>NC_081390.1:8995637-9299803 GCF_030684315.1 Stegostoma tigrinum | reverse complement strand
CTTCTCTGCCCAGGACTGTAAGAAACTACAGAGAGTTGTGAACACAGCTCAGTGCATCCCGCAAGCCAACCTTCCATCCATTGACTCCAACTACATTCCTCACTGCCTCATAAGGCAGCCAACATCATTGAAGACCCCTCCCACCAGTTATAATCTCTTATGATCTCTTCCATCGGGCAGGAAATACAAAAGTTTAAACACATATACCAACAGATTCAAGAACAGCTTTATCACCACTGTTATTAGACTTCTGAATGAACATCACAAATTTCAAATCTAATGTTGATCTTGCTTTTTATGCACCTTCATTGCAGCTGTAACTTTGTATTCCTCTCTCTGTTCTATCACCCTATAATCTTTGTATGGTATGATCTGCCTGTACTGCAGGCAAAACAAAACTTTTCAGTGTACCTCGGTACAAGTGATAACAATTAATCAGATCAGAAATCAAGGAGAAAAAGCTGCAGTGGAGTTACAGAGCCATGCAGCACAGAAACAGACCCTTCAATCCAACTCACCCATGCTAACTAAGTTTCCTAGTCTGAACTAGTCCCATTTGCCTACATTTGGCCCATATCCCTCTGAACCTTTCCTATTTGCGTAGCTGTCCAGGTGACTTTTAAATGTCGTATTTGTACCAACCTCCGTCACTTCCTCTCGCAGCTCATTCCATATACACCCACCCCTCAGATCCCTTTTTTAATCTTTCCCCGTCACCCTAAACCTATGCCATTTAGATTTGGACTCCCTTGCCCTGGGAAAAGACCTTAGCTATTCACCATATCTGTGCCCCTCATGATTTAATAGATCTCTACAAGGTTCACCCCTCAGTCTCCACACAGTCCCCGCCTATCCAGCCTCTCCTTATAACTCAAGCCCTTCAGTGAGTAACATCATTGTAAACATTTTTTGCACCATTTCCAGTTTCAAAACATCCTTCCTGAAACAGGGTGACCAGAATTGTACAGTTAGATCAGCCGTGATTTCATTGAATGGCAGAGTACACTCAATTGGCTGATTGGCCTTCTTCTCCTATCTTTAATGGTGTTACGGTCAACTAGAGCTACAGAACGGTGCTGGCACAGCTCCAGTAAAGGAACTCTCACTCCAACAAATTGCTGTTCAACCTTGAATGAGGCCACACAAATTTTAACTCTTCACTTGTATTTTGACAGGTGACTGTTTGCGGGAGGTGGATGGAATCAGCCTGCAGGGCATCACTCATAAACAAGCGATTGAGTGTTTGAAGAACACTGGTCAGGTACGTTGCCTGTGTCATCCTGACTGCTCGTGGATCAGCATCAAGGGGTTAATGACCCCTGGCTGGAATACTGCTAAAGCTCGACAAGTTACTGCGTTCTTACTATAGTTGACGACAGTTCAGTGCACCAGTTCATTGAGAGTGAGAGCAGAATTGAAATAAGAAGCACAAGTCAAAATTGGTTTATTGCTTGCTTTTTCCTAAGAAATGGTTATAAAGGACATTTCTTCTTGTGAGGGAGTCTAGATCTAGTTAAAGATGAGGGGTACCCAATTAACACGGAGGTAGAAAGGATGTCTTCCCTTAAAGAGTCATTAGAATTCTCTGCGTAAAGAGTAATGGAGATGGGTTCTGAGGAAGGGTCACTGAACCCAAAAATGAACTCTGATTTCTCTTCACAGATGTTTCCAAATCTACTGAGCTTTTCCAGCAAATTCTGTTATTGCTTCTGATTTACAGCATCTGCAGTTCTTTCGCTTTTTAATGGAGGTGGGTTCATTGAATGCGTTCACGATTTTTGGTGGACAGGGGAATCAAGGCAAGAAAGGTCATTTGGGGTGCCTATCAGATCAGGCTTATTGAGCAGTGAAGCAGACTCGATGGACCGATGGACTCGTTTCTTATACTCACCTGCAGTGCAGCTAAATGCATCTCCGTCCTGGTGTCCAGTCCAGACTCGATACCATACCTTTGGAGTGGAGAAAGCACTGCAATAATTCATTGTCCTGCTCTGACTGCCTGACGTAGATTTATTTATCAAATTCTTGTTGAATGTCAACATTGAATGATAAGTGCCCTGGGTCTTCTTGATACCTATTCATCATCAGATGGGTACCATGACAACCAGCCATCCTGTACATGATCCACACGAATTTCTGCTCAAATCATCTTCTTAAAGATCCACTTTTTTATTGTTTCATTTTCTAATCAATCTGTTCAGAGATGTTATCTCAAACCTGTGGAACAGGTAGGACCTGAAACCAGACCACCTGGTCCAGTGGTAGGGATGCACGACAGAAGGGATGCACTATGCCACAGAAGTCCTTTTTAAGTTGTTTATTAGTGCACTAAAATAGCAAATATGTCTGTGATTTACAGGGTGCATGTGGAATGAATGTCCGTCTCACTGCCCCTTTGTCACTGTTATGTTTGGTTACAAAAGCCTTCATTCACAGAAGAGATCCTTGGGTTGAAATGTGTTAAGGCAAGGTGTATGTGCAGAGGGTATAATGTTTCATTCTTAATTACAGGAATAATTTGCAGTCATAAACCCCGAGCTTATGCTATACAGCTATTGCCTCTTCAAGTTTCTTTTTTATAATTTATCTGGGGTATGTAGGTGTGGCTGGTTGGGGCAGCGTTTATTGCCTATCCCCAGTTAAGTGAAGGTGATGATGAGCTGCATTCTTGAACTGCTGTAGCACATGTGCTGCATGTTGACTCACAATACCCTTACAAAGATAATTGCAGGATTTTGATCTGGTGACAGTGAAGGAGCAATGATATATTTCCAAGTCAGGATGGTGAGTGACTTGGAGGGGTTCTGAGGAAGGGTCACCGGACCCAAAACGTTAACTCGGTTTTCTCCTCCACAGACGCTGCCAGACCTGCTGAGCTTTTCAAGCAACTTTGTTTTTGTTGGAGGGAAACTTGCAGGTGGTGATGTTCCTACATATCTGCTGCCCTTGCCCTTCTTAAATGGTGTGTGTTCATGTGTTTGGAAGGAGCTGTCAAAGGATCTTTGGTGAATTTCTGGAGTGCATCTTGTACATAATACTCACTGCTGCTACTGAGCGTTGGTGGTAGAGGAAATGCCAGTGGATGTGACGGCAATCAAGTTGGCTGTTTTGTCCTGGACAGTGTAAAGTTTTTTGAGTGTTGCTAGAGCTGCACTCATCCAAGTAAGTGAGGATTATTCGATCAGACTCCTGACTTGTGCCTGGTAGACACGGTACAGGTTTTAGATAGTAAGGAAGTGAATTACTCATTGCAGCATTTCTAGCCTCTGAGCTGCTCTGTTTCTGGTCAGTAGTTAACTCCATGATGTTAATACTGGTGAATACATGCCATGAAATATCATGGGCTTATGTGCGGTATGAATGTTACTTGCCGCTTGTTATCCCAAGTCTGGATACTGCCCAGATCTCAATGCATTTGGACATGGACTGCTTCAGTACCTGAGGAGTTGTGAATGGTGCAAGGCATTGGAAATCATTAGCAAACACCCTCACTTTGGATCTTAGCTCTTCATCCAGATTTCTAAGTACATTTTTAAAAATTATGTAACACCTAATATTATGTCCTATGTCATAGGGTGAAACAACATTTTGTTATTTTTTGGTGAATGTATGTCACACGTGGTCATATGGAAGCAAATCAAAGATTAATCTGAGGTTCCACTCACTAATTCTCATTAATATAAAAGAAGCTGTTTGAACAGTGCAATGATATTGTATTATGCTAAGAAATATTTCCCCATTAACCCATACCATCACAAGTGTGGTTTACCTGATATTTCTTCTTATTTATTGTTCAATGAAGGGTCTGGCAACTGTGAATATCCAGAGCATGGAGAAAGGGGGATGGGATCTAAGTAGGCTTTGTGTCAGGTCTTTACTATGTTTAGTCTCCAACTCAGATACTTAACACTCACTTCACCCCACTCCACAACTCGCGCAGCCTCCTTAAGTGGCACTTTCCAATTACACCTGGAAGGAGATGTCAACAAGTGAATGGGATCATCACCAAGTTCTGGTCCAAGCCACCAGCCTTCCTGACTTGGCACCATAATGCCAGATCATCTCTGTTGTTGGGGAAGACAACATCTGGAACTCCCTCCTTGATAGCAGATTGCCTACACGGTAACCTCAGCAGCAGACTTTGCAAGGCCAACTTGAGATGGGCTACAAACGTTGGCCCCAGCAGTGGTACTCACATCCCATTAAAAATTACTTAAAAAATTGATGCATGCCTTTGAGTTGCTATATTTCTCCCTTTGCTGTTTTACTTAGCTGTTCAGCGTTTGCTGCTCTTGTTCGTCCCCCCATTGAGAAGCCCCTGCTTACCATGAATGACTGTTCTTATATCCCAGTATAGGACATTCTGGAAACAAATTAAAATAGAATGCTATCCCTCCAACATGCAGATACAATCACCCAAACCTAGATGAAAATTATCAACCAATTTACACAGATAATTCATTGCTCTCTACAGCCAGTTGCCTGTCTTCCTTTTCTTCAATTCCTTGCTCAGCTCTGACCCACTCTGCCCCAATCTTCATTACAGGTGGAACAAGGAGGCTGGTCCTGAACACACCCAGTCAGGAAGGGGGTTGAACCTCAAAGTTGTTGCCACCAATCTGATCCAAACCATGAGTCAGAGGCAACATACGCTTTCACACATTTATAAGCTGGAACTCAACCTGCTGGGATGTGGGCATTGCTGGTTATGCCTGCAGTTCCTGCCCACTTCATTTGCCCTTGATGTGAGCGGCTTGCCAGGCCATTTGAAAGGACAGTTGAGAATTGATCACATTTTATGGGTCTGGAATCTCATGTTGCCTAGACTGTGTAAGGATGTTGGTGAACCAGATGGGTTGTAATGACAATTAACAATGGTAACATGGTCAACATTAGACTAGCTTTTAATTCCAGATTTCTTTTCTTGAATTTAAATTTCACCAGCTACTATCGTAGAGTTCAAGTCAATGTCCCCAGACAATTGGCCCAGCATTCCAGATGCACGTAGCCCCTGATTTAGAGACATCAGACTTACAAACACTGTATTTACAGACGAGGTCCCCTCTTGCTCTTCACCTCATATTCACGAATAGATACTGTACTGTTTTGTGTTCCATCATGCATGCAAATTGACTTGCGTACATTTTTGGGAACAAAACCTGCTCATAACTTGGAGGTTGCCTGTAATAATCCAGTGATATTGCCACTTCTGGTTCAGAGGTAGAGATACTGTACACTGTGCATTCAGATAGTTCTCAGAGTTTTCAACAAGGCTACAGATTAATTTGGTCAAATTTGCATGCAAAATATGCCAATCTGCATAGTAATGAATATTAGTTCCGTCGCTTATGAATAAACTGAAGCAAGGGACTGTCAAATGAAACAAATACCACTTTTATTTAACTTAATCTCAACACTGCTCTATTTCTTACCAACACAACAGATCTATGAGGTATATTGTTCACTCAAAATATAATAAAACCTGATAACAAGAATACTATTTAACTTGACCGTCTAAAAAAATTGCAAACCATTGATGGTATTTATTATGAAATTTCATGCTTGGAATAAATCCTAACAGTTTATCATGAATAAATTTACATAAATTTGTAAGCAACCTTAACTCACGCATACACAGCTGTGATTAAGTATCATTAATATTGCTGCAGTACCACAGTAAATTTGAAATGTAGTCTATCAAGCTTTTGGGAATCACTATTATAAAATGTTCCAGCCATTCCTCCAGTACTCATAAAGCATGCATTGGGATTGACATTTGTGTTGATACATCATGTTAAATGTTTCTTCAAGAAATCTTGTAATCATAGCATAGCTCGGAACAGAGGTCGTTTCACACATCAAATCCACAGTATCTCTTTCTAAAACTCGTCCAATTTATCATGTGCCTGCTTCAAATCTCTTCAATTTTTTCTCCTTGGACTATTTTTCCAGTTTGAAGAACACTTTTGACTTAGTTTTCACCACGACTTCAGAAGGGTCCATTCCAGATTCTAACCAGTTGTTGCATTATTGTGTTGCCTTTGGTTCCTAGTGGGCAGGTGATGCCTGAGTGGTATTATCGCAGGAATGTTAATCCAGCAACCCAACTACTGTTCTGGGTGGCCAACATTCGAATCCCTCCACTGCAGATGATGGAGTTTGAGTTAAAGTAAAAACCTGGAATTAGGACCCTGATGATGACGGTGAATTTATTGTTGATTGTTGGAAAACCCCACCGAGTTCACTAATGCCCTAAAGGGAAAGAAGCTACCATCATTACCTGGTCTGGTCTACATGAGACTCCAGACACACAGCAATGTGGTTGACTCTTAACTGCCATCTGGGCAATTCAGGATGAACAATAAATGGGGGCGTAGCTAGTGATGCTGTTATCCTGAGAATGAATTTTAAAAATTGGTCGCCTTGATATGCTCATCGACACTTCAACTTGTAAACAGTTTATTCAAGATTTCTTGAAGAAACATTTAACATGATGTATCAACACAAATGTCAATCCCAATGCATGTTTTATGAGTACTGGAGGAATGGCTGTAACATTTTATAATAGTGATTCCCAAAAGCTTGATAGACTACATGCAAAAGCATTCATGATTTTAAACACTTCTATTAAAGCCCTTCTTTACATTCACTACTCTAAAAAGAGCAAACCCAACTCCACCAGTGTATCATGTGATTATAATCCCTCATTTTCAGAACCGTACTGGTCAACCTCTTCTGTACGATCTCTAAAACCATCAAGTTCTTAGTAAAATTTGATTCCTGGAATCAATCACGCTGATACCACCACCAACTTATAGGCATTAATTCCTGACCCTCATGAATAACAACTTGCACCCTTTTTGTAATAAAATATCCCAAAATACTTCAATAACAACAATTTAATTTTTTAAAACACCTTTACTTCCCCAAAACATGCTAGGTATTTTGCAGGACCATTATAAAGCATTGAGGCACATAAAGAGATCTTAGGTCAAGTGGTCAATAGCTTAGCCAGAGAGGATTTAAGGAGCAACTTAAAACTTCACAGAATTGCTAAATAAAATTTTGACACTGAGCTTAGAGGGCTTTATTACCCAGTACAGGTGACCAAAAGTTAACCAAAGCGATAGCCCTTCAAGGGCTCCTCACCGAAAAGCAAAAAGGTAATATTCCTCTCCACCTATCTTCTCCTCTATCCATCTTCTATCTATCTTCTCCCCCTCTCTCCCTATATACTTCAGAACCCCCTTTTCCTCCCCCATTTCTGAAGAAAGTCTAGACACGAAACGTCAGCCTTCCTGCTCCTCTGATGCTGCTTGGCCTGCTGTGTTCATCCAGCTCTACACTTTGTTATCTCAGATTGTCCAGCATCTGCAGTTCCTACTATCTCTAAGGCCAAACAGTCAGTTCTGTGTTAACATGATAGTTATGTTCTTGCTCAACAATGCATTATAAAAAATCTGACTGTAGAAATAACGGGGCCAATGGGAAAAGTAGAGTGAGGGGCAGACCACCAAAAAAAATCACTCAAAATCGTTCAATAATCACTCAAAAGTCTTAACACAAAGGATAGCAGTTTGTATAAATATCTAATAGTGAAATAAAAGTAAATTTAACACCTTACCTTGAAAAAATATCAAGATGACCTGATGGGGGAGGAGATTTCGAAGTTTCTCTGTTGTTAATGCAGGGGCTGAGGGCCGTCATCATCATTACCTTCAGGTGTAGTTGTTCTTGCAGGGTTAGGGCAAAAATTAATTCATCCAGAAGTCGGTGGCTGTGGTTCATTGTCTTCTGACTGTTTCTTGGGGGTTGGCTTAAAAAAGATATCCAGTTGTTGCTGCTTTGCCTTTTTTCTACTTTCAGGAAGAAGCTGTTCATTGGGTGCCAAATAAGTTTCTATTTCACAAACTGCTATCCTGCTGCGTTCTGCATTGTAATCATTGTCCTCTAAGAGCTGCAAATATTTCTCAGTTTCCCCTCAAGATCGAAGACAAAACAGAAGTGGAAAACTCTCATGGTGCTGTATCCTGGACTTCTTCTTCTTCGTCTCCAGCTTCCACTTTCCCCTCAGCGACAAGTTGTTGTAGATCAGCTGTAGGGAGTTCTTCACAGTGGGACTCAAGCAGCTCTTCAACACTCTCGCTCTACACTTCTTCAAATCCAACTTGCTTTGCAAGATCAACACAATGTTCTTTGACTCTTGAGGGCACCTCTGATGGATATAAGCCTTTAAAATCTAGCACTCAGACATTTTCCAGGAATACAGCTGGCTTTAGTCTTTTCTGCATTGTCTCTAATGGTGTGCAAGGTAGACTCCTTTATTCCTGTTACATGAACTGTATCACACGTTCTCTCATTACTCTCAAATTCTTGATAACATCCAACTTCTCTTCCAGTGTTATAGCCTTTCTCTTACGTTCACCACCTGCAACTTTATCATCAGGGCGCTTCTTGCTAACGTTCTGGGTCACTGTGTCCTAGCATTTTTGTGGGTAACACGGCAGAATTTGCAAATAAAACCCTGAAAATCATGGAGTACCTCTCACAGAAAGCGCTTCACGACAAATTCTGTGAAATGATCGTGTGATGCCAGCACAGAGACTCTTCGACACTGACATTGCACGTACTCAGGACAAAGCCTGTGAAACGATCATGTGATTTCGTCATGTACTCCTCCGCACACCGATGGAATCGCATTGTAGCCAACACAAGTTTGTGTTATTGAAATAGCATTCCCCTGCACATCAGTTGCGTTACTACCAGGTTATGTTGACAGAACACACGTTCCAGCAGTCGACTGTATTAACTCTCTGAAGATTCCATTCTTCTTCCTTTTATTTCCTCAAATCTTCTTATACGTTGACTTTTAATATTAATCCTCATCCCTTTTAAATGTGACTTTATTTGCTTTTCTCTGTTTTAGCAGCTCTCTGGATAAGATGTTTCTCCTAAACTCTCTCTTCAATCTATAGATGACAATTTTAAAATTTTTTTCCTCGTTCTCCCTGTTTATTTCTGCAAATCTTAAAAATCAGTGTAAAGTTCAAGGGGCTTTGTCTTCATAAAACACAGTCCGTTAAACATCCTACCTCATTTGTTGTAAACATACGTTAAAGTCACTGTGAAATCGCGTTATGGCCAACATAAGTTTGTGTTTTAGAAATAGCGTTCCTATATTTGTCAATCACATTACGGCAAATTTGCGTTGCCAGAGCACGTGTTATAGCAGCACCATAACTGAACCTTAAAACGTGATTCAGTGATTGGCATAATTTAGTACTAGCAAAGTTTAATGACTCGTACCTTTGGGTAATTTTTGGAGGTGATAAGTTAAAAGGACTTGCATCGATATCATGCAATTTATGGCCTAAGAGTGTCCCAAAATGCTATCCAGCCAATGAAATACTTTTGAAATGTAATTGTTGGTGTAATATCAGATACACAGCTACCAATGTAGCAAGCTCTCTTAAACAGCAATGTAATGATGAGCAGGTAATCTGTTTCCGTAATACTGACCAAGGGATAAATATAGGTCAAGTCACCGCAAAAGTCTGCTATTCTCAGAAATAGTGCCATGCATATTTTGTTTATGCGCCTCAGAGGGTAGAAGGGGCCTTGTTTTAACATCTGATCCCCCTAAAAAAACGCCTCCAATGTGCAATTCCACCTCCGTACAGGAGTGAGATGTCAACCAAGATTATGTGCTGCTAAGTATCTGGAGAGAAGCTTGAACCTGCAGAGGTTGAATTCAATGCTGAGAGTGCTACCAACTGAGCCATGATGGAACAGACACAGATAGTCCTGTGGTGTGTGAATGTAGCGCATCAGAAACTGCAAATTGAACTTTGCAAGACTGAAGTTGTGAGCAGAATATTCAGTTGCTGTGACCGTGTTCGAGGTCACTGATAAAAGATATGTTTGTAGTATATGAGAGGAAAGTAGAATTGTCACTCAAGCTCAATGTGTGGTGAACCTGCGTGTATTGGAATTTACATATAGTAATACACAGGATCCTGTCCTTTGTAGACAGATGCCTCTTTTAATCAGAAACAGAAACAAAAATTGCTGGAAATGCTCAGCTGGTCTGGGAGCATCTGTGAGAGAAGCCAGAGTTAATGTTTCAGGTCCAATGATGCTTCTTCAGAGCTCCCTTTTTTAATGAACCTGTTTAGATATGTCGGGACACAGCCCTGGGACATGTGGGAATGGAACTTGGACCATCTAGCTCAGAAACAGGTTGACTGCAGTTGCGCGACAAGAGCCTTTGCAGACTGAAAGAACAGACACACACACACTGCAGCTGTTTCAACTCAACAAAATAGATGACTGCCATTTGCTGGTTCATTTCTCAAGATAATGCTTTGGACCATCAGAGTTAATCTCCAGGTTTAAAATCTAAACAGAGCTTGACAGTTAACTAAAAACCGAAAGAATTGCAGATGCTGTAAATCAGGAACAAAAACAGAAGTTTCTTGAAAAGCTCAACAGTACTGGCAGCATCTGAGAGAGAGATCAGAGTTCACATATCAGGTGATCCTTCTTCAGAACTCCTTTTTTTAACCTGTTTAGATATGTCGACACTGCTCAATTAACTCTCAGTTGACATCTAACTGGTATATTCTAGCAATCAGAGTCCACTTGCCAACCAACCCACGCTCTCCTCCCATGCAGTGTAAATGTTGCCTTCTCTTCACATTGCTATTTCTGTGAATTGTTCCAATTACGAAAGGACTAAAAAAGCTTTGACAAAATGTGTCTTTTTTTTAACAGCAATATTCAAGTTCTGTAACTGCCAAATGTCAATGTTATAGATATTGAACATTTGAACATACTGTATGTGTTGAACAGTTGTCATACAGTTGTTGAACAGGTAGTTGTTCTACTGTAACAGGATCCCTATAGGTGTGACGTACTGAAACACATGTATTGCAGTGAATCAATATAACGCAGTTAACCAATCTTCCTCCCACACATGGACAACCACAGGCAGTTGTGTGTAACATTGATCATAACAGCTTCAGTGTGAACAATGTACGTTACAATTTTAAGCATATTATTGGGTTTTTATATGTACCTTTTCATACTGTCGGTGCATTGACCAAAATACTTTGCAGTTGATTTGTTGGATACTTTTCAACGAAGATCATGACTTTTTAATATCTCCATTTAACACTTGCTGTTCAACATCATGTGGCATGACTCACATCAATTCTCCTTTCAAAAATAAAGCAGAAGTATTTCTTACTGGCAGAATATGCCTCTTCATAGAATCTGTAATGTGTGGAAACAGGCCATTCAGCCCACTGAGCCCACACCGACTTACCAAAGAGCATCCCATCAGACCCACTCTCATATTCTATGACCCTGAATTTCCCATGATTAGCCCACCAAAATGCACATCCCTGGATTCCACGGGCAATTTTAGTATGGCTAATCCACCTAACCTGCATATCATTGGACTGTGGAGGAAAGTCACGCAGACATGGGGAGGACGTGTAAACACTTCGCAGACAGTCGCCCAAGAATGGAATCGAACCCAGGTCTCTGGGCGGTGAAGCAGCAGTGCTAACCACCGAGCCACCATGCCAGCCTCTTTATGTTGAACAAAGGGTTGCTGGAACCACATGATAAGATGGATTCAGCCAGTGCTACTGTTGGATGATGTGAGGGTAGAATTACAAATTCATAGGCTTCAGTGTCCCCTGTATCTGCTGTCAACTGCTTAGTTTCATTCGGGATGATACAATGAATAGAATGTGTAGCAAAGCAGATGTGACAGCATAGACCTTTGTGTGTGGTCAGTCCTGCTGTGTGACAAATGACTCCTTCAATTCCCCCCTGCCTCTTCTGTTAGGTGGTGCGGCTGGTGTTTGAGAGAGGACAGCAGGTGACAGCTGCAATTCCCAGTTCGGAAAGCCAACAGAGACCCATTCCCATTGACAGTCAGCACAGGAAACAAGACAAATATCCCGAAGATTCCATGAAAACAACCTTGCCGGCTGTACCCAAGGAATACAGCTTCATGACAGATGGTAGGGCCTAGTGCTCTTTCTATTTGGGTGGGGGCTAATTTATAATTTATCTCCACGGCTCAGAGGGAAAGAGATTGGGGAATTGTTAAAATTGACAACTTTTGCCAGCGATTGTTGTTATCAATTTATAGAAAAAGCACTTGATTTTCCCCCAGTCAAACACTATTAAATACATAAGGCAGCAGGTTCGACTTGAAATGTAGCAAAATGTTATTTTTTAAATACTCATCATGCATTCTGAAAAACCACAGCTAAAGTATGTTTGTGCATACATGTCAAAATAGGAACAGTTTGATTGATATAATGTAGAATGCCAAACTGACGTTCTTCCAAGCATTCCACATTCTAGGTGACCCTGGCTAAATTAAATGCCAGGAGATGTGGGGATCACTGGAAAAGGGGAGATGCTGTTGTCATGGTAATATCACTGAGTGAGTATTCCAGGGGTCCAGAGACATGGGTGCTGGGGGGTTTTAAATTTAATTAACCTGGGATTGAAAGCTCGTCTCGGTAATAGAAACCATGAAACTATCATCGATAGTTGTGACGTCACGCCTGGTCCAAGAAAGGAGGAAATCTGCAGCCCTTGCCCCGTCTGGCCTACATTGTGGCTCACAATGCGGAGAAGTGTGGGTAACTGTCAACATCCCCACCCCCCCAGAAATGGCTGCTCAAGCCACTTAAATAACAATTAAGGCCGAGCAACAATCGCTGGCCTTGCTAGCAATATCTACATCACTTAAAAGACCAAATACGCTTCATGACAAATGCAACAAATCAACTCCCCAAGTTGCCTATATTGTGGAGCTACTGGTTCAGAACATCATGGTTTTGCTCCATGATGTTTCTGATGGTGGTATGGATCCTGTACAATGCAGGCGTTTTCTAATCAATCTGTCAGAGATGTTATTACAGACCTCTAGAGCAGGTGGGCACTTGAACCTGGACCAGAGGTAGGGATACTGCCAGAAGAGCCCTCTGTATGAGGTGTACTGTCCACATGTGATGGGCCAAGTGTGGACTGGTCGTGTCTCCAACTAGCTAGGCCCTGGTACATCATGTTAACAGAATATGGCAAGAACGGCTGACTGGCACCTGATGCAAGTGTTGAAGCTCCTGCCAGAGCAAAGGGCAATCACCAGCTCTGGGCATAATCAAACATCCTCTGCACAGTCTGGGAATAAAAACTCCTGAGGTTCGAGTATATCACCCCATGAATATGTCACTACCTGTGACTCTGGGGAGACAGCAGATGGTCTTGCAGGGTGACCTTAAGCAGCTGTGGATATCTAGAGCTCTGCTTTAGTCTGCATTCTGTCAGCATGTGAAAGGGTTAGATCATTTGGGCTGGATGGCCAATTTGTGAGGCCAGTTCCCACACTGGTGAGCTAATTACATCAGTCCCACCTTCTCGACCTCTGCCGTTGTCTGAGATGTGGTGACTCTCAAGTTAAACTCACCACTAGCTGTCTCTCTCTAATGAGAGAGCAGAGTTAGAGAGTTGTACAGCATGGGAACAGACCCTTCACCCCAACTTGTCTCTGCTGATCCTAAGTTAATCTAGTCCCATTTGCCAGCATTTGGCCTAAACCCTTCCTATTCGTATACCCATCCAGATGTTTTTTAAAATTTTTTAATTGTATCAACCTCCACCACTTCCTCTGGCAGCTCATTTCATACACACAGCACCCTCTGCGTGAAAAAGTTTCCCTCAGTCCTTTTTAAGTCTTTGGGACGATGGCAATTTTACCCATAGCCTATAACACTGATTCTCAGTGATGTTACTAACTCGTTACTGCACCCTAACACTTAGCTTCTTATCCCAATTGTATTTGTCTAATGCCAGCTATGTCATAGCATTAATATTGTTGTATTACAGCACACGATGCAAAATTCCAGATTGAAGGATCCATCCAAGATTGTTCCTACTACTCAGGATCATAAGTAATTCTTTTTCTCTCCCATATGCCATCCAATTGTCTCATGCCTTAGAAATACTTGAGAAGTTAGGAAAACTATTGATTCATCCCATTGGAATCTTTTTGCATTGGCCCTAGATCATCTCAATTACTGATGAAAAGACATCTTAAAACTCAAAAAGTGTGCTTTTAACCCTGAGCTCATTGCTTATCCAATGCTTCTGACCTCTTAACTCTGGCTGTGGTGTGCTAACTTATAGCAGAACTCCTAAAATGGAAGAACCTCACATAATGCCTTACATAAACACAATTAACATGTTTTAACGTGTGTTCTTGGAATGCGGGAGGCCTGGAAAAACCAGCATTTCTTGTCCATTACTCAAGATGTGAGGGTATTGAGCTTCACCCACATAGAACAGGAGTCACAGGTAGGCTAGGTCTGATCAGATGACAGAGTTCTTTCCCTGAAGAATATTAGTGAACCAGGTGGCCTTTTGAAAGCTGAACAGCTTTCAGAGGCATTTTCCTTCCAGTGCTAGCCCACAAATGAACAGATATATTAAATACAGTTTTCCAAATTGGAATGTTGGTATTTGTTCACATGACACCCACGTTTCTGTTCCAGCATGATAACTCTTCAACTGTTATCTGATTCAGTGTGTGTATCAACATCTAATAAGAGTGATATATTCTGGATAAACCATTAATTCCACACCTTAAATATGAGCCTGTGCATGGGTTGGCATGTGAAGTGTTTTCTCCTCTCCCGAATTCTGTTCTGTTCCCTTGGCGTATATGAAACTAAATGTTGTTTAGACTAAAATAATGGTCTCTGTCATTAGTCCCGAGCATGGGGTGGGAATTTGGGAGTTACAGCATTTGTTTAACAATGAACAGTAAAGAATATTCTGTTTTAAATTTTGCTCCTTTTTCAACACTTGCATTTGACAGAAAGACACTTTTTTGCATGCCCACAGCATGATACCTCATGCAGTCATTTCCAGGAGTAACTCAAGAGGGCATAAGACTAAGACCAATTTCACACTCCCAGTCTATTAAATATTGATTCATTGATCTAAAATGCACTTTAAATATTCAGACAAGCTCTGTTTTAGATGTGGCTGTTTCAAAGACAGTATGCATTTTGTCATTTGGAACTTTTGTGGTGCAGTGGTAGTGTCCCTAACTGTGGATCAGAAGGTTCAAGTTCATGTCCCACGTACTTTGGAGGTGTATCACAACATGTCTGAGAAGGTGTGTTACAAAATAGCTACATCTCGCCAATAGCACAGACAAAATCTGCGTGAGAGAAATAAAAATCTGGCACTCTAAACTGGTTTATACTTAAACCTCTAAACTGCTGATAACCTGCAAAGGCAAGACAGAGATTAATGCTTTTTTACAAACATGAAACAGATACAAGATTACACAGAATAATTAATATATTTCAGAAATAGACCTCCCTGCAGTTACATTTTAATGAATTCAATTATAACCTGAAATGCTGATTAAATTACTACATGCAGGATCATCCTTTTAACTCTTAACACACGACTAGATTCACAGTGGTGGATGTTAAAGACCAACACGTTATCACCTTCTGCGAGCTTAGCAGTGAATGGCAATAATACAGTAATTATACTTTTCTAAATAAGTTATAAATTTAAATGATTTAAGATCTGATCAAAATTATTTCTGTGCTGGTTTGTGTGTTAAAGAACCTTTCTCAATGCGCATTTCCTCACTGTTCATTCAATATATAACCGATCTGAAATTGGAGTTTGTTGTAATATCCTGGTTATTATCTTTAGAACAATGGAACAGATTGGAGGATGATGAATGGAAGGGAAGATGCTCTATTATAATTTTATTAGAGTACAACAGCCTATAATGTTTCAATATCATTTCCCTTATGACAACCCTTAAAGTCTAAACCCAGAAAGTCACTGTTAAGATTGTACATTTTACACAATGTTAATTCCATGGAACTCTCCATTCAATAACAGCAGCTATACAAAATGTCATATCATAGAGTCCCCAAAGTGTGGAAGCAGGCAGTTCGGCCCAAGAAGTCCACACTAACCCCACAAAAGAATACCTAACCCACACACCCCCATTCAATATGGGCGATTTAGCATGGCAAATCCACCTAACCTGCACATCTTTGGACTGTGGGGTAAACTGGAGCACCCGGAGGAAACCCACACAGACACGGGGAGAATGTACAGATAGTCACCGGAGGGTAGAATCGAACTTGGGTCCCTGGCCGTGTGAGGCAACAGTGCTAACCGCAGCCATCGTGCCAGTAAACCAGAATATTAATGAGCACAGAACAACCAATATTTTATGAAAGTACTTGTGAAAATATGAATGATGATACCACAGTTTGGACTGACAGGGATCAGCTGATCTCTTCCATCTCTTGTAGACTCACTCCATCCGATGCATCCCTCCAACTCAAGTCTCATGTGCATCTCCCACTTCCAATGCCTTTCTTTGTTGAGTTGCATTCCTGTGAGGTGCCCTGAGATATTTTACAACATTAAAGGTGTTGTATAAGTGCAGATTGTTGGTATTCTCAGACAAACATGGAGGACCAAAGAGTGGAGTGAGGAAGGATAAAGGCAGAAATCATACTGTCCCGTTCTGCTTGGACACAATGTACGACAGTTTAGTATCAGTTTTCCAGCCCAGACTCCCTGAATGAGTCCCTCCCTTGGGAGCACAGGATTTCTGAATTGAGATGACAGTTACTGATTAAGTGAGGATTTGCTGCAAAGTTTGTGATGCACTTTACACTGTGAAGTACACTTTCTTAGGTATACATAAATTGTTTCCAAGCTTTGCCAAAAATGGCACTAGGCTGTTCTTCCACCTAAAACAAGTCGGTGCTCCTTTGAGCTTGATAGCTGTAAGCAAAGAGAGAGCTAAATTTGGCAGTTGAAACTTTATAGAAGACACACTGGAGGTCATATTACTAAGTATATTCAAGAAAGAGATTGATAAATTTTTAAATATTAGAAACGTCAAGGGGCATGGTGAAAAAGTGGGAATATGGCATTGAGATAGAGGATCAGTCATGATCGTACTGAATGGTCAATTGGCTCACAGGCCTGAATTGGCCAAAGGGGATTACAGAGATCAGATGGAGTGAGTCTACAAGAGATGCTCCTATTTTCTACATTATTTACTTAAACAAAGTACAGTACTGTACAGAACAGGCCACCAAAATGTTGGCAGCATGTGATGCCTTTCTAAACTTTCTAACCACCACCCCTTGACATTCAATGGTGTTGCCATCACTGAATTCGCCCACTATCAACATCCAGAGGATTATCGTTGACAAGAAGCTCAACTGGTCTCAGCACATTAACAGCGTGGCTACAAGAGCTGGCCAGAAGCTGGGAATACTGCACTGAGTAACTCATCTTGTGACTCCTCAAAGCCTGCCCACCATCTGCAAGGCACAAGTCAGGAGTGTGACGGAATACTCTCCATTCGCCTGGCTGAGTGCAGCCCCAACACGCAAGAAACTTGATGCCATCCGGAGCAAAGCAGTCCGCTAGATTGGCACTACACCCACAAGCATCCACTCCCTCCACCACCGACGCTCAGTAATGGCAGTGTTTACTATCTACAAGATGCACTGCAGAAATTCACCACAGACAGCACCTTCCAAACCCACGGCCACTTCCATCTAGAAGGACAAGAACAGCAGACATATGGGAACACCACCACCTCCAAGTTCCTTTCCAAGCCACTCACCACTCTGACTTGAAAATATATCACTGTTTCTGGGTCACAATCTCTCTAAGGGCATTGTGGGTCAACCTACAGGCAGGTAGATTGCTGCAGTTCAAGAAGGCAGCTCACCACTGCGTTCTCAAGGGCAACTACAGATGGACAATGAATGCTGGCCAGCCAGTGATGCCCACAAATGAATAGAAAAAAAACTAAAAAGCTTTTGCCTCTATACGGTCTGTATCCCTCTATTCCCTGTCTATTCATATATCTTTCAAGATACCTCTTAAAGATTGTTAATGTATCTGCTTCTGCCACCTCATCTGGCTGGGCACCTTAGGCATTCACAATCCTCTATGTAAGCAACTTGCTCTCACATCCCCTTTAAATATTCCCCCTTTTACCTTAAACCTTTAGCCCCTAGTAATTGACACTTCTATCCTGGGAAAAAAAAACTATCTATTCTATCCATGCCTGTCATCATTTTGTAAACTGCAATCAGGTTGCCTCCTCATTCATTGACATTCAAGTGAAAACAAACCAATCTCTCCTCATGGCTAATACCTTCCAGACCAGGCTGCATCGTGGTAAACCTTTTCTGTACCCTCTCCAAAGCCTCCACATCCTTCCAGTGTGGTAGAACTGTACACAACATTCCAGATTTTAGATTAACCCTGGGCTGACCATAATATAACCCAACAGTATGCCTTGTTGACTAGATTTTATTTCCTTGGCAATTTTCTGCATCAAATAATTTGCCTAATTGTCTTGCAAATGGTTTGACTTCCCCCCCCCCCCCACCACTAACACTCTCCACTTTGAGGTTAAATTGCATTTTTATCACAAACAAAGTAAAATCTAAACCATCTTATGAATGAAAAATGTCTAAGTGATGGAGTGATCACTTCAGATCTTCTTTAGTCTCTGGGGATCATTCCACTTCACATCATTGTACAAAGAACGTACTATTTTTGGAGTAAGTACAAAAGTGGAAATACAGCAGACTATATAAATTAAAGAAGATATAAAAAAAATAATAGAAGGTGGTATAAAGAAAATATGGGGGGAATCTGTTGAAAGAATACCCAAACTAACAGCAATTTTATTTCTCAATATGTTGAGGGAAAGGAAGTGGAAAAGGGGAACATGAGCTCATTCAAGAAGGACAGTAATAATGGACAATAAGGAAATAAATTATTTACTTTCACAAGAGAACAAAATACCACAAGTGTATGAGAACCAGGAGCTAATCAAGAGGGTGAAGTCAGTGGACTGAATATAATTTTCTTCATGTTTGTAAAATGATGGGACTTATGAGAGACAAATTTCCAGGGTCTGCCTTTCAGATGAATGTTGAAAAGAATGGATTAGGAAATTGTCGACACATTTGTCATAACATTCCGACGCTCTCTGGATTCAGGTCTTACCCCAAAATTGCAAGTGTCATTCCAATATTTAAGAAGGGAGGAAGGGACAATACAGGTATCAGCAGACTTGGAGGTTCAACATCAAATATAAGGAAGTTACTAGAATCAACTATCAGGGAGAAACTGACTGAGCAACTGGACAACTCTGAGTTGATCAGGGAGAGCCAGCCTGGATTTGTGGTTGACGATTGACCAGCTGATTGATTTTTTTTGAGTTTGCTAGCCTGGTGGATTAGGAGAGCATCCGTAGAGACTGTAATAGCAAAATCTTGCAAATGCTGGAAATCTGAAATAAAAGGAGAAAGCACAGTTCTCACAATGCAATATCTAAAATTAGATGTGATTCTGCAATTGGACAACAATTGTTGGATAATCTTGAGCATGCGAAGGATTATATTCACAGTCATTCTAAGGTTATCAATTAGTCTCATGGTGAGGCGCAGTTATGTGAATAGCAAGTTACGGATATTAACAGATGTCTGTGTTCTTTGTAGAAAGAAAGAACATTGACAAGTCCTATGCCAATTCAACAAAATAGGTGACAGCCATTCATTGGTTCATTCTCCAGGGCAGAACTCTGATCAATCAATGTCAATGTATCAGTGATGACGAGAACTGCAGATGCTGGAGAATCCAAGATAACGAAGTGTGGAGCTGAATGAACACAGCAGGCCAAGCAGCATCTCAGGAACACAAAAGCTGACGTTTCGGGCCTAGACCCTTCATCAGAGAGGGGGATGGGGAGAGGGAACTGGAATAGAGATTCCCTGAGGTTGGTCCGGAGGGAGGAGGGTAACTTCTTCAGGTTAGGCATCCCTGGAAGAGGCTTCGCAGTGAGGGTAAAATAGTATCAGAGATAATGGGAACTGCAGATGCTGGAGAATTCCAAGATAATAAAATGTGAGGCTGGATGAACACAGCAGGCCAAGCAGCATCTCAGGAGCACAAAAGCTGACGTTTCGGGCCTAGACCCTTCATCAGAGAGGGGGAGGGGGAGAGAGTTCTGGAATAAATAGAGAGAGAGGGGGAGGCGGACCGAAGATGGAAAGACAGGAGATATGCAGTGGGAGAGAGATTCCCTGAAGTTGGTCCGGAGGGAAGAGGGTAACTTCTTCAGGCTAGACATCCCTGGAAGAGGCAATGTCAATGTACCTGGTTTAAAGTTTAAACTGAAACCAGACAATTAACTGTCAACCATCATTAACTGTTAGATTCTTTGTGGCAATCCTCCTGGCAGTCAGAAAACACTTGCCAACCAATCAGCACTTACCTCTGATGCAGTAGGAATGTTGTTTTTGAATTTGTAATCTTGCAAACTGTCCTGATGAGTGCAAGATGGAACATTATGACAAAACACCACCTTTTTTCAGCAATAATTAATATTACTTTGATGTCTGATGGACATCCTTGCTTTCTTTGAGCGTCTTGCATTTATATTGGCTCGAGGTGGAAATTGGGATTCTCTCATTGATAAAAGAACTAGTTATCTTCTTCTTTAGGACATTATTTAGTTTTGTGATTTTTATCCTTTGTATAACCACCAAAATTGCAGTTTTTATAATATTGATTTGCTTTCTCATCAGATTAAATTTATGTGTATACGAAAAATTTAAAGGACTGATCTAATCTTGAATATGAAATACTCAGCAAACATAACTGGTTGCAGGGAGAGATTAACATGCCCGCATAATTTAATCTCTAAACTCCAGTTTCCTTTAGTAGGGCAACATTTTATGAGGAGTTTCACCCAGACCCTTACAACATGGGGAGAATTATAATCTGGAATCATAGAATCCCTACAATTTGGGGGCAGGACATTCAGCCCTTTGAGTCCTCAGTATCCCTCTGAAGAGCATCCCATCCAGATCCACACCCCTAGCCTATCTCTGTAATCCTATATTTCCCTTGGCTAATTCACCAAGCACATCCCTGGACACCATGGTCAATTTAGCGTGGCCAATCCACCTAACCTGCATGTCTTTGGCCTGTGGGAGGAAACATAAGCACCTGGAGGACACTGACACTGACATAGGGAGAATGTACAAACACTACACAGACAGATGCCCATGTGTGGAATTGAACCTGGTCCCTGATGCTGTGAGGCAGCAGTGCTAACCACTGAGCCACTCTGCCACCCCATTAAAAGACAGTTTTTTTTTGGACAGTCAGGAAGAAGTTGAAGGTCTTGACTGGCTTTCTGGCATTGAGTGAGGGAGCTAGATGGACTTTTCAAACAGAAAGTTCCAAGTCCTCGCATCTAACACCCTCTGGCTGATGTTGAGGCAAATTAGTTGAGAGATACACAGGATCCCATTTGCTCCAGGTGAGGAGTTACCATTGTAAAAACACCACACGCTATCTTCTCCTGTACTGGAGGGAATAATGAAGATACTGATCAGAACCATGCTAGGGTTAGAGATTAAATTATAAGAGCATGTTAATCTCTCCAAATAACTAAGGTTTCTCTCTTAGGGCAGCGGAGTCCAAAACCAGAGGGCATAGGTTTAAGGTGAGAGGAGAAAGATTTAAAAGGACCTAAGGGACAACTTTTTGACACAGAGTGAGGCATGTGAATGGAAATAAACTGCCAGAGGAGGCGGTGGAGGCTGGTCCAATTATGATATTTAAAAGGTATCTTGATCAGTATATGAATAGGAAGGGTTTAGTGGGACGTGGGCCAAATGCTGCAAATGGGACAATTAATTTATGCTATCTGTTTGGCAAGGATGAGTCGGACCGAAGGGTCTGTTTCCATGTTGTACACCTTTATGACTCTATACTTACCCCTATCTCTTTTCAGCTGTGACATTTCCTGATGCCTGGGAATGCTGAATATCTGCTGTAAAATATGCCAAGCTCATTAAAAGATTCCAGTAACTAACCTGCCTCCTGGGACTCAATTAACTCACCTCTACCCCATGCCCCATCTCTAGAAGTTCCAGCATGGGTTGTAATTAGAGTTCACTGGGAAGTACATGCTGAATTTCATCCCTTAGACAGGGTTTCTGAGGGTTTGTGAATAATTTCCATGCCGAATAAAAAGCCAAGGAAAAGTGTGCACCCTGTATATTTCCATTAATGTAACACAACATCCCCAACAGGTAACACGTTCGAGGTGACAATGAAGAAGAATTCAGCAGGTTTGGGGTTCAGTTTCCTGCAGATGTTTCCAGCAGACAATGACCCAGCAGGGAGTTTGGTGAGAATAAAGAAATTGTTTCCAGGGCAACCAGCAGAGGAGACTGGCCAGATTGAAATCGGGGACGTCATCTTAGCAGTGAATCAAACCCACCTGAAGGGATTATCCTATCAGGTGAGCACTTTACCAGAGGCTGATCCCTTATGAAGCTATCTCCGACCTTTCTTGACTGCGATTGTTCCACTTTTGACGCAATTTGACCATATTAATTCTTTTCTTAAATTTGTCCTCACGGCTTCTTCCGTGTTTTGTATCTGTAGCAGGCAACCAAGTCTATCATTGTATGATCTGTTCAACTGGCTGACCTTTGACCTGGACAACGTATGAGCATCTTTGTCATGTGTTAGGGATCAGCGTTTAGTCAGCAGTTAACATTTCATAGCACCATAGAATCCTTACAGCGTGGAAGCAGGCCATTAGGCCCATTGAGCCCACACCAGTCCCTCTAAAGAGCATCCCACCTAGACCACCCCTTATCCTATCCCTGCTTTTCCCACCCTAGACACTGTGGGCAACTTAGCATGGCCAATCCACTAAACCTGCACATATTTAGACAGTGGGATGAAACTGGGTACTATTTATATTACAATATGGGCAAATGTCATAATTTCTGCTCTAATCAGCTGTGAACATGTTACATTTGTATACAGAGAAGAGATATTTGAATTCAAGCATGTTCTGTGCTTTAGAGCTCAAGGATAACCTTATTGTAAGCTCACTGACTAGCTAAACTATATTTGATTATATCTGGTTGCACTTACTTGTAAACACGAACCCATTCATCATTTCTTGACTCCAGCATTATGTCTCTGCCAGGGTTTTAATGTTGCCCAGCTATGTTCCGTTCTAGTGTTTAAATCATTATTTCGACATGCCAATGAAAATAATTAATGTCACATCTTGTAATAGTCGCAGTTCATTCTAATGAATGCCTATGTAGCTTCACTGTGACGTTTGCATCTATAATTCAGTGTTGTTGTAAATAGATGGTAAACTCATCAAGGTTGTTGTTCCAACTGCTATCTCAATTTCAACAGGAGGTACTTCATCTACTGCGAGGAGCTCCCTCTGAGGTTACAATGAGCATGTGCAGGCCAGCACCAGGAACCCTACCTGAAATAGATCCTAACCTACTGGTAAATACGTTGAATGCTGATGGTTTGCAGAGAGTTTAAAGAGTGAAAGATGCTATAAATATGTATACGAGCCACTTTGGGTGGAGTTGAAGTTCAGGCCATAGAGTCTTACAGCATGGAAACACTTTTGTCCAACCAGTCCGTGCTGAACACAATCCCAAGCTGAAGTAGATCCACCTGCCTGCTCCTGGCCCTTATCCCTCCAAAACTTTCCTATTCATGAGCCAATGAAATGTCTTTTAAATGTTGTAACTGTGCCTACATCCACCACTTCCTTGGGAAGGTCATTCCACACGTGAACTACCTTCTTTGTAAAAAAAATTGCCGCTTGTATCTTTTTTTAAATCTTACCCCTCTCATCTGAAAAATGTGCCCCCTAGTCTTGAATCCCCATCCTACCATTAACCCTATCTATACCCCTCATGATTTCATAAATGTCTGTAAGATCGCCTCTCAACCTCCCAAACTCTGGTGAAAAAATCCCAGTCCATCCAGCCCTTCTTTACAAATCAAACCTTCCATACTCAGCAACATCCTGGTAAATCTCTTCTGAACCTTCTCCAGATTAATGATTTCCTTCAACTGACTGTATCTATTGAATCCACTAGAAGTGGTGAACAGATAAAGACCTTTTCTGTACCTACTACGTATTGCTCTTCATCCATAAAACCAAAAGACATTGGAGGAAAATTGGCCATTCAGCCCATCAAGTCTGCTGCACCATTCAGTGAGATCATGGCTGATCTGGTAATCCTCAACACTGCATTCCGGCCTTTTTCCCATAACGCTGGCTCTATTCCCTTCCTGATTGAAAATCTGTTTATCTCACCCTCGAATGTATTCAACAACTCAGCCTGGACAGCCCTGTGTGATAAAGAATTCACTACCCTCTGAAAGGAGAAATTCCTCCTCATCTCTGTCTTAAATGGGGTGATCCCTTAATCAGAGATGATGTTCCCTGGTCCTAGACTCTCCCACAAGGGGAAACAACCTTACTGCATCTACCCTGTCAAATCCCCTAAGAATCATATATACTTCAATTCTTCTGAGCTACAAATCTTCTCAAAAACCACTGGTAATACCACTGGGCCCAGGCCCAATCTACTCAACCACTCCTCGTAAGACCGTCCCTCCACACCCAGTACCAGCCAAGTGAAATGGACTGCCTCCAATGCCAGTCCATTTTTCTTTAGATAAAGGGTCTGAAACCATTCATAGTATTCCAGCAATGATCTGCCTCGTACCTTGAGATAATAGGAACTGCAGATGCTGGAGAATCCAAGATAGCAAATTGTAGAGCTGGATGAACACAACAGGCCAAACAGCATCTTAGGAGCGCAAAAGCTGACCCTTCGGGCCTAGACCCTTCATCGAAAATGGGGGAGGGGAAGGCGGATCTGAAATAAATAGGGAGAGATGGGGAGGCAGATCAAGGATGGATAGAGGAGAAGATAGGTGGAGAGGAGACAGATACGTTAAAGGGGTGGGGATGGAGCCAGTGAAGGTGAGTGTAGGTGGGGAGGTAGGGAGGGAATAGGTCAGTGCACGAGGACGGACAGCACAAGGGGGCGGGATGAGGTTAGTAGGAAGGAAATGGGGGTGCGGCTTGAGGTGGAAGGAGGGGATAGGTGAGAGGAAGAACAGGTTAGATAGTTGGGGACAGGCTGTGCTAGTTTTTGGGATGCAGTAGAGGGAGGGGAAATTTTGAAGCTTGTGAAATCCACAACGATGCCACCCGAAGGTTGCAGGAACAGCAACTCATATTCCACTTGGGAACCCTGCAGCCCAATGGCATCAATGTGGATTTCACAAGCTTCAAAGTTTTCCCTCCCTCCGGTGCATCCCAAAACCAGCCCAGCTTGCCCCTGCCTCCCTAACCTGTTCTTCCTCTCACCACTCCCCTCCTCCCACCTCAAGCCGCACCTCCATTTCCTATCTACTAACCTCATCCCGCTCCCTTGACCTGTCCATCCTCCCCGGACTGACCTATTCCTTCCCTACCTCCCCACCTACATTCACCTCTGCTGGCTCCATCCCCGCCTCTTTAACTTGCCTGTCTCTTCTCCACCTATCTTCTCCTCTATCCATCTTTGCTCCGCCTCCCCGTCTCTCCCTATTTATTTCAGATCCCCCTCCCCCTTTTCTGATGAAGGGTCTAGGCCCGAAACATCAGCTTTTGTGCTCCTAAGATGCTGCTTGGCCTGCTGTGTTCATCCAACTCTACACTTTGTTGAATCGTACCTTGTTTAGTGTTAGCAAAATTTTCCTATTTTGTTTATGGTTTTTGAGAAGATTTGTAGCTCAGGTTGTGGATGAGGTTGTAGACTTGCTTGCCGAGCTAGTGCGTTTGGTTACAGATGTTTCATCACCCTGCTCGGTAACATCGTCAGCGTGTCTCCGGTGAAGCGTCGGTGTTCTGTTCCACTTATTATTTATATGCCTCGGTTTGCTGGGGTGGTTGGCATCGCTTCCAGTTCTGTTTCTCAGTGGTTTGTACATCGGGTATAATTCAATGTGTTTGCTACTGGAGTTCCGTTTGGAATGTCAGGCCTCCAGGAGTTTTTTGGCATGTCTCTATTTGGCTCATTCTATTATGGATGTGTTGTCCCAATCAAATTCGTGTCCTTCTTTGTCCGTGTGTATTGAGACCAGTGAGAGTTGGTCATGTCTCTTGGTGGCTAGTTGTGTTTGTGTATGCTATTGTCAGTTTTCTTCTTCTTTTGTGAATTTTATTCCAGTGAGGATGTTGTTTGTGTGTTGTTGGATTTCTTCGGTATTGTGCGTTTGATAATCACAAAGGTGTCATTTACATAGTGGGCCCACCAACATGTAAACAACATCCTCACCAGCATAACATTCACAATAGAAGAAGAGAACAATAACCTTCCTAGACATAATGTAGAATGTAAGAGCAACGGGGAACTCTAGACAAGTATACACAGAAAGACCACACATACGGACCAGATACTTAATTACTCCGGCAACCACCCCAACATCCATAGACTGAGGTGCATCGAGACATTATTCAAACCAGCCACAACACACTGCAGCAATCTGGAATTGCTCAAAGCAGAACAGGAGCACTTATGCGGAGTTTTTCAAAGGAATGGATACCTAAAAAGCACAATCCACCATTACCTCAGTGACAAACCACAACAAGAAGACACAACGCGGCCAGACACAATAATCACTGTACTGTACATTGGAGACATATCACAGATTGCCACTAAACTACTCAGACCCTTAGGTAGTAGGGTAGCCCACAAACCAACCTCGACTCTGTGGCAGCTACTGACAAAGCTAAAGGATCCCATACCCACTAGCAATAAACTCGGTGTAATATACAAAATACCACGCAGGGACAGTGAGAAACATTACAGAGGCCAAACTGGAAGAAAGCTGTCAATAGCACACACAAACATCAACCAATCACCAAGAGACATGACCATCTCACTGGTCTCAATACACACGGACAAAGAAGGACACAAATTTGACTGGGACAACACGTCCATAATAGTATGAGCCAAATAGAGACATGCCAGGGAACTCCTGGAGGCCTGATGTTCCAACCGGAACTCCATCACAAAACACATATACCCGATGTACAAACCACTGAGAAACAGAACCGGAAGTGATGCCAACCACCCCAGCAAACCGAGGCATATAAATAACAAGTGGGACAGAACACCAACACTTCACCGGAGACACACTTACGATGTTACTGAGCAGGGTGATGAAACTTCGGTAAGCAAGTCTGCAACCTTCCATATTTTGCTCTTCATTCTGTTTGAAATAAAGGCCAACATTTAGCATTGTCTCTTCATATATGTTAATCGCAAAAAGGCTGCTGAAATGATTCTTTGTGTTAATAAGCCTGAGGCCTTGACGTAGGTGGAGAGCAGCTTCAGGGATTTGCTTATTCAGTTACCACTGTTCATATGCTCACCCTGGGGGACATACTTAGTCCAAAACTAGAAGGCATAACTTTAAGATGAGGGCAAAAAGATGTGTAAAGGACCTAAGGACAACTTTTTCACAGAGGGTGTGTGGAATGAGCTGCCAGAGGAATTGGTGGAGGCTGGTACAACTACAACATTTAAAAGGCATCACTTTGGGTACATTAATAGGAAGTGTTCAGAAGGATATGAGCAAAATGCTGGCAGATGGAACTAGATTAATATAGGATATCTGGTCAGCATGGACAAGTTGCACCCAAAGGGTCTGTTTCTGTGCTGTGTAACTCCATGACTCTTTGAGGTAGATGTCATGGTAGATGTAATGCAACTTTCTATTGATTCAGATGAATAGCCAATTGCAGATATATTTCTTCAATCAACCTGTTCAGAGTAGTTATTGCACACCTCTGGGCCCGATAGGACATGAACCCTGGTTTACTGGTCTAGAGGCAGGGTAATTACCGTTGTGCAACGAGAGCAAAATATGTCAGTTCGACAAACCCCAGGAAATGATAAAATAGAGAAGGTTAAATGAATGAAAACCCAAATTTTCCCCGAGTGAGTCTTCCCCAGGTACCACCAGATGACCAGTTTAATGTTGGATAGAATGCAGTATTAAAGACCTTGATAGCAGTTTTAAGCCTTAGTTTTCAACATAAATCTACTGCTGGACAGTATTACAATGTTATATTAGGTCACTTACAGTAAAGGATAGGGATGTATTTTGCACATTTCTCATGAGGATTGACAAAGAACTATTGGAACGTACCCAGTAAGTCCTTGGCATTTCTTTATGTGCACCTGATCAAAATATGCAGACAGTCAATCAAACTCCTCTTTGTCTTGCTGTGTTTTTAATTGCTAGACTCCAGTTTCTTCGCCAGTGAAAGATTTGTCAGTGCTGACTACAATTGATCCACAGCTGATTCGAGGACCTGAACTGGATGAAGATGAAAAGAAGCCCCGAGGTTTCCCTCCACAAGACCACCCATTGGATTCAAGTGATCAGGAGGGAACCAGTGATATCATTCAGGAATCTATGGAGCAGCATTTCCAAGATATACCACTTGACACGCCAAACATGGAATTAATCAGTGCTCTAGCTGAAGACCTGAGGCAGAACTGTTACTCAACCTGTGACTTAGATGTCACAGTGCCAAGCACAGAGAGGTAAGGATGATCAATCTCTGCTCTTGTGGCTTTGCTGTCGTTGAAAAGTAGCCAGCAAACAGTGTGAAATTCATTCACAAATAAACACAATATTCCTGGTAACAATCAGATCTGAATAGCAGACACTAACTGCAAATCCTGATAAATTACATTTGCAAATTCAATTAAGCAGCACTAAAAATCTTAACAGTTGATTAGGTGTTATTGACTCAACGAAGTGTGGGTTTCACTGCCAAGTTGATCCATTCATAATGTAAAGTGCACATGCCACTCCCTTCTCCTGAAACTACCTGTACCAGCTGGAAGATATGGCATTGCCAACATGTGCAGGTTGAAACCTTTCTTTAGCATGCATTCAAAGGGTGAGGGTTCAAGCTGGCCGGGTCAACATTTATTGCCTATCCTTGATTGCTCTGGGGAAGGGCACATCTTGAAATGGTGCAGTCCACAGGAAGGTTAAGTGCACCCAGTAATATTAGGAAGGGAGTTCCACGATTATGACCCTGCAACAATGAAGTAACAATAATGTAATTCCAACTCAGGATGATGTATGGCTTGGAAGGCGCCTTGCAGGTGGTGGTCATCCTGTGTATCCCCATTGCCAGTGGCCTCCTAGGAGACAGAGGTCATGGATTTGGAGGAAGCTTTCATGAGTTACTACAGTGTATCTTGTGGATGGTACATACTACAGCCACTGTGCGTGGGTGGTTGAGGTAGTGAATGTTGAAGGCTGTGAATGTGGTGCCAATCAAGCAGGCTGTTTTTTCCTGGATGGTGGTGAGCTTCTTGAGTCTTTTTGGAGCTGCACCCATCCAGGCAAATGGGGATATATCATCACACTCCTGACTTGGGCCTTGTACATTGTGGGCAAGCTTTTCGGAAGAATGGAGATGAGTTACACAGTGCAGGATTCTGAGTCTCTAACTTGCTGTTGTGGCTGCAACATTTATATACCTGATCCAGTTCAACCTTCTAAGTGTACCAGAAACAAAGACAGCTATACAGTTATAAATGCTCATTGTAAGGCAGCTTTGGTATGCATTAATGTTCCAGTTATGGCAGCAGCATCGTCTTCTCTAAGCATGTCAAGGCTGGAACAAACAGAATGACGTACATTTATATATTCTCTTTATTGTAGATGAAAAAAAATTACGGTGAACCGAAGAAGGAGATACTAGGACAGTGGAATTCTTCATTGGTCAAAGTGGCAGGCTTTATGAAGTATGTTAAAGAAGGAGAGGGAGGAAATCCCAGAGCTTGAGGCTGTCAGTGGTGAGGGGAAGAGATTAATGGATGCAGAAGGATGGGATGATAAATACAATCTCGTAACCTGAGAACACTTACGATTTTGCTATTTTACAGAATCAGCAAAGAAACATGCTTTTCAGTATAGTTTCCATGAGCATAATGTTCAAGGTTTATTTCTGGTTCAGCTGGATGTTTTGAATCATTATTGAATAATTTCTGTTCATACAACCAGCAGCATTTAAGATGCTTATTTATTAAAGTTAAATTAATTCAAGCATTATATGAAATAAAACTTTAATATTCTTTACTAACACTCACAGATGTGAAATTTATTATCCACAAATATCAGGGATTGATCTAAACTTCACTATGGAAATGTGCAGCTCATTTAGAATGGTGTTGAAAATGAGCACAGCAACAGTAAAACTAACCCAGTCATTTGGCAGGCTTGTCCACTGATGTAAAATTCCTTTCTTCTTTGAGCTAAATAGACATTCCGTTGATCAATTTGCTGAGCAAAAGTTGGAATTGGCACTTCTTTTGACATATGTCTTGCACTTCAGATGTGGAAGTGTTTTGATTGACAGCTGCAGTGTTAGCAGTTCCTACATGCACTAAATGCATTAGAACCCTGGAGAACAATTCCAATCGAGAATCGTTATGAGACCTATTTATATGGTTGCACGTTACAAACCACAGATGCTGATTTTGCTTTCCCAGGTTAGACAGATGGAGCATTTGCTTTCTGTTTTTTTTAATCTGTTGTAAACCTTTAATGTCTATCTCTTAAAAACCAAGAGCCATCATTTCATGCTCAGTGGCAGAAGTATTAGAAGGGACGTGAAGAAAAACTTTATTACACAGATGCTGGCAGGTGCGTGGAATTCATTCTCTGTATTAAATGTGGAGACTGGCACCTTAAACTCTTTTAATAAGTACTGGATCTGCACCTAATGTGCTGTAAGCTGCTTGCCTATAGGCTATGTGCATGAAGATGGGATTAGAAAGGGTACCTGGGTGCCTTTGGTTTGGCATGGACAAGTTGGGCCAAATGGCTCCCAGTGCTGTATCATTTCTGCAGCTCTAAGGAGAAGTTTGTCGGCCTTACAAAATGCTCCAGAGATGCAAGTCTTTTGTAAAAAGATTATTTAACATGGGTTTTCAATTCATTTGTCTTCTTTCTTCCCCAGATCCTTCTGCCCTTTTTCAAAATATAGGCTTAACCTGTTACTTGGAGTTTCATTGCATTACAAGCTCTGGTAGTTAGAGTGGGGCATACACCTACACCCAGGCCTGGACTCAGGCTCAGTGAGCAAGTGTAAGCTAGTTGAGGTTGGTTGGCTCACTGAGCTGGTTTGTTGTTCCGCAGATGTTTCGTTACCGAGCTTGGTAACATCCTCAGTGCAGCCTCTGATGAAACGGTTGGTTTTCCTGCCTGGTTTTTAAACTCTGGGGTCCGTTGCGATGGATTGCCTCACTTACAGGTTTCATCCGTAGTAGAATGTATTCAGGGTTGATTTCAATGTGTTTATTAATAGCATGCTTCGTGGAGTGCCATGCTTCCAGGAATTCTCGTGCTTGCCTCTGCCTAGCCTGTCCCAGGATCTTGGTGTTGTCCCAGTCAAAGTGGTGGTTCTCCTTGTCCATGTGGATTGAGATGAGTGAGTATTGGTCATGTCTTTTTGTAGCCACTTGGTGTTCATGTACTCTTGTTGTTAGCTTCCTTCCTGTTTGTCCAATGTAGTGTTTCTCACAGTCTCTGCAGGGGATCTTGTAGATGAAATTGATCCTGTCTGTGGTGGGGAGTGGGTCTTTAGTTCAGGTGAGCAATTGTTGTAAGGTTGATGTGGGCTTGTGTGTCACTCTGATTCCCAGCGATCGTAGAAGTCTTGCGGTGAGTTCTGACATGTTTCTGATGTAGGGCAGGGTGATGAGTGTGTCAGGGCATGCAGAATCTTTCTGATGCTGTTCCAGTTGACATCTCCTGACCCAGTTCTTTGGATATCCACTTGGAAGAGGTATTCCTCCTCCTCTTGGCGTAGTTCTATGTTGCTGCAGTGTGTTGTTGCCCTTTTAAATAGTGTTTGCACGCGAGAAACATTATATCGGACAAACAGGAAGGAAGCTAACAATAACAGTACATGAACACCAACTGGCTACAAAAAGACATGACCAATACTCACTCATCTCAATCCACATGGACAAGGAGAACCATGACTTTGACTGGGATAACACCAAGATCCTGGGACAGGCTAGGCAGAGGCAAGCACGAGAATTCCTGGACGCATTGCACTCCACGAAGCATGCTATTAATAACACATTGAACTCGACCCCATATACATTCCACTAAGGAGGAAACCCAGAAGTGAGGCAACAGAACCCAGAGTTTAAAAACCAGGCAGGAAAACACACCGATGCTCCATCAGAGTCTGCACTGAGGATGTTACCAAAAACAGTAACGAAACATCTGTGGAACAACAAACCAGCTCGGCGAGCCAACCAACCTCAACACCCACAATCCGCGCTACAGATCTACTCCAAAACCTTACAGGGCAAGCGAGATGCCAAAGTAGGTCTGAGCAGGAATCTAAGGACCATTACCATGGCAACAGGAAAAGCAGCGAGCACCTGCAGTTAGAGTTGAGCATTTTGTTTGTTACAAAACCAATCTCACATAAAATGTTTAATCCATTGCTCAACACAAATGTTGGAATTCTTAAAAAGGCAATTTTTAACCAAAGTCACGAAATAAAACTAAAATAAAAGAAATGGCTGTCAGTTTGCCTCATGGTGTAGTCCTGCTTCATTGGGACGGAGATCCAATATCTATGAAGGCCCAACCAGAGAGAATAATCCCTAAGACAGGTGTAAACAGCTTCCCTCGGACTTAGCGAAAACCAAGATTCGCAGCATACAACCATGGAAGTAGAAACCATTCAGACGTTAATTGGTCAGGCAAAAAATGTGGGAAAATGTGAGTTTATGCATTTTGTCTGGAAGAGCTGGATGTTATTTAAATGGAGAAAGACTGTAAAAGTTGCAACATAGTGGGATTTGGGGGCCCTTGTGCATTAAGCACAAAAGGCTAGCATAGCCTGAAACTATGCAAAGCACAAGTAAGAGCAACCTGGAATATTGTGAAAAGTTTTTGGCCCTCCCCAGACTGTTTTATGAGGAGAGGTTGAGTAGTTTGTGCCTATACTCATTTGCGTTTGGAACAATGAGAGGCAACATTGTTGAAACAAAGAAGAATCTTAGGGGACTTGACAGGGTTAGTGCTGAGACATTGACTTCCTCTTGGGAGAGTCTGGGACAAGAGGGCATCATCTCAAATTATTGAGTCACCTAGTTTGGACTGTGGAGGAATTTCTTCTCTCAGAAGATAATGAATGTGTGGAATACTTTACCACAGCCTCTGATGTTGGGTTGGTAAATATATTCATGACATGAGGGGGACATGTCTTGTATCAAGAGTCATGAGGCTGGGCAGGAAAGTGGAGTTGAGGATTGTGAGATTAGCGGTGATCTTATTGAACAGCAGTGCAGACTCGAAGGGCAAATAGCCTATTTCGGCTCTTATGGTCTTAAGGTTTTTTGAAGAATGGGTAAACTCATTTTCATCCCACAGTATCATTAGTTTGGGTCAGTGACCCACGGATGACAAACTGAATGAAGCATCTACAACAGTAAAAGCAGGCTGCTACTTGTACTTACAGCTTGAAATTCAATGTTGAGAAGTTAGTATTGTTCCGTTTGCAATTATTGTTGTTTGATCATTGATTAAGAGTTTTCTAGAAAATACAAAGAATGTTTTTGATGATTTGGGGATAAATAAACCTCTTTGGTGTCTACAAGAGTGAAGATACCTTTTATTAGCACATATCTTGGCCAAAGTATTACCATATTCCCCAGACAGGCTTTAAATTCTGAATTACTTCATGTTAGCTTTTATTTGCTTGTTACTCTTGACTTTTATTTTTCTTTAATTTTTCACCCTTTTTGTCTCAACCTTCTCCTTTGTTAATGTCTCCTGTACTGTATCTGTCCCTGAAATCTCTAATCATAAAACTTTCTGCTGGAGAGCTCCATATTGTAATGAATGTTATAAAGACTTTTATGATGACGTCCAATCCTGGTTGCTCAATTATAGAAGGGATATTATTAATCTGGAGACGGTCCAGGAGAGATTTACCTGGATGCTGCCGGGTATGGAAGATTTGAGTTATAAGGAAAAGGTGGATAGGCTGGGACTTTTTTCACTGGAACATAGGAGGTTGAAAAGTGACCTGATAGAAGTTTATAAAACAATGAGAGTTATAGATAGAGTTACTGGTAGCTGTCTTTTCCCTCGAATGGAGGATTTCAAGACTAGGAAGCACATTTTTAAGGTGAGAGGAAAGAGATTTAAAAAATAAATGAGGGGCAATTTTTTTACCAGATTTGTGTGCCTAATGAACTTCGTGAGGAAGTGGTGGATGTGGGCACAGTTACAATGTTTTAAAGACGTTTCGATAAGTACATGAATAGGAAGGTTTGTAGGGATATGGGTCAGGAACAAGCAGGTGAGACTAGTTTAGTTTGAGATTATGCTGTGCATGGACTGGTTGGACTGAAGGGTCTGTTTCTGTGCTGCATAACTCGATGACTATGACCCTATGATAATGTGGCTCATTTTATTTCACTGACAATTCTTCATTCTTCATAAACAATCATTTCTTTCAACCTGATTTGAAACAGAACTGTACAAATCACAATAAATTTGTTATCGTTGGACTGAAATACAATTTTGTGTTGACTATAGAAGAGATCTTTCATTTTGGACATAACACGATAATGCAGCCTAATGAAAATTGTTCTCTTACATTTCTCCTCTACCAAGACTCTGGTCGTGGCATTCACGAATAGAATAGAATCCCTGCAGGCCATTCAGCCCAACAGGTCCACACTGATCCTCCGAAGAGCATCCCACCCAGACTCACTCTGCCTACCCGATAACCCTGCATTTCCCATGGCTAATCTACCTAACCTACACATCCCTAGATACAATGGGCAATTTATCATGGCAAATCCACCTGTACTGTATATCTTTGGACGGTGGGAGGGAACTGGAGCAGCTGGATGAAATCCACACAGCCATGCAGAGAACATGCAAATTCCACACAGACCGAGGCTAGAATTGAGGCAACAATGCTCATCTCTGAGCCACTCATCTGCCACTTTTTTACAATCTTTTACAATTTTACAATCCTCAAAGGTTTCTAACATGAGGCCATAGTTTTTTAATTAGTGTAGAATCCCTGCAGCTTGGAAACAGGCCATTCAGCACAACAGAAATGAGTGCTCACTGGGGATTTGAACCCTTGACATCTCGCACATCAACAAATGTGCAAGACCCAAAGCGAGAGCCATACCCCTAAACCAACGAGCCACCTCCAAACCAATTAGCCCTTCATATTATCACTAAAGACTGCATTTCAGTCAAGTAATTTTTTTTATCACTTTATGGGATGTTTTCCCTTGTAATTGTACTATTTATAATCTGGCCCAGTTTCTGGCACACTCTGCTAGAGCCCCAGTCAATACTCCTTCATTAAAAATCACCTTTCAAAGCAGTCAGACAGGTCATTATTCAAATTGCCATTTGCCAATACTGCTGTATTCAAATTAGCTTCTGTGTTGGCCAATGGAAATCAATGCCTGCACTTAAGAGTAATCCATAGTGTGTGAAGTACTTGGGGATGATCTCTCAGAGAAGCAAAGGTGACATGGGGATGCACTGTCTGCACAAAATTGCTCCTATCCGGAATACACTGCCTGAGGGGCAGAAGAAATTCAATGACACCTTTCAAAGGGGAATTGGGAATTGGACTTGAAGGGAATAGAACTAATTGGAAAGCTCTAAAATAAAGAAGATATCATAGAATCCCTACTGTGTGGAACCAGGATACTTGGCTCAACGGGTCCACATTGATTCTCTAAAGAATATCCCACCCAGACCCACCCCATCCCTCTAACCCCACATTTCTCATGGCTTATCCACCCAGTTAACACATCTCTGAACATTATAGGGCAATTTAGCATGGCCAATCCATCTAACCTGCACCTCTTTAGACTGTGGGAAGAAACTGGAGCACCCGGAGGAAACCTGCACAGACACAGGGAGACTTTGCAAGCTCCACACAGACAATTGCCCAAGGGTGGAATTGAGTCTGGGTCCCTGATGCTGTCAGGCAGCAGTGCTGCTGTCTCGCAGGTGGGTCTTGTCCTTGCTCGATCAGTGTAAGGTTTGTGTGTCTTTTTGTTAAGTTATTGAAGTGCTTTCCTTTAACTGGAATAGGTCTGCAATTTTTGCAGAACAGTTTAATTGTTGTTGGGTCAAAATGGTAAAACACCTACACAGAACAATGCTGCGAAACTTGCAAGGGTTCAGAAAAGATTTACAAGGATTTTGACAGGTTTGGAGGGTTTTATGCTACAGGGAGAGGCTGAGGGGTGATCTTATTGAGATTTATGAAATCATAAGGGGCATAGATAGTGTGAATAGACAAGGCCTTTTCCCCAAGGGAGGGGAGTCCAAAACTAGAGGTCGTAGATTTAAGATGACAGGGGAAAGATTTAAAAGGGACCCAAGGGTCAGCTTTTTCACACAAAGGGTGGTGCGTGAATGGAATGAGATGCCAGAGGAAGTGGTGGAGGCTGGTGCACTTACAACATTTAAAAGACATGTGGATGGGTACGTGAATAGAAAGGGTTTAGAGGGATATGGGCCAAATGCTGGCAGATAGGACTGAATTTATCCAGAATATCTGGTTGGCATGGACGTGTTCAACCAAAGGGTCTGTTTCTGTGCTATATATCTCCATGAATCTATCACATTCAGTGTACCTACACCACAATGACTGCGGGGTCCAACATTCACACACTACTCCTTTCTCAAGGGCAATCTTTTTTGGAGATTTGCCACAAAGTTGCATTGTTTTGGCCTGCACTTTCAATTAAACTTGAAAGAGTATGGCAATGATTGCTCCTTTTTGGATCTGTTTTCCTGTTTACATTATCTTTTTCAGATCAAAGTAGTTTCCTATTCTTTTCAAGAAGAAAGTGGATTACCATTTTCCAGAAGACTGTCAATTCACTATCTAAGCAAATTATTGCCTAAGCCATACAGAGATATGAATCAGCCCAAGGAACTATCTTATTATCTTCTGTTTCAACTGAACCGTGTCAATTAGATTTCACCTTCCATTATGAATGTCCCCGGTCCCTGGTCTCAGACTGACTAGAATATCTGACTCTCCTGTTTATATCTATCAGCCAGGGCTCCCTGATTGGACCAAATTAACAACCCTAATCAGGGAATGCATATTTTCTGAGGCTGACCTCATTCCAATCACTACAATACCCAATGACCGCCACACTTCCCTCTAATAAAGCAGGATTCATTAAGGTATCTCATACTCTGTCTGTTGTCAGTGTTGGAGGATTGATGAATCTATATAAAACATTAAAAGCTCCTCTTGTCATTCGGTACAAATATGACTTTCTCAAATAAATGGTGATAAATACACTGCATCCTCATGTGTGAAGGTGAAGATAAAAGATGAGATGTGACCAGTTATAAGTGTAGTTTGCGAGAAAACAGTGTTAATGTTTCAGGCCCACTGATACTACCAGACCTGCTGAGTTTTTCCAACAATTTCTCTTTTTCATTCTGATTTCCAGTATCCACTGTTCTTTTTTGTTTTAACAAATTTAGTTTCTTTCTTTCATATGTGAAAATAATTTTAACATGAAAGTGAACAATGTGATCCCTCCAGAAGGAAACCAGTGCCATCTTTCGATGCATTATTATTTTGTTTCTCAGTTTATTTTATCCTTAATGCTTTAAAATTATAATCTTAGCCAAATTTTAGGCCCCCTGTGCCACTGCTCACAAGTAAGTCAAGGGCATGTGCAATCTTAAAGTACTGGCATGATCATATAACAAGAACAGAAATTGCTGGAAAAGCAGGCCTGGCATCATCTGTGCAGAGAAATCAGAGTTAATGCCCCTTCCTCAGAACTCATGATGACTTAGCTTTCTGATAAAGTGCATGCACCTTTAAGGCTACTAAACCCAAGCCTATATTTCATACAAGAGATGACATTAAGTAAACACCGGGTGATCCATACAGACGTATTTAATAGACTGCGCATATCGTAGTTCTGGCATTTTGTGACACTGGACAGTTTCTCTGTTTCTTTGTACTTTGAAAATAGACAGGATGTGTGCACTTGAAGTGTAGTGTGGGTGTGCAGTGGATAGGAAGTTAAATAGGCATAGTTTTTTGGATGTTTGTATCATTTTATAATCCTATCCTTCAGCAGGTCAGATCTGCCTCTCTGTTCAGGTTCATTCGTAGTTGCAATACTGAGCATGCTCAGTCACTTATTGGTGTACTTGAGAAATTAAGTCATGCTGCAGTCAGTTAGTCAGGATGTTAGCCTCAATGTGCTCAGTTTGACTAACTTTAGAAGCTCTTAATATAGATTAAATTAAATTTATTTGATATGCATCAGCAGTGGAATAGACACAAAATACTCTCATTTACACCATTTAATCCTTTAAAACTGTGGGGCGATTAATATTACCTTCAACTCTTTTTGGCACCCAGTGGTAGTTTGCTGGGGACAGAAATTCTTTCTGTGTAACTTTTCTACATTGGAAATCTGTTTAATCAAAACATGTCTATGTTAAAGGAACATATTGGAATTTCAGAAAATGTGATACCTTTTACTGGTATAAAACAGAGCAAATTCACCTCAATTATGGTTTGTAAAAATAAATATTACTGAGCATAATAGGAACTAAGTGAACTTATCCTGTGAATTTAGAGTCTGGAAGGCAAAGTTATAGATTCATCTTGCCAATTTTTCAGTGACAGCACTCTGTCATGAAACCTTGTACCTATACATTTCACAACAGCTGATCTTTCAGGTTGATCTCTTGCGTCATTGATAACAATGGTTAGTTATTGTTTACAGACCAACCGTTCCATTCCATTTCAGTCTGCACTGCACATTTTGTGATATTTCTACTTCAGTCAGTACTAGATTGTCAAACTGTTAAGGCTGGGGCATTTTAAATATCTTTTCCTTTGTGAACAGCTTTCCTTAAGAAGTTGCATTGATTCTATCTAGAGTATTCTCTAATCTTGAATTGTTAAACTAGAGTGGGAACTTAAACCAGGGGTGATGCTGGATGAACACAGCAGGCCGAGCAGCATCTCAGGAGCACGTTGCTGCTTGGCCTGCTGTGTTCATCCAGCTTCACGCTTTGTTATCTTGGATTCTCCAGCATCTGCAGTTCCCATTATCTTTGATCACAACTTAAACAAGGGGATTTGGCAGCAAATGATAAAAACAAGCTGGAAGACATTGGCTGACTATTTTCACCATGGGACACTTTAACTCAAATCTATGGCAGTATTTTAGCACTGAAGGAATTCAACTGGGAGCTGTCTTATTCAACTGGAGCTCTGTTCTTGTAATTTACGCAACCACCTACAGGGAGCAAAGGATACACAAATACCTCCCATCAATTGCTGCGCAGTATGATTTTGCAAATACTTAGTGGAGGCTGGAATAAAAAGTTGGTCCACAATCAGAGAGATTCCAGTGGAGTGTGTCAGCACTAAAATATCACCTGATAGCCTTATACTAATGAATATTAATTGCTGGTCTCACAGGCACTGAAAATGTCATTGTTCCCATTGTGGAATAACATCTTGCTGAGGCTTGAGGCTGAAGCACACTGTAAGAACTCTGATAAAGGAACTAAGCACTGCATCTCACCTACGCTCTATCTGATATGTCAATGACTGCTACTTCCCAAGTGAGCAGTGGCAGTCTCCAGTCAGGATTTAATCCCCCAGTGCTTTTTCTAACCACTGTTCACTTCAATAAATATACTATATATATATATATCAATCCAAAGATATAAATCCAGTTTTTAAGAAATGAGTTTCAGTAAACATCTCGGGCTTGACATGTAACTCATTGTTTTAAGCACAGTATTAGCCTCAATCTCAATGAAAAGTTGCTCTTCCTGGATACTATAAATTACCTGTGGTATTCATTTAATGGTATGTTTTTCTAATTCTCAGCCTTCTGTGTAGTGTGGCCGAGGAAAGGGACTCTAGCTCACCGCTGTTCTTTTGCAAGCCCGAAGTATCTTCCCCAACACCACTCGATGAAGAATTTCTGACCATCAGCTCCACATCAGACTGCTCACGGTGTGACAGTCCAGATTCTCAATCGCCCAACGTCGCTGTGCCACAGCCTCACTTCTTGATGCCTTTCCCCGAGGATTCAAGCCCTGCAGAGAAAGACACTGGTGATAAAACTGAATGGGAAGATCTGAAGGAGTTAGACGCCGAAGTGGAAGCAAGAGTAAGGAATGACGAAGATGAGGAAGAAGTTCCAAACTTAGTAAGTGTGGCACAACATGGTTCTGCAAAATGGTAAAACTGTTTTACATGGGTCACTGTATAATGTCATACATGCTGCTCATGCATGCATGTTAATGTGAATGTCTTTACATCAGGAACAAATGAACTAAACTTTGCTCCTTTGTTTTCATTGCAACCTCAGTTGACAATGCACTGAACACTTTTGGCAGCCATGGTAAAAATATGTTCTTGTCTTTGCTGCTGATATAAAGGCAACCGTGCCAAAGTTAGTGCTTATTATTTTCTAGAATAATTTTTATGTCAGTATTACTGGAATTGCACCTTTGCATTCAATAGAAAATACTTTCATGTGACAGTAGAATTTCAGAAAGAGATTGCAGCTTTGCAAATAAATAAACGAGTGGGCTCTAAAGCCAATTCAAAACCTTTGGATCAGGTAATTGTCATTTAAAAATAAATTAGTTTTGTCTCAGTAAATGATTGTGCAGAGCCACTTCCAATGAAGTACATGGCTCACAGACAATGTGTGTGCAGTTGCTGAAAAATTACATTAACGTTGCCATTGTTTTGTTCCCTTCACAATGCCATATTAAAGGAATCCTGTGCCACTAATAATAGGGAGTAACAAATAGCACAGGGTGTTCACACAGTGAAGTGATGACCTGCAGCGAGCAAGTCAAAAATGCACACTCTAAATTCTGGAAGCTTCAACTAGTGTGATTGTGGGTTCAGAAATGCATTCACATAACCCTGAGCATCAGCACAATGTGAGCAGGACAGGACGCTAGTATCAGACAAATGTGCCATTTTGCAGCAAACCATCCAGCTGATCTGAACTGCAGGTAAAACAGTCCAAGACCAATTGCTGCAGAGACTGGAATTTGAAAACACAAACACAAAACTCTGGAAAACTCTCAGCAGAGCAGGCAGAATCTATGGGGAGAAAGAAATAGAATTGATATTTCAGCGGAAGGACCATTTCAAATAGTCTGGCTACCTTGCCTTCTAAAACTTTCTAAGTCTTTGAGCTTTAAAGCTGTGTCTAAAGATCTTTGGCTATCTTTAAAAATGATCCATCAACACCAACCTTAGGATTCTGTGCACATGCACTATTCACGTGAAAATTTAGAAGCCTCAACTAACTCCTGAAAGCTGTAATTAACTGATGCATCTTAAGTATATTTATTGTAATATTTCATTAAAGATTCCTGAACATCTCTCTGCTGGTAATGTTATTTTAAACCCACTCTATTTAAGCAACTGTAAATATGTCAAAGTCTCAATACAACCTTCTAGAGATGGGTGAGACTGAGTACCTCTTGTCATGTTTGATTGCTTAGCTGTGCCTTCAGAGGTGTTGGCTTGCACACGTTCATCCCAGCCAATTGAAGAACATTTACCCCACCAATCCCCCTCTGCTTTGGCGAAAAGGCTTAATAATGAGTGGCAACTTGGTTCTGCCAAATAGGTTAAGGGCAGGCTGCTGTCATTCAAAAGCCAGTGTGATGCATACTTAAAAGCTTGCTGTATTCTTTTGTGTTGAAGCATGAGGCAATTAAAAATAATATCGTGATAAATTGGGCAGATGTTCAAGGAATAAAGTAACAGACTCTGTGAGGTTTATCACAATGGACTGAATGTGAGCAAGGAGGAGTCATTAATTATTATCTGTGAGAATAAGGTTGTTTAATTCATAATTCATTTTGTTCTGATTGAAACAGAATTAAATTTATATTGAATTGAGTACGTGATTGATCTGTTTCTGTTATGACTGAATTCTAAATTACTTTACATTTCAGCTGCATTTCCCTACAGCAATATTATTAGCTTTAAAATCATTATTTCACATTTTGACTTTTTGCCTGTTATTGTTCAAATGAAAACTGCCTTGTTCATTATGTGGGAGGTAAAGACTTTAGAGTGTATTTTAAACTCACAATGCGATTTTATGAGACATCCTGTATATGTTCTTTGTGACATTATTGTATTTTATGGCACTGGCTGTCATCAGAGGTTTTGGATACTTCATTCAATTAGATAGAGCGAACTACACACATCTACACATATTCGTGTTGGCACGTGCATGCACTCAGACACACACACACACACACACACACACACACACACACACACACACACACACACACACACACACACACACACACACACACACACACACACACACACACACACACACACACACCTCTTATTGTTCTTTGGTCATAGGTCCCAATGCCAATATATCCCACCATGGCAGATGGTGAAATCTGAATTCATTAAAAATCTGGAATAAAATGTTAGTCTGAGAGGGACCATCTGATGACCACCGTCAATTGTCCCCACAAACACTCATGTCCGTCAGAGAAGGAAATCTGCCATCCTTACTTGGTCTGGCCTATACCTGTGTCCAGGTCCGCAGTGATGTTGTTGATCCTTAACTGCTCCCTGGGAAGTTAGGAATGAATTACAAATGTTGGCCTAGCCAGCAAAGCATGCATCCCATGAGTGAATTCTAAAAATCACACAGATGCCCACACACAGCCTGATTGAACTCTGAACAAGTGGGCGGGTTTAAATGGATTAACAGTGGACTCTCACATACAGTAGGAGGAACAGCAGCAGATCTTTCTCTTTCCCTGTTTGAGGGGCACTAATTTCTACAGTGGTACTCCTGCTAAAATCAACCAGCCCACTATATCGAAGCTAAAAGCTACCCGGACTCTATGGATCACAGGAAATCCCAATGACACTTTGGATACTTAGAGCAACATTTTCATCTCTTATCATCATCTCTTCAGAATTTGCATTGAATCTCTAGTTGGGAAGATGTCGCTGTCACTCTCTCTGCGAAATTTGCCCTGTTTGCTGCCAATAGGAGGTACATTTCTCTTTTAACCTCTTGCCTGCTTTGACCTCTTCTTGTGGTTCCCCTGCCTGAGGGCCGCACTGAAATATGTGGTTTACTGATGGTGGAGAGGTCGGGACATCTACCATCTTGCATTCCATGGCTCCAAGACTTCAACATTTTCAGTGCAAAAACTTCCTGAACTGAAAGGAGGCTTGAGTCCGACTTGTCCTGTTGCAATCACATTCAGGGTGGCACGTCTGTGGGTGCTTATAAAAAAGAAAGAAGAAGACAGCTGAAGACATTGGAAACCTGAAGAAAATACGCAGCAGGTTGGTAAAATGAATAAGAATGGCCAATGGGCAGTTTTACAATGGGCTAGGGCTTAACCTTGCTGGTTTACTGCCCAAGTAGTGACATGACACTAATACCCATTTTGCCTTTTCTCTTTCCAGTTGTTGACCAACCTCCAATGCATTCGCAGCTATTTGTGCTTTAGTATCTCCAGTCTGCATCGCCTTCTCCCATCAATCTATCTTTCTGGTAATTAATGACATGAAGAATCTTGTTCAGCCATGGTTGGGCTTGTAGCAGCTCAATTTCACATTAAGGCAAGCAAGGGTCGGGTTTGAGTTTGCTTCGGCTGCATTTAGATTGAGCCCAATATTAACGACAACAACAAGGTGCTGGTACAGGCACAGTTGACTGAATTGGCTGTGCTATGATGATTCTATGAATTTGGCACATTTAAATGTAGTAAAACATCCCAAAGTATTTTACAGAAGTGGTATCAATGAAAATCTGGTACTAAGGGATTAGTCAAAAAGGGAGAGAATTCAACAAGTTCATGAAAGGAGAAGAGGTAGGCAGAGAGGAGGAATTCCACAACTTAGGACCCAGACAGCTGAAGGCTTGGTTGCTAAAGGTTGTGTGATTAAAACTGGGGAGTCCTAAGAGGCTACACATGGCGATATTGCTACAGGACAACTTGCTTTCAGAATGGGTGTGAGGATAAAGAAAGGCCAGCTTGCATTTCTGTTACAGCTTTCACAATGTTTGTATGCCCCTTATACTTTACAGCCACTGCAGTACTTTGTACAGCCACTGTTCCAAACTGCAGTTCATTTCAGCTTTATGTGTCAGCTCATTGTGCGAGATGAACTTTATACAAGTTATTACATGAGAATTATTACGATGCAGGAGATCATTCAGCCTTCAGTCTGTGCTGCCTTCCTGCAAGTCACGTTGTCCATCTCCACTTGACCTGCACACCATTGTCTCCACAGATTTCTTCTCTTTTGAAGGAATCTACCGCCACCACAATCTTGGGCATTCATTCAAAAACCTAATCACTTGAAATATGAAAAATTGCTATTCCTCATGTTGCTGTTGCTCCTTCTGCCAATCTCCTGAAATCACTGCTCTTCAGTTCTTGATTCTTCTGCCAATGGGAATATTTCCACCTTATCTGCTCTGTCTGGACATCTCCTGATTTTGTAGCTCTATGACATCTTCTCTTCAACAAGGAAAACAGCCCCACCCTTCCAATTCACCCATCTAATTGATCGTGGAATAATTTTCAGTCCCTTGCTGTGCCCTCCCTATCGCCTTCCAACACATCATCCCATCAAATTTAGAGCATTCATGGTAAGAAATATCAGAAGTATGGTCTCAACTTAGTTGTTTAAAAAAAGAGAGGTAGGTTGACGGCACATCATGCATTCCTGTTGAGCAGCTCTTCAGGCTTTGTAGTGTGATTGAGAGAGATAAAATACATATTGCATTCATTGGTATTATCACTGCCTGATCTTTTTCTTTAGCCCATAATACGGGAATATGAAATGTACGTAACCTTGAAGAAAAATAAGAAGGGAAGCCTTGGTTTCACCATAATGCGCAGTAAACTGGACAACTGTTATTACATCCGTGATGTCCTGGATAATCCCGCAAAGGCTGATGGGAGACTAAGAGCAGGAGACAGGCTCATAACGGTAAAGACATTATAAAAACAAAAATGGCTTGTGAACCTGGCTATCCTACATAGCAGCTGGCAGCATTTTACATTTGATGTTAGTGTTTTGGAAACCTGTTGTTGTATCAGGTTTGGCCTTCAGGTAACAACCTGGTTTGGCCACATTCAGTTTGAGTCCCACTTCTGTTATGCCTGGTGGCTAATTTGCTGGATTATGCCTCTGTAAGAGCATTAACTGTACATAGACACTGTAAGCTCAGCATTTGGCATTCAAAGAGGAGACAGGTAACTTTTGAAATATGAGATAACATGGTGTGAAGCTGGATGAACACAGCAGGCCAAGCAGCATCAGAGGAGCAGGAAAGCTTGACATTTCGGGTCAGGACCCTTCTTCAGAAACTTCTGAAATATGTTTATCAATGAAGTCAATGAGTGGGGTGGGATAGACAGCAATGAAAGAGGGGAAGAGTGGTTGGCGGAGGGGAATAGTTTAATAGCAAAGTAGTTTGAAGTGAGTCATTGGAGAAGGAAATAAGCAGAACTGAAGTTGGATATCAATAGCCGGAAGGGAATATGAAGGATAATGAAGGGGGAATGGAATGGAAGGGTGTATTTATACAGAGAAAAGAGAGAACGCCTGCTTCACTGAAAACAAGCAGTGAGAGGGGCCAGGGTGAACAGGAATGGAGAGGGCAAAGGGTGACATTTGGATCGAAATTACTTGAAATTAAAGAATGAAGTGTGCCAGTTTCAAAGAGGTACAGCATTCCTAGTTGGAACTGAGAGGTTGGAAAACAAATGGTTGCTTCATTGAAAATTTTGGACATTGAACAGGATTACTGTGACAAAAGCACAATGTAGGGAGTTACATGAGGTACAATGTGTGTATGTTGAAAAAGGGGGCACATTGGCTCAGTGGTTAGCATGGCTGCATCACTGCTCCAGGGAATTGAGTTCAATTCCACCTGTGTCTATGTCTCCCTGTGTTTGTGGAGGGTTCCTCTGTGTGCTCCGGTTTCCTCCCACAGTCCAAAGGTGTGCAGGTTAGTTGGATTGGCTAGGCGAAATTATCCAAAGTGTCTAAGATGTGTAGGCTAAGTGGGATAGTGATGAAAAATGCAGGGTTACAGAGATAGGGTGGGATGCTCTTTGGAGATTTGGTGTGGACTTGTTGGGCTGAATGGCCTGTAAGGATTCTATGAAAGAGTAGGGTGTGGATGAAATATGGTGTGAAAATTTGGTGAGTTAGATAAAATATAGTATCTGTGGGAGACGGGAGAGTGGAGAGTTTGATGGGGTGCTGTGTTTGTGAACAGTCTTGAGTTAGATGGGGTGTAGAGTGTGTAAGTAAAGGGCATGTGTCTGATGGTACACAGTGTGAAATGTTGGAGAATTAAATGGAGTACAGTGTGTATGAGAGAGAGTGGCGACTCACAGTGGGGTATTTGTGTGTGTGTGTGTGTGTGTGTGTGTGTGTGTGTGTGTGTGTGTGTGTGTGTGTGTGTGTGTGTGTGTGTGTTCTTAGATGGGGTACTGTGTGTGATGGTTGAGAGCGGACAGGGACTTGGTTGGTGTACAGTGTATGTGAGAGAGAGAGAAAGAAAGAGAAGCTGGAGAGTTGGATCGAGTACAGTGTGTAAGCGTGAGAGGGTGGGGAGTTGTTAGAATACAGTATACGTTTGTGCGAGACAGAGAGAGAGAGGGTGGGGAGTGGAATGGTTACAGAGTTTCTATTATATCAGTTTGATGCAAAGGTAATGCATTTGTGAAACAGAATGGGTTTGGGAAGATACATGGGCAGATGTGACTGAATGTCTGCTGGGAAAGAATGGATGATCTCAGTGAGATAAAGACTATTAACTTTATGACTCATTTATAGAATTCATCTTTGATTATTTGCAGATCCTCTATTACCTGTTAGGGAAAATGTTGTGTAAAATCTATAAATTGCTGTTATGTTTGAAAATCTACTGATAATTTGATAGACACAGGCGGCCTAATAACCACAGTGCCAATGTTTGCTTCGGTATTCTCGGCATTGTGCAGGAAAGGCTTGTGAAAAAAGATTTCCTTCTCTTCATTACTCTGTAATCTGATTCATTTATGCATCACAGTGCAGAGCTGAAAGCAATAACAAGAGGGTCAATGATCCTTTGGGATTGAATTTATTTATTTAGCAGTGACTCAGGAGAAGGACTGGAACATCCCTTCGGAGTTCTTATGCTGGAATGTTAAATGAGTTAAAGCAGTGAGCCATTCCCCACTCTTCATTTATTCTATAGCTAAATAAATCTGAAATATATCCACTGTATATAGTGATCAGATTACAAGGTGTTGTCCTATTTATTACATTCAAACTGCTTCTTAACTATCAGTTTTTATGGATTGAGTTTAAGTTTGCAGCATTGATAGGGCTAGTTCCCTTTTTAGTGACATTCTCCCCCACTTTAGTTTGTTTTGTCCTCCCCTGCAATCACTTATCCATCTTGTCCTTCCATTTCAAGACAGGGACAGGAATGAGGCCTTCAGGCCCTCGAGATTGTTTCTCTGTCCAAAAATATCTGATAAACAGATCTGATAAATATATCAGATTTAGCTGAAGAAGGGTTCTGACCCGAAACGTCAACTTCCCCGCTCCTCTGATGCTGCCTGGCCCAGTGTGTTCCTCCAGCTCCACACCGTGTTATCTCTGACTCCAACATCTGCAGTTCTTACTATCTCTAACAGTAAGAAGGGAGACTGGGGACACAAGTACACTCCGGCGTTTCAGTGCATTGCCGAGAGAGTGAGGCACTGCCAGACGAGTGATCTTTCAGACAAGTTATTCAACCGAGGCAGGCCTGAAAATAGGCCTTGAAGAGGTGGGCCTCAGATCAGGCTAAAAAATAACATGAATGAACGGCTAAGCACTCATTTACCTGAACTTCTTCGTTGTCATACAGGTAAACGACTTTGATGTCACAAATATATCACATGAGAATGCCATTAATCTACTCCGGTCTGCTCCTTCCAAATTAACCATCATGGTAGGACGTGCTGCTCAGAATCTACTTCCAGCACTACCCCTGGAAAAGATCCCTGACATCATCCTAAAGAAAGGTCCAAATGGCCAGTTAGGTAAGTGGCAAAGAAAGCAGTCAGGAAAATCTTGCTCGATATTTATTGTGTAGTGAGCCTACCTAGTCCTTGGAATTAGATTGCTTACAATTTCTTTTTACCCCTTAGTTCCTTTATTTGCGCTGAACACAATACTATTTTTATTAAAGCAAATATTTAAGATAAATATTCTGGAACGTTTCATGAAGTAATGCTCTGTGTTACTTTGAGACACAGTGAACACTCTTGATAAATTTCTACAGGGAACCATGTATACTGTCGTGAGAAGCTTGTTTTATGGGGTGTATCTTAATGAGGGAGCCAGAAAGAACATTAAACATGAGTGTTACGAACACCAGGATGCTAGTATTTTCTTACCATAAAAATGGCATCTTGTGTTGAAATCAAAACTCTCGTTGAATGTATTGACAGATTATATGGAAACTGTTATAACACACTAGGCAACAAAAGAAGCCAGTTAGAATGGACTGAACATTTTACTCTTTTTCAACCTTCCCACGGTGGCCTAATGAGCAAAGCTGTTCCTGTACTTATTTTAGAAAGTTTTCATATTGTTTTAGTAAAAAATGTCCAAGGTTTGTAAGCACACGATTTACTTGATTGCATTCAAAACTTCACAATTTCCCTTTGCATCTGATGTAATGAATTTACTGTTTAATTTCCATTCGATGTTTCACATCTGTAGATGGGCAGCATTGTTTCTTTGACTTGGGTCAAAATGTCTAGAGGAGAGAAGGTAAGAAGAGAAATAGTGCTGCCAAGCAAAGCTTTTTAATGTTTCTCTTTCTGTCTGCTTTCTTGGATTTAGTGTAATTGGTTGGTTCTGACATCCTTATCCACTATTGCTTTCCCTGTTAAGATCTAGAGGAGGCCTGTACAGTCATAATTTAAGCCCTGTCAGAACATCCTGTGCACTCTCCTGCTATTACACTGGTGTTGAGCTGAAAACTTCCTTTGATTCAATATTGAAAATGGAAATCATGGGGATATCTGCATTTTGCACCGAGAATATATTCTCTGTGCGGGGGGCTTCAATGTGTGTCACTTAGACTGGCTCTATTACATCACTACTATCTCCAGTGGTCAATGGCCTGAAGGATGTATCTTCCAGCCTGCATCGAAGGTTGTTAATAATGAACCTACAAGAGGGAGAAGCACACCAACCCTTATTTGCACCATTTTGCCTGTCGCTGTCTGTCCATGTTGGTTTAGGCAGGAGTGACCACCACACAATGTTTTGTGAAGACAAAGTCACATTGTCACACTAGGCATACCCTCCATTGTATTGTGTGACACTTCCACTATGCTAAATGGGACAGATTCAGAACAGACCTAGTCACTTAAAACACAGCATGAGATATTGTGGACCATCGACAGCAGCAGAATTGTGTTCAACCATAGGCTGTAACCTCACTGCCCAGCATATTCCCAACTCTACCCTTACTATCAAGTCAGGGGATCATCCCTTGTTGAATAAGGAGTGCGGAAGGGTCTAGGTCCAAAACGTCAGCTTTCCTGCTCCTCTGATGTTGCTTGGCCTGCTGTGTTCATCCAGCTCTACACCTTGTTATCTGCAGGAGGTCGTGTTGCGTTGAGCATCATTGGCTGTACCTAAAAATGAGCTGTCATCCTGCTGAAGCTGCAACATGGGACTGCTCGTATACCAGATAGTAGAAACAGCATATGATTGACAGGGCAAAAAAACTACCAACAGGGACCCGCTCACTGACATTCAATTTGGGTTCTTAATTTATTACCACCTTGGTCCAAAATTGGACAAAAGACCTGCATTGAAGAGGTTCTGACTCCTCAGAGATAGTAAGAACTGCAGATTCCGCAGTCAGAAATAATAGTGTGGAGCTTGAAGAACACAGCAGGCCAGGCAGCATCAGAGGAGCCGAAAAGTTGACGTTTTGGGTCAGGACCCAGCTTCAGAAGAAGGGACCTGAGCTGAAACATGAACTTTCCTGCTACTCTGATGCTGCCTGGCCTGCTGATGTTCCAGCTCCATGCTGTGTTATCTCTATATTGAAGAGGTTGATTTGAGAGAGACTGCCCTTCAGAACAAGGCAATATTTGACTTGGTGTGGTATCAAGCAGCCTGAGCAAAGCTGTAGTCAATGTGAATCTAGTGGAAATATCTCCACTGATTAGAGGCACATCTAGCCCAAAGGAAGATGTTTGTGTACATTCAGGATCATTCATCTCAGTTTTAGGAGGTTGCTGAAGGAGTTCCTCAGGATAGTGACCTAAGTCCATTCATGCACAATTGCTTTATCAATGACTTTCCCTTATAAAGTCACTATGGTGATGTTCACTGATGATTTGTTACTGAAGCAGGCCGGGTCTAAATGCAACATATCCTGGACAGCATTCAAACTTGGACTGATAAGGGGCAGGTAACATCTCACACCATGTGTAAATCAGGCAATGACTGTCTCCCACAAGAGAAAATCGAACAATTGTCCCTTGACGTTCAGTGGCATTACCGTTACAGATTCACCCACTATTCTGAGAGTTGCCAATGAACAGTAGCTGAACTGGATTACCCACATGAACATTGCATCTGTAAGACCAGGTCAGGGGCTGGGAATTTTGCATTGAGTAACTTACCTCCTGACTCCCCAAGGCCTGTCCACCATCTACAAATCATCAGCCAGGAGTGTGATGTAAAAACCAAAAGAACTGTGGATGCTGTGAATCAGGAACAAAAACATAAATTGCTGGAAAAGCTCAGCAGGTCTGGCAGCATCTGCGAAGGAGAAAACAGAGTTAACGTTTCGGGTCCAGTGACCCTTCCTCAGAACTGATAGTGGCTGGGAAAACATCAGTTTATATGCAGAAAGTAGGGAGGTGGGTGGGGTGGGGAGTAGACGATAGGATAGAGCCCAAAGAGAGTGAAGAGCAGTTGGATAGACAAAGGATTTGTTAATGATCAGGCTGGGAGGGTAAATTGTTGTTAATGGGGACTGTAAGTGACTAACAACAGGGGGTGTGTAATGGCAGGTAGTAACAAGTGTGTCTGATGGACTACCGTCCGCTTGCCTGGATGGGTGGAGCTCTGATAATACTCAAGAAGTTTGACATCACAAAGGGTAAAGAGAATAAAGCAGTTTGCTTGAATGGCACTCCATCCCCCACCTTCACCATCCACTACCTTCACAGTGTTGGTAGAGTGTACAATCTATAAGATGCTTGGCAGCAACTCACCAAGTCTCCTTTAGCAGCACTTACCAAACCTGCAACATCAAGAAGGACTCTTCTAGGAGACAACAGCACCTGAAGCGCTGGAACACAACCTGCAAGTCCCCGCTCCAAAGCACACTCTCACCATCCTGACTCTTAGAAACATATTGCTGTTCTGTAAGTGTCGCTGGGGCAGAATCCTGGAACTCCCTGACACCAGCACAGTTGTAGTTCCACAAGATGGACTGAGACAATTCAAGAACGCTGCACATTGTGATGGTCTCACTGACCTTTAGGCATGGGCAACAAATGAAACAAAGTTGTGGCACTTGGATGTTCCATTAGGAGAGAAGGATAAGGAGAGTGAAACAAATGAAGACACCGTAGACATTAATGGATACCTGGAAGCGATGTCACAGTGACTAATGCTTACCCAGGAGTGATTGCATAGCAATGATCTTATTGTGCAAATCCGATAAGGTCTTATATTTAGAAATAAAAGTTTTCCGATCTGACCTTTGAACCTCGATGTCTATGGCATCACTTTCAGGTACCTTACTTTATGATATCAACTGTAAATTTCCTGGAGATGAAAATTTCAATCTCTTCAGTTTTAACATTGTAAAAATAAAATCAGTATCTCAGGTTTCAACTAAAGAGCAGAAACTGGTGTTCAGCAATGATCATGGAGGAGGATTTACCCAATCGAAACTGAAACAGTGCACTGCACAGTTACCATACTGTGGGATCCATTTTATTGCCTCAGTCAATGCCACCGCTAGTAAAAATAGAGTAAAACCCAACAACGCCGCTGCTCTCTCCACTGTTTCATAAAACAAGGAGGAATGTGCTGACTGCTGGTACTGAGCACTTCCGCCTATTTATGGACTAATTATCCACAATTATCAGCAAAATTAGATTGTCAATACGTTGACACTGTCTTGTTCAACAGCATGGGCAGGGTGATAGTGCACTATGGGCTTTGATTGAGTACATGTTAGCCTGTTCTAACAAAGGGCTTGTGCAATCATTTTAACAGATTTGCCTAATGCTGCCAGATTAGCTTTCCAGACAATGTGCAGTGTGATTCAGACTCTCTGCCTAACGGCACCCTGGGTGTACTGACACCCCAAGGACTGCAATGGTTCAGGAAGAATGCACACTACTGTGTTTCAAAGGGCAGTAAGCTGTTTTAACTGCTTTTCATAGAATCCATACAATATGAAAGCAGGCTACTCAGTCCATCAAGTCCACGCCGACCTCCAAACAGCATCCCACTCATACCCACCACCCTACCCCCATAACCCTACATTTGCCATGGCTAATCCACCTCATCTTCACATCCTAAACACCAGGGCAATTTAACATAGACAATTCACCTACTCTGCACATCTTTGGACTGCGGGGGGAAACCAGAGCACCCGGAGGAAACCCACGCAGACACGGGGAAAATGTACAAACTCCGCACAGAGAGTCACCTGAGGCTGGAATCGAATGCGGGTCCCTGGCAATGAGATAGTAGTGTTAACCACTGAGCCATCATACTACCCTAAACCACCGTGCTGCTCTAAGCCACTGTTACACTCTCGACAATGTTCTTTGAGCACCTCTTAAAGCTAATCAGATGAAGGGTCTAGGCCCGAAACGTTAGCTTTTGTGCTCCTAAGATGCTGCTTGGCCTGCTGTGTTCATCCAGCTTCACACTTTGTTATCTCAGACCCAACACATTGTTTGAATTATAAGAAAGGCTATAAATGCTTTGCTTGCAAAGATGCACAGAATTTCAATTGGACTGCTGTCCTCGCTCATGGAGAGTTGATCAGTTCTTAGAAACAAAGGGCATTAATTTATATTTTGAAGTGCAAACTCAGTGTTTGCTTACTTTTTGCAACTTGATTAAAGTGACTGTAAGATTCTTGAGTGACCACGACTGCTTTTGATTTCCTGCAGGAAGTCCATGATCATATTAACATGCTCCAGTGAATGTGTAAACAATGTAGATTGCTGTTAATCTAATGCTGGTTTGCACTTGTTGCTGCAGGTTTGAAGTTAACGGGAGGAATAGGCAGTAAATGGCAAGGCATTTATGTTCTGGAGGTTGTGCCAAATTCCCCTGCCAGTTTGGAAGGGAGTCTGCAGCCGAGGGACAAGATACTGTACATCTGCGATATGTGTACCATGGGCATGACCTTGGATGATGCTGTGCGAGCTTGTGACACAGAGAATGGCATCATAAAAATCAAGGCTCTGAGGTGAGACAGTCTTTAAACTTTGTAAATAGCATTGCCCCACTGCTTGCAGCTATCTGGACTAGTGGTGTAACAGCGTCTGAAAAATGTTGACATTGCCAACACATTGGATCTGAGCTTTCTGTTGCAGCTTGTCGACACTAAAGTTGAATTCACCTACATCACAGCTTATAGCTGGCACAGTGGCTCAGTGGTTAGCAGTGCTGCCTCACAGCACCAGAGACCCAGGTTCCATTCCAGCCTCGGGCAACTGTCTGTGTGGAGTCTGCACATTCTCATCGTGTCTGTGTGGGTTTCTGCCGGGTGCTCCAGTTTCCTCCCACAGTCCAAAGATGTGTGGGTGGGTTGGCCATGCTAAATTACCCTTGGTGTCTAGGGATGTGGAGGCTAAATGGGTTAGCCCTAGGAAATGCCGGCTTATGGGGAGGTAAGGTAGGGAGGTGACTGAGTGGGATGCTCTACAGAAGGTTGGTGTGGACTTGATGGGCCGAATGGCCTGATATGGAGTCTATGATTCTAAGCAGTTCCAGTGGTAGTCATGGAGGTTGGATGGGAATATGAGTGAAATAACTTGGTTGGCTCCAGGGATGAAGCCAGATCGTGCTAGCTGATTCCAGGACTGTTGAGGTGAATTGCTGCATTTCAGTGCAATCACAACAATGGCCATTCCTTGATGGGATGTGGGCATCAGTGGTAAGGCTGGCATTTTCTCCTCATCCTGATTTGCCCTTTAAATCATCATAAAACAGAATCCCAATAGTGCAGAAAAAGGCCATTTCGCCCATTGATTCTGCACTGACCCTCAAAAGAGCAGCAACCCATTCCTATGCCTGTATTTCTCATGGCTAACCCACCTAGCCTGCAAAACCCTGGACACTAAGGACACTTTAACATGGTCAACCCACATCTTTCGATTGTGCGAGGAAACTGGAGCACCCAGCGGAAACCCCACGCAGATACAGGGAAAATGTGCAAACCCCACACAGCCTAAGGCTGGAATTGAAGCTGGGTCCCTGGCGTTGTGAGACAGCAGTGCCAACTATCGTGCCATCTGGGCGTATGCCTTACTCAGGCATTTTGGAGGGAAGATAAGAATCAATCACACTGATATGGTTTTGGAACCGCATGTAGACCAGACTAGGTAAGATTGAAAGATTCCATTCCCTAAAGGATATTAGTGAACCAGATGGGTTTTATACAGCAATCAATGACTTTTTCATGGTCACCTTTATCGAGACTAGCTTTCAGTACAAGTTATTTTAATGAACTCAATTTCAGCCCCATGATCCCAGATCATTAACCTGGGCTTCTGCGTTACTTTCCCAATGACAATGCCATGCACCACAATCTCTCCCTTTTGAGAGCATCAAGCATAAATTAAATCATTATACAGAGATAGTAGGACCTGCCGATGCTGGAGAATCTGAGGTAACACTGTGTGAAGCTTCTTCACCCTCATTTCTGAAGAAGGGTCTCGACCCGAAACGTCAAACATTCCTGCTCCTCTGATAAGCTTCACACCGTGTTACCTCTGAATTAAATCATTGTCATTTTTCTGTTTGAAAGTGATAAGTATAATCTTCCATAGTGTAGTGTCTTTAAATAGTATGGTGTTTGACAATGCCTCCATGACATGCAGAATTTTAATGAGTATCCATTTTGTTACACCAAGTCAATACATTATGCCTGAGTTACACAAGTCGATTGTTTGAATTTAGCATTCCAGCATCTAAACTGGTTTTATTTTGCTTCCCCAGGGATGGTAAACCAGTGATGACTGAAGCACAGAAAACTGGTAAGCTCCTGTCTGGCTACAGTGAGTGTAGGCAGTAAGGATTAGCATGTGTCTCAAATCAACTGAACTGCCGCTGTAATTACTGGGTAGATAGACATAGACACATCTACTTATGTGACTGAGTTTGAGAGGAGAAGGCAGCACTTCATGAGTTGCCTTTACATGGTGTACATTGCAGCATTAATTTTACAACAACATCAACAAATACATGTATCTGGATAGTGCCTTTAATGTAACAGAATGCCCTAAAGCGCTTCACAGCACGGTGAGCACTCAAAATTTGACAGAGTTCCACAATTCAGGACTGTGTTGGAATGCTCTCCACTTGTCTGGTTGAGTGCAGATTCAATGTCACCCGAGAGTCTTGACAGCATCCAGAATGAAACAGCCGGCCTGATTTGATGCCCCATGTACCACCTTCACTCCCTCCATTGTTTCCAACACACATTGGCAGCAGTGCGTGCTGACCGCCTACAAGATGTACTGCAACAACTCACCCTGGCTCCATCAGCAGCACCTTCCAAAGCTGGGGTCACTGACTTCTAGAAGGGAGAGTGCAGTGTTAGGAAGGGGAAGTTGAATCTCTCTGATAATTAAAATTGAAACACAAGCCCTCAATCTGTTAAGCGGGAGTGGAGGTCCCCTTGTAATAATTTAACCCAAAACACCCAGAGAAACTCGCCTCGCCTCGCCTAATCTGTTAAACTGTTACAGAGAAGGAGAGGTTTAATGTAAGAAAACTCCCAATACTCACTTTAGAAGTAACAAGCAACAATTTAATTAACTGTAACAGTGAACAAACTATCAGAATTACTAACAAAACCGAACAATTCCCCCCAACTCCTAACTATACCCTAACTGAACAAAATTCTACGGATGTGCTATTCCAATCAATACAAGTTCCACTTATATAACCCAAGTAGTAAGAAAAAAAATTACAACTTAGTCTCTCAAAGCTTGCACAGTCTGTCTTCTGGAATACTCTGCCTTCTCCAGCCTTTTTTCTGTTGATCTCAAGTCACAAATGTCTTTCTTCTGCTGATCTTACAGTCATGGATGTTTTCTCTACAATTTCCTCTGTAATGACTGAGCTAAAAACAAGACGATGTGATATCCTTGATGGTGCTTTATCTTTTAGAGAGCTTAATAATTTTTTTTAGTAACAGCCAGATTTATTTCTCAGACGGTGGATTCGCTTTCATTTCAGATGGCTGTGGGCTCTCTGCTGATTTTCCAGTGCCCTCTTTTTTATCCCCCTGCTGACCCGTCCGGTTTCTCACAATATGAATGGTTTCTAGGTTGTCAACACCATCAGATTTAAATTTGATAGGCTTTTAATATCTAAGGGCTTGGTTTAAATTGATTGGCTAAATTTGAAAAGACTTCGTGACTCGGTAAAAGTGTTGCTTGGCTATTCAATACAAGATGTTTCTATTTGGGTGCTGTCTTTAAGCTGCTGTTCAAACATTTATTTTAACTCTAAACACCAAAAAAAACATCTTGTAAAGAGACGACGCAATGCTGTCCCCTATTTGACAATTTTACAATTTTACACACACCAATTTCGCAACAGCTGTAGGTGCGTGGGAACACCAGCGTCTCGCCCTATCCCTAACTCAGCACACCACACACCATCCTGACTTGGAAATGCATAGTTGTTTCTTCAGTGTCATACAGTCAAGATCTAGAACTTACACCCTAATTGGCCTCACACTATACTGACTGCAGCAGTTCAAGAATGCGACTGATTACCACGTTCTGAGGGACTTGAAGGGATGGGCAATAAATGCTGGCCCAGCCATGATGTCCACTTCCCATATGAATGAAAGACAAATGTTAGGATAGGTAGTCAAAGGTAAACGGTCATGTTGGGGCTGAGAATTATTTTAGCTTTAAGAAAGCCGGAATTCTCAAAGATTTGTCAACTGTCTCTATTGTAGAAAGGAAAATCAATGAAGAAGCAGGCAGTGGAGTTTTTAGAAAAGCTGCAGAGTAATTTCACAACTGACCCTCTATTTTGTGACCAGGGGAATGAGCTGGGCCCAGGGATAGGATTGGATAGATGCTCTTTAGAGGGTCAGTGCAGACTCAATGGGCTAAATGGCCTTTTTGGATTATACTGCAGAGCAAAGTAGCTAGCCTTGCTAGAAGTAGCAACAAACACTTAACTCTGGCTATAATATACGCCAGGTGTGGAAACAGATATTTGGAAAGAGAGCATAACATAAAGTGCTTTTCCAAACAACATCCGAAACCAAGTGTGGGTGTCACAGAAATCTGTTTCCTGGATTTCCACTAGACCTCTTTCATAGCACATGGCCATGCAGGACACACCTTCAGGCAATGACATGGACATTTTCCAGTGGGGACACTCTTCAGCTCAGAGCCTGACTGTGTGACCCAATGCCAGGCAGCAATTACAGGTTGGGCACATAAAACTACTGTCAGCTTTTGTGCTCCTAAGATGCTGCTTGGCCTGCTATGTTCTCCAGCTCCGCACTTTGTTATCCATAACTTATGGCATGTCCAGACAGCTTCTGCTTGTGTGACAGTATCACACACAATGCGAGGGAATAACCCCATACTTGAGAAGGGCTTAGGAATTACAAATAGTCATGAGACTGTTATGAACATTGTTTAATTAAGTATGCAGAGCACTTATGAAGTGAGATTGTGAGAACTCTGTGTAAGTAGGTAGCAAATATATGGAATATGTATCATCCCATTTTTGAGACAAGTGTTAGTATCCCATATCATACTTCAACGGGGGTCAGTTAGCTGAGTGGCTGGTTGGTGATGCAGAGTGATGCCAATGGTGTGGGTTCAACTCCCATTACAGCTAAGAGTACCATGAGGGTCCAACTTTCTGAACCTCACCCATCACGTGGAGAACCTTTAGGTTAAACTCACCTCTATGACTTGGGATTGATAGAACACACTTGGAAGAAGACAGAGATAACACGGTGTAGAGCTGAAGGAACACAGCAGCACCAGAGGAGCAGGAAAGCTGACATTTCGGGTCGGGACCCTGCTTCTGGAAATTTTCCTGCTCCTCTGATGCTGCCTGGCCTGCTGTGTTCCTCCAGCTCCACACTGTGTTATCTCTGACACCAGCATCAGCAGTTCTTCCTATCTCTTGGATGAAGAAACAATGGACAGGCTTTAATAAAAAAATTATTCAGTATATTGGGATTCAGCAAAGACATGGATTTCTCTGAAATTGAGGGCAAGTATTACTCCATATATCTCATTCCTCCTTGGTATAATCCATGTTGTAACTCATTGACATGCAGACTTTTGGACAAACACACAAACACTGCAAACTTGATTTAGAGTTAACTCATGTTGTAGCACTTGAACTTTTGCAAGTAGTTTCTGCCAGCCTGGAAACACAAACCATCACATTGCACCTTGAAACCTTTTATCATTAATGAGAGGCACCATCACAGCTACACAAAATCTGGAGGATGCAGTTTGCTGAGACTGAGGAGATGTTGCTTGCTGTGTCACAGTGTAGAGGTGAGGAAGAGCAGTAATGTAATGTTGTGAAATATGTCCATGCGCATTTCAATCTTCAATGGGAACGATGGAACTGCAGGATACATCAGTCACTGAGGTATGGATACATGTCTGCCCAAGTTCAGCTGGGATTACAGCAGTCCCAGGCTGGATTGACCCAATGGGGAAAATGCTGATGATGGTAATGATTTTACAGTTCATTGGTACTGCCATGCTAGTGCTTCTGATTGACAAAATGCCATAATACAACAACTGGCTTTCAGTTGATAGGATCCTAAATTTTGGTCTTGTGCCTTGGTCAGTTGTGATAGTTGGCACTTTATAGCATATTTAATACTTGACTGGTGTGGCATGTCTTCTCATGCAATGTCCCATTTAATTGTAAGGCATGTTCCTGGAAAATTAACAGCAGGTATGGGCCAAATAGAATCCCTACAGTGCAGAAAGAAGCTATGAACCTTTAAGTTAAAACATGCTGTTATTGATTTGCAAATTGACCAGCAAGTTCAGGGACTTACACGATAAGTATGTAGGTTGCTTATCTTTCAAATTAGCTGGTAAGTTTATAAATAACCTCTCACTCTTAGTCTCCCCACTATTTGTAAGAAACTTGCGGAGTTGGAAATAATTTGCTGTGAAACTCAGCACATTTAGACCTTATATGAAAGATTTTGATCTTACCTTTCCTCAACATATATTTTTGTTTGACTTGCTGGCATGGCCGATATCTGCTGTCCCCCGCCCCTAATTTCCCTCGAACTGATTGGCTATCCAGGCCTTTTCAGAGGGTAGTGAAGCGTGCTCCACGTTGTTGTGGGTCTGGAGTCACATGTGGGCCAGTCCAGGTAAGGAGGGCAGATTTCCTTCCCCAAAGGATTTGTGAGATAGATGAATTTTTATAATAATCAATGATTGTTACTTAGTTGCCTTTATTGAGACTTGATTTCAATTCCATGTTTGTATGAAATCAATTTTAAGTGCAATCAGATTCCATGGTGGGGTTTGAGCCCCAGTTACCAGGCTATTAACCTTGGACCATGGGTGACGGGTCCCGTGACTTTTTTTAAATTTCAAAAATGTACTTTGTTCATAAAAATATCTTTATGTACATTCATAGTCACTGAAGCAATTTTGTTCTGTACAATAGCATATGAAGAAACAAATATTGGAGTTTCATCCTATCCAGCAAACAAATCAAGAGGCGTTTATTTTCTGTGTAAGACTATATTTACCGCGAAGGCCTGATAACTGAACAAATCCCATTTAGGCAGGAAAACCTCGGATAATGGTCTTTCCCCACCTTGGCAGCAGCTGCCTCAAACTTTAGTGCATCCCTCAGCACATAGTCATGGACCTTGGAAAGTGCCGGTCTGCAACACTTGGTCGGGGTCAACTCCTTGCTCTGGAAGCCCAACACATTTTGGGCAGACCAAAGAGCATCGTCTGCCGAGTTGATGATCCTCCAGGTGCAGTTGATGTTTGTCTTGGTGTGTGTCCCAGGGAACAGCCTTTAGAGCTGCCCTGCATCACAGAGCCCTGCATCACAGAGCTCAGCACCAACCACTGCATCTTTCTCCAGACTTTCCTTTGTAAAGGCACATCCCAGTCAGAGATATGTGACAGTCTCTACCACCTGCCCCCTCAGCCACTTTGAGGTGCAGACTGGGCACACAAAAAGGATCTTACAGGTAAGACCTTTCTCACCACTGTGTCCCTGGGACAAGCAATCCGTCTGGTTCAAAATGCATCTTGCATCTGGGTGCCTTGATGTTGGAGTGAGCCTTTCAACTCACATTATCTCTTTTCTCCTGTGTTGCTAGTTGAGTTAAAGTGCCCTAAATGTTTCACCTTACAGTCTACAGCATTCAGGCATGGAGGAAGCCACCAGGATCAATGAAATATAGATCAAAACATTCTGAGAAGTGGTGGTGGCCTAGTGTTTATATAATTGGACCGGACCTAGTAATTTATTAATCCCAAGCTAGTGTTCTACAGACATGTGTTTGAATCCTGCTATGCAGGGGGTGAAATTTGAATTCAACTTTAAAAATATTCAGGATTAAGAAGCTAGTTTAACATCAACCGCTGTCAGTTATCAAAGTTGATGTTAGTGAAATGGTTACTACTTTGGATATTTCAAATACTGTCAAATGTTTCTGCAAAGATTACATGTCACTACACATATTACTGCACGTGTGCAGATAGGTCTCCCAGGTGATTTTTAATGGCAGTGCATTATCTCTCACCTCAGTGGGGACAGACATTCTGAAGTTGAGTTCAGAGATTTCTGTGCCTCACCAACACCGCTGTCACAGGGTCCTCAAAACTGCTGCAAGAAGTTTTCCAAACATTCTGGAGCATTGCGAAATCAGTGACATTCAATGCATTCACGCATACAAAATAAAACCAGCCTGAGAAGCAATCACCACAGGAAAAATGAGATGAAAAATACCTTGAGGCCTGCTCATCCTATTTAGTTACTCATTACTCCTCTGCAACTGTCATTGTTTGGCTGAGATTTATCCCTTTAAGGTGAGGAATTCTGCCCCCCTGCCCCATTTAATTTTATATACATGCCTTGTGTGGATTCAAAGCAATAATGACATCCTGAAAGATCAAATTAACCTAATTATTGACATAGCTCCTAATCGGAAGAGTGATATTAAGAGATTGTTGAGCTTTTGTTAGATGGAACATCAAGGATTCAAAGCGAATTTTTAGCTTCTGGGAACCAGCAACTGACTCCTGCAAAATGTTGCAGGATTTTCACAGAGCAAAAAAGGATGAAAGAGGGACAGCCTGATAATACAGCATCATGGAGCCCTCAATAGGAGCACTTTTAATTTCCCTTTCTTGAAAACTTGTGGATGTTTCATTACATTGGCAAGGAAAATGCTCACCTTTCACCCTTGATCACAGTTTTCCCTTGAGAAGGTGATGGTGAACTGCCTGTAATCCATGTGGTGTGTGTACACCCCCAGCTCTATCAGGGAAGGTCTTCCAGGAAATTGACCCAGCAGCATTAAAGGAACAGTGGAATGAGACTGAATGGGTGATAGCCCTGGGTTTAACACAGGCTCAACAGCCAGTAACAAAGGGGCATTGATTCGGGAATTCACAGCTAAAATAAAGGCAGAAAATTCAAAGAAACATCTTCACATCTTCAGGGGGTGCTGATGGCCTTGTGATACTCTTGCCAGGCTGTTAATACACATGCCCAGCTAATGTTCCATGGACGCTAGTTCGAATCTTGTCTTGGTAGATGGTGGAATTTTTAAAAAATGGAATTAATAGTTTAATGATGACCATGAATCCATTGTTAATAGTCAGTATTAGGCTCACCAATATCTCTTCCCTCTCCTCCTTTAAGGGAAGGAAATGCCATCCTGACCTGGTCTGGCCTACATGTGACTCCAGACCCACAGCAATGTGGTTGACTCCTGGCCAGTGACGCCCTCATCCTGTGAATGAATAAAGAAAAAAAACAAGTCAAAAATGTTGGCAAAATACCAATAGACTCTGTAAATAAAGACATTCATGACAAACATTTGCAATTAAAAATAATAAAGGATATAAGAAAAGCATGAAGAAGTGGCTCTTGTTAAAATCCAATGACCTGAATGGGATTTATTCAGCTGTACTTGAACTACTATGATTAGAAGGAGTGTGAAAGGTGAAGAGGAAAAGTAGATAAAGTGGCATATTGGAAGCAGAGGAAAAGAAACGCATGATCTGAAATATAGGAACAAAATTAGGGAAGACAAGACTGCAATGAGAGACTGAGATAACAAGATGTAGAGCTGAATGAACACAGCAGAGCAAGCAGCATCAGAGGAGCAGGAAAGCTGATGTCTTGGATATGGACCCTTCATAAATTTCTGAAGAAAGGTCCAGACCGGAAACGTCAGCCTTCCTGCTCCTCCAATGCTGCTTGGCCTGCTGTGTTCATCCAGCTCTACACCTTGTTATCTCAGACTCCAGTATCGGCAGTTTCTACAATCTCTACCATGACAGACTGATGTATTGAAAGAGGGGTTCGAGATTTGATGTTAAGAGTTGAACATGAGATCAGGAGAGTGCGGCCACAGAGCAAAGAATGAGGCCATTTGACCCATTATTCCTGTGCTGGCTCTTTGAAACAGCGACTCAATTAGCCTTACTCTTCTGCTCTTCCCTCAAAGTCCTCCCAAGCATTTATCCAATTCCCTTTTGGAAGTTACTGTTGAATATTCTTCCCCACTCTCTCAGGCAGTGGACCTTAGCTCATCATTACCTGCCACCTAGAGCAAAATGTTTCCATTTCTCCTCTAATTCTGTCCCCAGTTATTTTAAATCTGTGCTCTCTGGGTATCAAATCTCTTTCCAGACTTTCCTTGCTTATTCAACCAAAACCCTTCGTGGTTTTGAATGTCTCTGTTAAATTATCGCTTAACCTTCTCTAGTTCTTTGGAGAACTATCCCAACCTCGCCACTCTCTCTGTACAGTTGACGTCTGATACCATTCAACTGAATCTGCTGTACACCATCTCCAAGGCTCTCTCCGAAAGTGCATAAATGGTTTTATAAATGAGGCTTAACTGGCAATTTAGAAAAGGTTAGCATGCTCAATAAAATAACTCCATAGAGGTCAGTATCCCATCACCAAGTCACCCTTTTTATTATATGTGCGTAGTAACTTGACACTGATCCAGTTCCCTTAGAGTTAGTTCTTGTAAACAGAATCTCTGACACTCCTGTTTATATCTGTCAGCCAGGGTTCCCTGATTGGACTAGAATAAGTGCCCCAATCAAGGAACTCATATTCTATGAGGTCCAACTTGGTACAATCACTGCACTCGACATATTATGAAATAGAAAACAAGCTGTTGAAGATATGTTTCATGTTTGTTCCATCCAATCCGGTTTTGAAGCAAATATAATGTAATGCACTGTTGGGGAAGAAATCAGCAAGTTTTCAGATAGGAGTTGGAATAGCTTTAGCTCAGTCTAATCAGCTGCACTAACTGGCGAGGCCTTATTCTTTGAGGAAGGTTGTTGAAATGGGTTTTACTGCTTCGAATCTGTCCCATGAGGAGGCTGTCATCTCTTCTGGAGTGAAATAAATGAGATAGAGCTGTGTGAGCTCTGACAGTGCTAACAGGGGTGTAATTTAAGCTTCACTCACTGAAGACAGCCTCATTGTGTGGGTGGTTACTGAAGACAGCTCCATGCCATTCCTCTCAGTGCCTGACGCCTCTCAGTTTTGCTTTACAAGTAAGAAAGAAATTGTATTGGAGATCAACTTATTTGTTCTTGGCCTTGACATTTAGCAATCAAACTGTTTCTGAGCACACCCTGTAGGAACTCAGAGATAGTAAGAACTGCAAATGCTGGAATCAGCGATAATACAGTGTGGAGCTGGAGGTACACACAGAAGGGTCCCAACCCGAAACATCATCTTTCCTGCTCCTCTGACGCTGCCTGTCCTGCTGTGTTCCTCCAGCTCCACACTGTGTTTTATTTGTGAGAACTCATTGCTTTTCTCACTCATGCTTGAATGTGTAAGGTCAGCGATTTATTCCATAATTTCAGAGTTGTCATCAGCCCTTGTCATAGCTTAACTTCTTGTCGTGTGAGTTCATCTTTATATTTTAATGTGTCTATGGCCAAATATAAGGGAGTTGGGGCCAGTTGCTTCAGAACAGTGTATTCCCCCAAGAGCTACAATTCCAAACACCAACTCTGTTGGTAACGTTGACAGCCATTGACCTGAAGATCACCAATTTTTTTTTTATTTGCCAAAAATTTAGGAGTGTCTGTAAATGAAAAGAAATGTATAAGTTAGGAGCAAACTATTCAGTCCCTCGAATTTGCTCAGCTATTCAGTAAGATCCTGGGTCATCTGAATATTGCATATTTCTGCCTATGTCAGAAATCTTTACACCTTGTGTCTTATCAAGAATTGACCTAACGCTGCCTTTAAAATATCCAAGTTTCCATTGTCTTTTGAGGAAGAGAGATCCAAAGACTTATGACCATCCTGAAAAAAAAATTGCCCTCATTTTTGTCTTAAATGGGCAACTGTTTATTGTTGAAACAGTGACTTTGAGTTCTAGGCTCCCCTAAGACAGGAACTGTCCATTCCACATACAGTCTGTCAAGACGCCTCAGGATCAAAAGACAATGAAAATTGAGTAGGGGACAGGGACTAATTGTTCGAGATCATATAGACTTGATGGGCTGGATGTCCTCCAGTGTTGCATGATTCTAGAGAAATACACTTTTCAAAAAAAATCCTACATCCCAGAGAAGCACCTCACACCGAAAAGCTCTTCCAATTTAAAACCATCAATTCTGATGTTGGCACTGGAAATCATTGAGTTCAGCCTCTCATGCTGCTAGGCTGCTCTTGTGACTGCTCGGGAACAGATCTGGAGGAGCAGCTTCATGACAATGAGTTTCACGTGAGGTGGAGAAAGGAGGTGATTTTAGACAATTTGCGATAGGAAAACTGGAACCCACCTGGAGGCTTGCATTTTTATCTTGGCATCCAGGTTTCCAACAGTGTGACAGTTTCTGAACTATCTTCAGGCCAGACGACAGTTCTAAGATAATAAAATGTGAGGCTGGATGAACACAGCAGGCCAAGCAGCATCTCAGGAGCACAAAAGCTGACGTTTCGGGCCTAGACGTCAGCTTTTGTGCTCCTGAGATGCTGCTTGGCCTGCTGTGTTCATCCAGCCTCACATTTTATTATCTTGGAATCTCCAGCATCTGCAGTTCCCATTATCTCAGACGACAGTTCTAGCTCATTTTCGCCTGAAGTGACCTTTCACTGTGGAGTGGTTGCAATAAGCACAGGAATATACCTTCTTCGTGTTTGGACCAGTGTGACCATGAGAGAGGGAGACCTGGCCTGCTTGTCATGCTGGACAGAACCAGTTTACAGCATTTACACTTGTTAAAGTAAGGAGATTTTAACAAAAGTACACTTTGACTTGATTTCACATATGAAAGATGCAGAATAAGAAGGCATTTAGCATGCTTGCCTTCATTAATCAGACCATTGAGTATCGGAGTTGGGGTGTCATTGTTGAGGTTGTACAGGATGTTAGGCCTCTTCTGGAATACCTTATTCAGTTCTGGTTGCTCTGTTATAGGGAGAATATTATCAAACTGGAGAGAGTGTCAGAAAGTACTTACCGGGATGGTGGTGGGAATAAAGGGTTTGAGATATCAAAATAGACAGGAAAGACTGGGAATTTTTTCACTGGAGCGTAGGAGGTCGAGGGGTGACCAAATAGAGGTTTATAAAATCATGAGGGGCACAGATAAGGAAAATGACAAGGGTCTTTTCCATAGAGAGTTCAAAACTAGGGACATATTCTTAAGCTGAGAGAAGAAAGATTTAAAAAGGACATGAGGGCAACTTTTTTTACACAGAGACTGGTTCGTGTGTGAAATGAACTGCCAAGGAAAGTGGTGGATGAAGGTACAGTTACAACTTTTAAAAGATATTTGGATATATTCATGAATAGGAAGACTTTGGAGGGATATGGACCAAGCATAGGCAGATAGGACTAGTTTAGTTTGGGAGCATGGTCGACATGGACTGGTCGGACCAAAGGGTCTGTTTCTGTGCTGTACGACTCTATGAATTGCACTATCAACTAAATTACAAAACATTAACATTTACTGACTGTGATATCTGGTATTATGTATCACACAAGTGTGTGATGCCTCTCAGCTACATTTGTAAACGATAATAACCCACTCTTACTTGGACATAGCATTGCGTTTCATCATTATCTGGCCGTGAATCGCTCAGTCGACTGATTTTTTTTTTTTAAAAAAGGTTTTCCTCCCTTAGATCTTGTCCAGTCCTGCTTGAACCCTGTGAGGAAACACTGGTAATCCAAACCCCAAAATCTCAGCAAAATAGAATGTGTTCCCTGATGGGGTGGAGGGGGGAGTGGTTGTGGAATTAGGAGGAACCAACACTGATAATTCAACAAACAATGGGGCTGAATTATTCTAGAATTTATCCAAATTGCCAACCTAAGTGAGCACCTGTCACTGGGGATATTCTTATAAATATTCATTATCAACTATTTTAAGCAGTTTGCAAATATCAGTGACGGAATAGTTGTCTATGTGTCAAATAGCATTAGATCCAAGGGCTTAATAATGAGTGCCATTCAATTTTAATCCCAAGTATGCTTTTGTGGCAAACCTCATGAGGATTCTTAAAATTCAAATGCAAGCAAAGCACTAGAGTTACAGTCTGTGATAGTGGCACATCTGTAAGCTCTTCTCTCCCCTTCTGTAATCAGGACACGCTGTGACAATTGTCAGTGCATTGAGGACAGGAGTTGGGATGTCACGTTGCAGCCATACATGACATTGGTTAAGTTACTTTTGGAATACTGTGTTCAGTTCTGGTCACCTTGGTATAGGAAAGATGTAGTTAAGCTTGAAAGGGTGCAGAAAAGATATACAAGGACGTTGCCAGGATTGGAGGTTTTGAGCAATAGGAAGGGACTGAATAGGCTAGGGCTATTTTCCCTGGAGCATCAAAGGATGAGGGGGTCCTATAAAATTTCATAAAATCACAAGGGACATGGATAGGGTAAACAGCCAAGGTCATTTTCCCAGGGTTGCAGAATCCAAAACTAGAGGCTTTAGGTATAAGGTGAGAGGGGAAAGATTTAAATGGGGCCTAAGGGAAAATTTTTTCACGCAGAAGGTGGTGCATGTTGGGAATGAGCTGCCAGAGGAAGTGGTGGAGATTGGCACATTTACAACAGTTACAAGGCATCTGAATGGGTATTTGGAGAGAAGGGTTTAGAGGGATATAGGTGAAATGCTGTCAAATGGGACTGGATTAACTTAGGATATCTGATCTGCATGGACAAGTTGGACCGAATGGCCTGTTTCCATGCTGTACAACTCTATGACTCTTACACACTGCATTTGTGACCCTTATTTGCCTCTATCTGTTTCTTCATGATTGTTCTGTATTCTTATCTTTTATTATCTTAATTTCCAGGAGCTACAAGCAGAAAGAAAGCTAAGAAATGTTTAGCACTAAAAGGCAAGTGCGAATATTCTGTTTGTGAGATTGCTCTGTTTCTCTTTCCCTATCTCAACCATTTAACAATACTGTTTAAAATCAAAACATCTCCAAGCACATTGCACATTGCAGTAATTTTTGACATCTGTGCACTTGTTGTTTCTCAACAAGTCGATCAGTTATTATGTAACCCACAACAACACAGATAAATAAACCACAAATCTCTCTATGTTGCTGGTACTCACTGATGGATGGCTTAGAATCTGGATACTGGTGAAATTCCTGCTCTACATCAAACAAGCTACCTGACCCCTCAGATCCACCTTAGTCAGAAAACAAGATTTCCATTTAACAATACATCAGAGGAATAGAATCACCAGCAATGACTCTGGCGCTCGTATTAACGTGTCTGGAATGAGGTTAGGTCAACTCACAGTCTGAGATCACATCTGCAAGCCCCTGGCCCAGGTCTAATAATGGTAGGAACTACAAGGAACTGGCACATGTTGAAAAAAGCTGTAAGGTCCATGCGGGAAATGGCCTAAGTACTGTCTACGCTGATGGTAACATATAGGATTCATGGGAGAACAGCTCTGGGTCTCAAAGGAGTAAGATCAAATGTCTGGGTCTTCCTCATTGCCTTAGAAACAATGTCTATCATATTAATATAATTTGTGCTTAATTGTTATTTCACAAGAAATTATTTATGTCAAGAGCCTCTTTTTGTCCCACTACCAAGTGGCTTTCCACTATTTCAGCAAATCAAGCGTGTCCCTTAAATCCTTATCAGGAAAGAGGACAGTGACTGTCAATCTCCCAGATTGCTCATCATGCTGGTATGAGATATGGTGAGAATTTACCTCACTCCAGCGCACTTGTCATCTCCCATTAGTATTTGTCGCAAGAACACACATGATTGATAGAACAGCATTAATCCTGTACTAGTCTATTCAATCTGCCCCCACATGAATAGCCAGAACATTATCGACACACCTCAAATCTTGTTTTTCAGAAGGACAGTGATAGAAAGCTCAATTGGTGAAATGCTGGGGTCAAAAGGAAGTTCTCACGTTGTGTCCTGTCACAATGCCTTCCTGGACTGATCTTTATAAATACTGTAAACGCTTGAAGAGGTTCTGTTAAATGCAGCTGATAAGTAATATCTTTAACCGTTATCACTGCTGTTAGTGGAATCATCGAATAAAATAATTTAGAATCATTGAATCCATATAGTGTGGGGGCAGGCCATTTTGACCCATTGAGTCGACACCATCACTCTGAAAAGCATCAACCTCCTACCCCATCACGCAAAATCGGCCATGGCCAATCCACCTAACCTGCACATCTTTGGGTTGTGGGAGGTAACCCCATGCAGACACAAGAAGAACGTGTAAACTCCACACAGACAGTTGCTCAAGGGTGAAATCGCACCCACTCCCTGGTGCTGAGAGGCTAATCACTGAGCCTCCCTAATTTCTTAAAAGGAAATTAACAGTGACTGAAAAGTTGACGCCAAATACCTGATGCTTGCTTAATTAAAAGCAGGGAGCTACAGAATCTGAGTAAGAGATTTGAGATTCCTCATTCATTTGCCTTTTCCAATGAGCCACTGGGAGCAATCTGTATAGAGTGTGCTCAGAGGAAGGGTTTCTGGTGCCTGTCTCTGATGAGCTCAATTTTTTGCATGAGTAGTGAATTATGTATGTTTTTCGTTGTAAATTTAAGGCTTCGCTGACCGAAAGCTGACATCCAAAGAGAGACAAAACCAGCTTGAACGAGAGAAGCTGTGGACTCTGGACGGTAAGGGAATCTTTCCATTGTCTTAACTATTTTGTTTCTCTCCACATCAGTAACCAAGCTGTGCTCTGAAAGCACTAGCTGAGTTCTGGGTCCATTAAGCTGCATCATTAATTATTATCAAGATGTTTGCCTCCAGCTGTGGTTTCAGAGGGCATTTCTGCTCCTGATTCAGTGCCAGACCGAACCCTCCTGCACTGAGGGGTTGCTGAGTAACAGAAAGCCGGGAGACAGAAGAACAACAGGTTGTTAAAGTACTTGTAGAAACCAGCAGGTAAAAATAAAACGGAGCTGGAAAAATTCTGAATCACTACAACATTGTGAGTTATTCAAATCTTAACAGAGGTAAGAAAAGTGATTTTTAATGCATTGTGCATGTTTTAAGAATGAATTACGATGGTTTATAATGTGGATTTATCACAAAATATTTGTGTTAAGTATTCAGGGCTTTTAAAGATTCCCTCAAGGGAAAATTATAGATGGTAAACCAATGATGAAAGACAGCATGCAGATGAATATTCATCTGATTATAAATTTGTATCCTCTATAAAATTGCTGAGTGCTATTTATGTAAGCAGTCAATCTGTCTATTTGTCTCTTGCATAGAAAAAAAACAAGAATCATTTTGGTACAGAGATAGTAGGAACTGCCGATGCTGGAGAATCTGAGATAACAAAGCGTAGAGCTGGATGAACACAGCAGGCCAAGCAGCATCAGAGGAGCAGGAAAGCTGATGTTTTGGGTTGAGACCCTTCTTCAGAAATTATTCCAGTTTTCCTGCTCCTCTGATGCTACTTGGCCTGCTGTGTTCATCCAGCTCTACACTTTGTTGTCTAAGAATCATTTTGGATTATTTTTCCTCCTTTAGATCTGTTATGAACATAAGCAGTTTTCCCATTGAAAAGTCCTTACTTTACATTATTCTTGTTAATTTTAGGCAAACAATCTGCAGATTATGCACAGTCTCAGACTAACTCCACTCTGCCTGCAGAATCTGAGGTATCTTGCTTTTTAAATTCATGTTTGTAAGTGCAGTGCTACTTTCTTCCTGATAGCTGTAGGAGTTATTATTTAACAATATTTTACATGCAATTTTGCACACACTCCTCAGTGCAAAGTTGCTCTGTGAAGTAAGCAGTCAACTGTAGCTGAATTCTGTGTATATTGCAAGTCATTGTTCTTTCACATGTAATTGTCTTGCCAATTCAGTAACAGGACAAAGGCTTACTGAAGACTCGTGCCTCCCATACTATTCTGGAGGTGCTGAGTTAAACCACAGCTACTGTTTTTATCTCCTGGCAGAACTCTATAATCCACATTGAATTGGAAAAACCAGCATGTGGCGGTTTGGGCTTTGCACTGGTGGGTGGTGACAACGGAACTGCTGCCTTTGTGAAGGCGATTAGCCCAGGCAGTGTGGCAGATCTGGATGGGAGACTCAAAGTGCGAGACAGTCTGTTGCAGGTAATGTCTGTTGGCTGCTAAAGCCCACCAGTTGGTTGCTCTGAGTTGCAAATCAATTGATTCACATGATTCGTGACAAAGAACACACCCACATTTATTTTGCATCTCCCATGATCTCAGGAGGCCCTGAACCGTTGAGCTACATTTGAAGTGCAATCACTGTTATGCAACGGCCAATTTGTGCACAGCAAGATCCCACTAACATCGATGTAATAGTCCTCAAAGAATCTGCCTTTAATGATTCTGGTTCAGTGATTGCTATTGGCCAAGATGCTGCAGATAACTCCTCCAACCTTTGAAATAGTGCCATGGGATCTTTTATATTTATCTGAGATAGGACAGACATAATATCTCATCTGAAAACATCTCGACTGTGCTACATTCATGGCTAAATTGTACTGGATGATCAGCCTAGATTCATTTATTGAGGCTCTGGGAAGCCTCCTTAATGTGCTAACAATGCAGTATTTGAAAAGTTCTGAGAAAACTTTCAAACTTTCCAAAATTCATGCTGCAGCTTTGGTGGAAGATCACCAGGGAAGGGCTGCTTGTGTTGGTTTTTGTAGAGTTTTGCTAATCACTGATGCAGCAAGCAATCAGGAACAGTATTACGGTTGCTACTGAAAATGCACAGCATCATAAAGTAAACTATTGTCCATTAAATCTGGTTTACAGTTACATGTCATTGTGAAGTTAGAGGATAACTCCTCAGGTAGTAGTGGATGATCTGAACTCTATACTTTTTAACCTTTATGTATTTATTATCAAATGGAAAGCTCATGTTATCTGTATTGTAAATTTACTTATTATAAGAGATAGAGCTGAATTGTTGCTAGAAATCTGGCCATTCAAGTTGGTACATCTACCTGAAAGGTAGCACAATGTAGTCAGTAAAATGCATTCAGGAGCGTATTTAGACACGGGGAATACACTTAGACTTGATCAGTTTTATTTTGGTAAAACAATGCAATCAGTCCTGAGAGTTTAATCTCGGACAAAATTTTTCTCCTAAAAAAAACGTTAACTTTGTAGCATCATGTACAGTAGGAAAACTAGAAGTGGTGCTGACTGGATATTTAACATCATGTGCACTCTCCATCTAACAGAAGACTGCTTTAAGTGACAAAACGCTTTGCAAGTTTTCACAATGCAGATATATATCCACCCTTATCTCATTATCGTTGAAGGGATTTGTATAAAAAATAAGAAAAAAGCCAATAGCCGGGATCAGGTTAAAACATTCCTTATAATTATTTGACTCTTCTGTGTATTGCCATGGCAAATCACAGAATCCCTACGGTGCAGGAGCAGGCCGTTTGGCCCATTGAGCCCATACCAATCCTCCAAGCAACATCCAACCCTGAACCTCCCACCACCCTATCCCTGTAGCCCTGTGTTTTCCATGGCTAATCTACCTAGCCTGCACATTCCTGGTCACTGTGGGTAATGCACCCTAATCTTTGGACTGTGGGAGGAAACCAGAGCACCCGGAGGAAACCCACGCAGACATGGGGAGAATGTGCAAACTCCACACAGACATTCACCCAAGGGTGGAATCAAACCTGGGACTGTGTTGTTGTGAGGTGGCATTGCTAACCGCTGAGCCACCATGTCATCATCTTATCAATAATTGTGTCACAAGCCAAACTTCAGACGTACAAGGATGCAAATCAGCTCCAAGAGAGGCACCATCTGGTATTTACCAGTCAAAGCTATCATTTATATCCTCGGACAAAAGGAAATGCAATGACAAATGATGGATTCACTACCCAGGTTCTGGAAGCTGTAAATCTGGTGTACAGTTGGCTCACTGCATTTTGTGTAGAAGAAATGGGCCAATCTTTCTGAACTTTTGCTGAGGGCCAGCGTAAAACGCATTAAGTTCAAAATTTGATGTAAGTGGTTCTCTTGATGAATCTGGATCTTTCTCACTATCTCTTCATCATTGGCCTTTCTTGGGCATTTGAAACTGTTGTAGTGGAGTGGGAATGATCAGGCCGAGCTGAATAGGCTTCGTAAAGGTGAGTGTTATTACTTGACTTTTGGTTTTCAAATTAGTTATTTTTTGTAAACATTGTTTTTTAATTAGCTGAATTCTTGCATCAGTCTTGCTGTTTGGTGCTGATATATTTGCATTGTAAAACATATTTTTCTGAGTAGCTAAATAAATGATTTTGCTTGCAGCCATTGAAGTGGGATTGGGATTGCTTTTGAGATACCAGTACCATTTCCTAATGCTGGGGAAGACAAGTGGTTTCTATGGGGATAAGGAAAGCAGAAACTTCTCTTCCTCATACTTCATGTACAGATCCCAAAAGTGCATTATTGCCTTCATATCAACCTATCCACTATACCTCAGGGGAGAAGTGTCACTGCTTTTTTCACATCCCTTCAGCCACAACTTATACCACAGAGGGTCCTCTTCCTTGGCCAGTTCACTAGTCCTTTCAAATTCTTGCACTTGTATCCTCGCCTGCATGTCCTGACGTACTAGTCTTACCCAACCTATCTAGTAGAACAGTTATTTACCAGCCACCACAAAGTGGGGCTTTTCCATTCCACCACTCTGCAGTAAATGTTGTAGCCACACTGAGTGTTCCTTCATTTAATTTCAGCCTAGTACTGCTCACTTCTTAACCTCAATTTAAAACCCATTTTGAAGCTTCATAAAGGTTGAATCAGTATTTACCTCTGCACACAGATAAGCATGTACCTCTTTGCTTCTGTGCATCACCGTTGGGCTGGCTATTGGTGCAAGGCCAAAGTTTTGCTCATTTTTCAACTGTCCAGACCTAAGGAAATGAGGAGTCATCACTTCTTTGAGCTGTCTTGGGTCAGGCAGTTGCAATCGTAGGATCCCTACAGAGTGGAAGCAGACCATTTAGCCCATCAAGTCCATGCCAACTCTCCAAGGATCATCCCACCCAGACCCAGTGTCCCTTTTCCTATCCCTGCATTTCCCATGGCTAACCCACTAAGTCTGCCCATCCTTGGAGACTATGGGCATTTTACCATGGCCAATCCACCTAAACTGCACATCTTTGGACTGTGGGAGGAAACTGGAGCATCTGAAGGAAACCGACACAGACACAGGGAGAACGTGCAAACTCCACTCAGACAGTTGCCTGAGATCCCTGGCGCTGTGAAACAGCAATGCTAACCACTGAGCCACCATGTCGCCCTCTAATAGAGAAGTCACCATAGTCCTACTGGACCATAGGACTGGTGTCTTAGTTACTGATTAACCACAGTTGAGACAATGGACAATGTACAATAATTTAAATAAGTACTTGCATCAGAAGAAGGAAAAGAAGAAGGATACTGGCTGAAGCAGGAACAATGACAGTCGTAAAAGACTTGGAGGAGACAGAAGCTATACAATGCTATCAGTGACAACAAGAAGGGACCAAACTGAACATAAGGAAGGATAAAGATTTGACACAACATTCCAAAGACATGGTTGTGATCCTTTTTCTGATATTTAAACTTAATTAAAGAGGACGTATTTACTATGAATTAGTTATGACTACAAAATACAATACAAACTCTTCTATAATTCTGAAGCTCTGTTCCTTCATATTCCATTGAATCCCATTACTGTTGTAATCGTGAAGCCAAGTCCACAAGCTTATTGTGAACATGACTCTGACTACTTTGTTTTGTATGTGTCAAGCAAGGGAAGTAAAGTAGCAGCAGCAATATAATCTTGTGTGACTACTTATTTTTCTATCTGCTAAGCCAAGAGTTAAATGGTTTTCAATGAGTGGTTTTCAATTAGTTTGAGTCAAGAAATTGACAGCATTTTTCCATAACTTGCTGAAGAACCAAACTTTGCATTGTATCTTTATCCCTGTGCTATATTTTTTGCATGCTTTTGGTATGGGCTATGAGCATTGGTACATCAACATTTTTCAGTGCCTCATTTCCATCTTAGTTTGTGATTGTTAAAGTTAATCACCTGAATTTTTCTGAAATGGGACACCTCATGATGTGCCCCCTTGGTCACACTTTCTCACATACATTTAGGTTTTAACAGTTTTCCCTACAAAGTTGCTGGAAGTGTGCCCTGATAATGGCAAGCAGCGGGAAAACGGGGCAACGTCTTGGTGAACAATGAGGTTTAAAGATTGGAAACTAAGTAAGGAAGAAGGGTGAATCAGAGGGATTGAATTCGATTTCAAACCAGACACAGATAGTGAATTATGTAGCTGAGTGGTATTATCACTGGACTGTTAATCCAGAGACCCAGATAACATTCTGGGGCCCAGGTTCAAATCCCACCATGGCACATGGTGGAATTTGAATTCAGTAAATGTTTGGAATTAAGATTCTGATGATGACCATGAATCCATTGTCAATTTCGGTAAAACCCAGCTGGTTCACTAGTGCCCTTTAGGGAAGGAAACTGCCATTCTTACCTGGTCTGGCCTACATGTGACTCCAGAGCCACAGCAATGTGGTTGGCTCTAACTACCTTCTGGGCGATTACGGATGGGCGGTAAATGCTGCCCGGCCAGTGATGTCTCATCCCGTTCAATAAAGGAAAAAAAATGAGAGAGAGTAAGTAAGAAAGAAATGGAGAAAAAGGCAGATGGAAAGGTCAGGAAAAAAATGTATAAGAATTGACATTATTGAACTTTCCTAAGGTCACACGTTTTAATTGTTCTACTTTGGGCAAAATAGACTGGCTATCAATAACAATCAATACATTGTTAAGAGGCTACTGGTATTGTTAATTTCTGTGGCTTGAATTTCTGCTGTTCATTTAGCATGAATTAATTTGTGAATGTGGCAAAATTGCAAAAATCGCCGGAGCTTATCAATGAGAAACCATTCTTAGAAAGCCAGGACTTTTTGTTTTTATGGGGCATCTCGTCACCAGCGGAAATGTTTGTTAGTGACAAGATTACCCATTTACTCAGTTCTGATCCTATGTTTTCAGTGTTAATGAAAGCCTGAATATTTGCTGATATGAATGATGCTCGAGATTTGAATTTAACAGAGGAACAAAATGTTGCCCTAATACCGCACAATATAGTATAATGTAAAGAGTAAATTATTTATTCATTTTAACTCTTGTCCTGAATTAAGGGCAATCTTGTAAAGTTTACATTTCTGCTGTATTTTTTTCCACTTTCTTATGTAAACTGATATTTCTGGAATGTTGTTTGATGAGTCGTAACTTGTTACGAGATTGATGTCTTCTCACAGGCAACCTGTCCTGAGGTTTAAATTCATGGATATTAATTTGTGTCATGGATATTAATTTGCGGTCGTGTAGTTTACCAAAATGCTTAGAATGCCAGATGTTTTCTGTGTAGCTGCTAAATGTTAAAAGTACATATATTAACATAAAGCAGCTTAAAAGTTGAGGAAATTATATTCATGGTGTTTGGGTGTAGTTGTCAATAATAGATCATTACAAACGCCAGCGAAATGACAATCATTGCTAAAGTCTGCATGGTTCGGCTGAACCAGAGGTTGTTCATTGCTTTTACTAAGCTTGCTCACTCAGTGAGTCTGAAGGAATAGTTCACCTATCTAGCCAAATTACTTGGACCTGAGATTGAAACATAATTCACCGTCATGGTGAATACGGTTTACTTTTGTATTGGAATATAGATGGCTTGTTCTCTGCTGCTTTAGACACATAAGAAATAGGACCACAATTCGACCTCTCAAATCTGCTCCAGCATTCAACTTGTTCGTGGCTGATCTACCACTTCAACACTATTTTCCCCAGACTATCCCCTAATATCCTTATTACCCAAAATTCTATGAATGTTTGGCTGGAATGATTGAGCCCCTGTGGCTCTCAGATTCACCACTCACAGTATTCCTACGCTGCAGAAACAGGCCGTTCGGCCCAGCAAGTCCGCACTGACCTCCAACAAGCGTTCCACCCAGACACACCGTCTCCCTCTACCCTAATCCCGTAACCCTGCATTTACTATGGCCAATCCATCTAACCTGCACATCTTTCAACTATGGGAGGAAACCCACACACTCACAGGGAGAATGTGTAAACTCTATATGGACAGTCATCCAAAGCTGGAATCAAACCTGGGTCCCTGGTGCTGTGAGGCAACAGTGCTACCACTGAGCCACTGTGCTGCTCAAACTCTTATTGAGGAAGTTTCCCTTTATCTTAGTCCAAAATAGGCTGCTTTTATTTTGAATGTACCTCCTTGTTCTAGATCCCTAAGCCAGAGGAGACATCCTTCCTGTATCGACCCTGTTGGTGTCTGTCAGAGCTTCAAATCATAACTCTATCTTTGTCACTCTGAAAGGGTTTGGAGATGATTAATACTGCATAAGTAAAAAGATTCCTCAGAAGGAGTGGTCTTGAATAATGAATAGCTAGCTGTAATGAAAGGTTTGTGAAGGCACAATCGAGAACAATCTGTCATTGCTTTACTGCTGCCTTTTCAAATTGATTGCCTCTGGGTAATGATGAACAGCAAAAGGGCATCCAAGACTTTAGAGGGGCGATGCATATAGAATGAGTCTGAAGAGTTGAAGAATGATCACAAGCGTGAAAAAGAACCAAAGGAGATACTTGCATTTGTAGTATGTCTTCCACAACCTTGAGGCATCTCAAAGTGTTTCACTAGCAATAAAATACTTCAGAAGCGCAGGAATGGATGAAGGACAAGCTCCCACAAACAGATAAACAAACAACTCCTGCAGAATTGGATGGAAATGGAGCAACTGGGAAAAGGGGGAATGAGGAGCTTCCAGTGTCATTTTTCTCAGGCCGTTGGAAATCGATGTATGGAAGGAGAATGCTAGAATTGAAACTGCTTTGTAAATTGAGTGACTAGGATCGCATCTGGGCTTCGATTCTAAAGAAGCCAATGGTTTCAGGCTCACTGGAGACAGTAATTATAAATATCACCGGAGGAACATGCAAGTGTTGAGAAAAATTAACTTGAAGCAGAGAAGTGTGCATACAATCAAGCAGATATAAGGACAATGACTTACATTTATTTGAACAAAAGGCACTGTTGGTAGGAAGTTCAATGACTGGAGGAGGGTTGACACCTGCCCAGTCTGCTCTGAAGGAATGAACTTCAATTTTTCTGCACTCAGTGATCAGATAAAATATGTCTTCCTGAAGAAGTAGAGAGCTTGAATTAATTGTGGAACTTTTTGACCTAGATAATGAAGAAGTTCTTCAATGGTTCTGGAATGCAAACAAGATTCAAACTCAATAGGAAATGAATAGGATCAATTGAAAAAAGCAACGTGAATCAATACATGAAGAAATGAAATGGAGCAACACTTTTGAAAGCCTAATACTCAGTTGTGACAGCAAATCTGACTGCAGGAGATCATAAATAACAATGGTATGGTGTTCAAACACAAGATATTCAGATAACCAATTATGACTGTGCTCAAACACACCAACTCAGATGACACCATCAGCTGGAGTAAGGGATTTCCAAGAATTGGCAATGAGAAGTTTTATCCATCGAGGCTGATGAAGAGGTGACAGGCTCCTGTTGATTGGATTGATCTACTGCCTTTAATAGGCATTGATCCAAGTGGTTCAACTCCAATTAGAAGTTAACCATCAAAATCATTGACAGAGGGTCATGTGACACAGTGAGGAAACACTACCTCAGAGCCAGGAGACCTGGGTTCAGGTCCCACCTACTGCAGAGGTGTGCAAGAATATCTCTCAACAGTTTGATTTTTTAAAAAAATCAAAATCACTGGTGAGCACAAAGAGACATCAATGAAGACTTATGGAATTTCTTCAGTTTTATTTGGAAGATCTTAAGAGGAAATCATTTGTGATGCATAACTTCAGGGAATTATGAACTATTAAACTTTGGAAGAGTAAGGGTCAGAAATTATGGTGTTTAATTGATAAGTCACACAATTGGAAGAAAATCAATGAAGCTGGCTCTTTCCAGAGTCAGAAGGAGAGGCTTGGACCATGCTTAACTTTCAAACTGTGAACCTATATTGGGCAGAGTATACGTGGAAAAGAAATTCCAATTCAGTTGTGACTTGCTACTGAAAATTTATTCTTCGTGTGGACTGATGTGCCATTAAATAAGCTTAGAGAGGCAATACCTTTCAACCTAGAGACTGAGCAAGGCTGAAGATTTCAAACCTAAAAATGAGAATGACAAACCAATGCTTATGGAAATGAAGTTACTGCATTCGCAACATTATTCACTACTTGGAGTAGGTGGCCAAGAGGCAGTGACCCAGTGAATGTGGTTGACTGCGATATTTAAGGAAACGCACCACTCGTGTGCAATTACATCTGGAGCCAGAGGAAACGAAAGTCTAGGTAAAGTCAGTCTGCTTTAGATCAATGAGGAGGGATATGATTTACTCATTTTATCTCCATAACAATCACTATCCTGAGCAAGAAGGAAACCAAGGCAAGAAAATGGGGAATAATAGAATTCAAAGTTACCAGTTACAACAAGAAGACAGATGAAGAAGCTATATAAATGTTAGTAAATCCTGAAAGTGAAATAAATGTTCAATAATTAAAGTTAATTGTGTTATGTATTTTACAGAACAGACATTTACATACTTGTGTGTTTAAATATCCACTGAAAACGACTTCTGGCTTTTGGATCAGCAAGATTAGAAGCAGAGAAAATGAAACATTTACAAGAGGAAAGAAGCTCACTCACAAATTTAGTTATTCAACCAATATCTTAAATGGGATTGAATTAGTTCTACTAAATTTGAATGACATTTAACTACACAGGAACGTTGGCATTCTAATTAACATATCACATATATATACTTATACAAGTCATGCTGTGTTGTGAGAAGTGATGGCTGTGCAATAGCTACCTTCCTATATTTACCTATGTTAATAATCTCTGCTGATAAACTCAATCAGTTTGCAACTGTATTGCAACATTGTCAAAGGGGAATTGTATTAAAAGTAAGAACACGATCAATTAAATAGAATATATTTATACTATTTAAAGCTCCATTAACACTAATTCATTCCCAAATGGCAAAGATTTCATGTAACTTGAAAACTATAAGCCTGGACAAAGAAAGGAGGAGGGAAGCCTTACATCCCTTGGCACAGCCTTGCGGTTGTAAAGATGGTGAAACTGTCATCATTCAGTAGCAATTACTCAGTGAAATGGACAGCAACACTTAGTGTAAGCATATGCTATTTCAATGCAGAAATTACTGCCAGTGATTTCCTGCTCCTCCATAGCCTACAATGTTGAAGCCCTCATAGATGACAACCTTGAGAAGTAAATAAACTGACGAGAACATCAGAAGGTGCCCTCACTCATTCTAGGGGCTGACTCTCTGGGCTGGCTGGTCAGAACCCATGTGCTGTGCTCATGTTAAATAAAGTGTGATTTAGTGACTGGATACTGGCCTCTGTGCAGTTATTTCCGAAAATAATTTGAGTTCTCCCATGGATAAGTAATCTGCTCAGTCAGTTTACCATTCTATAGGTTGAAGGCAAAAACCTCAATGACTTGAACCATAAATTTCATATTGCTATGGCTTCCTTGGTTATACAGCGACAAGAAAATGGACAGTCCCAAAACTGAGCTCCACACAATGCTACTTTTGGTTGAACTCAACTAAAAGTTGTGCTATTGTAATTTTGAAATCAAATTAATGAGCCATTTGTGGTGATCACTCCAATAACACTTTTCTGCATGTGTGGAATTAGGAGAATAAAGTCATAACAGAGATCATGTTGAGATACTAATTATTTCTTTTGTATTGTTTTCAAACATTGCTTCATTTTAGTCAGGCAACTGGCAGCAAACGTATTTCCTTTTGTTATTCTAAATGTTAAATGCAGGGTCACCTATTGAGCTGATCTCTAAGAATGCAAAGTGGAAGCTGTGATATTTTCCTACTTAAGCCATTACAGATCATAAAAACCAAAAGAACTGCGGATGCTGTAAATCAGGAACAAAAGCAAAGTTGCTGGAAAAGCTCAACGTGTCTGGCAGCACCTGTGAAGGAGAAAACAGGGTTAACGTTTCGGGTCCAGTGACCCTTCCTCAGAAGTGGATCTGAAACATTAAGTTTGCTTTCTTCTCCACAGATGCTGCCAGACCTGGTGAGCTTTTCCAGCATCTTTGCTTTCGTTTTTCAGTCCAGAAAATCTTCAAGTCGCAAAGATTGTTTATCAAACCTTTGACATTTTCTCCTTGGGCTGGCAATGCTTGTCCATCATGACACAGCGCTGACCATCTCGTAATTTGTACCACATCCTGTAGCATATAATATGTGCTGCACGTTTATGACTTTTTAAAGTCTTTACCTTTTCAAATAGGCCAACTATATTTCCACCTGGTGATAAGCAGTGGTCAGGAGCTTTACCACCATACTAATGGGGGTTAATAGTTGCTTCCTCTATCATGAGCAAGCTTACTCCCACTCAGCCTCCACACTCTAACTCATGCATTACCTTCCCATGTTCATTGGTTGACAACTCCTGCAAAAACACGTAGTGACACACATAGGGGAGATCTCTAGCAAACCTCCTTGTTTTTTGGAGAGGATCAGGTACTTTCTAGGAGTGCAGACAATCTAGCTTCAAGCTGGAGACCAGTGTCTTTTCATTCTTAACCTCCGTTATACTCTGTCATTTGCTCCTTCGTGCACAGGCTGCTGAGTATGTTTCTACCCGGTGTCAAAGATGTCTTCAAGTCTGTCAAAGGCCTGCTTCTCCCATCCTGATCAACTCCCACAGGACAGGCTGACTAGCAAACCATCAACCATCAAAACTGGGCCCCCTCCAGGAAATGTGTCAGGCAGCGATTTGGGAAACAGAGACTCTGAAAACCATCAGTATACCTTAAGGAACCCAATGAAGGGAATGGGTCTTTCTGGCAGAGTCCAGTTTGCCCAGGTCCCTGAAGCTATGGCCTATAACTCAGGCGCTTAACTCTATGACACAGGAACTCGTTGTCCCCATGTTTCTCAACCCTTAGGCTTTGATAAGGCACGAAATCCACCGGGATCCGATACACTCTAGATCTTCATTATTCCAAGCCATCTGCTCTGATGCCTCTTGCACCTGTAATTTGAAATTGGAGTAACTCCTTCTAGCCATAGCACCAGGAGCGGGCAGCTGGCAAGCAGCAGTGTGATGGGCACCAAGTGAATGAGCTCTGAGTCTCTCCTTTCTTCTCCATGTTCACAAGGGCATAAGGAAATGGTACTGGGATACAGCATTATCATCAGTGTGTGTATTAGCTGTGGTTTAGAGGGGCATCTCTTTTGGCTGGCTCAAAAAGGCGTGGTTTTAATTCCTACCCAGAGGCTTCATGACCACTGGTTGAACTTACCTCAGACAGTCATTTCTGAAGAAGGGTCTAGGTCCAAAACATCAGCCTTCCTGCTCCTCTGATGCTGCTTGGCCTGCTGTGTCCATCCAGTCCTACACCTTGTTGTATCAGTCAATAAATATGGGATTATGAAACTACCACTGATTGTGGTTCTGTCTGGTTCACTAATGCCTTTTGAGAAGCGAATCTAGCCATTCTTACCCAGTCCAGAATTAGTCTCTCAACTCTCGACCTGCAGGGGTGTTGTTGCCCTCTGAAATCGGCATAGCGAGCCATTCTGTCCAGCTGCAATTAGAGATGGGCATCAAATGCTGGCCTTGCCAATGATGTCACGGCCCTTAAAAGAACGAGGAAGAAATGGGCTCCAGATTGGCTTTCCTGGTACGGTACAGCACTGTAGGAGGTGCTGTTTACCAGATGGGTAGGTCGTGTCTGCCTTCCCAAGTGGGTGTCTGCCTTAAAGGAACTATTGATCCAACTATTTCTCCCCCTGGTGGAGTGGGCTACCCAGCCTTGCCCCTGTGTCAATACAGTGTGAAATTGGAGAAACACAGGCCACGTTGAACAGAGGAACAGGAGGGCCGATGTTTTGGGTTTGAACCCTTCATCGGGACTCCCCGTGTCACCTCATCACTTGGTTCAAGCAGTGTAGTATGGTGCATCATAGCAAGGTTACCCCTCCCAGGCAACCCCCACCCCCTGACTAAAACAGACAGTGGTCACTGAGGTTGGTGACCTATGACTGCCCAATACCACACCAGTAGCTGTAGATACCCATGATGTGTATCACGAAGAAGGAATCCAACGTATCACTGGAGACAATGGATTTCCCAGTTTCTGTCATCCTGCTATATCGTTGCAGGAACTAAAGTGCAGCCATTGCTGTTTGTTGAAGAGCAACTACTCATCCTGGCCACAACCTTAACCCTAACCTTTGCTGTTCCTCCTGAGACAGGTGAACCTTGAACACACCAAGCCCAGCCCCATTGGTCTCTCTAACTAAGATTTTGTGCCTGTGTACTTTGTACCTACGATGGTGCCATCTTGTACGCTGTATTTGAATACACATGACAATAAAACCTAAATCTAAATCTGAATCAATGAAACTGTTAAAGCTGCTGTAGTATTCCTGCTGAATTGATATACTATTATCATCTGTTGCAGTCAGACATAAGTTTCATTGCCGTTGCCAATAATATCTGCACCACCATCTTCTGCCTCTTCCTTTGTGATGATCCTCTGGGAGGTGGAGCACTTCCCAATAAATAATGAACAACAGTGAAGGACTGGAGTAATTAACCACATCCTTGTACAGTCCTTGCAACTGGAACTTAGTCACAACCTGATCTACTCAACAGCAATGTTCATGAGCAGGTAGCAACATCAGCACATTTCCTGTCCCACCACTTCCTTGACCATTGCTCCACAACTATCAAAGATACCTATGGCTCCATATCCTGTTCGCACTTTGGAAAATCAGATCACAAGGCTGTGTTCCTCCTCCCAGCTTACAAGGAAAAGTTGAAATGTGAGGACTCAGTATAGAACGCAGTGCAGTGGTGGCCTGAGGCAGCAGAAGAGCTGCTGCAGGAGTGTTTGGAATCGATGGACTCGTCCGAATTCAAGAATTTAGCGGCCAACAAGTATATCATCACTGTCTCGACTTAGTTAGTAAGTGTGTAGAGGACTGCGTGCCAAAGAAGTCAATCCAGATGTTTCCCTAACCCTAACCCTAACCAAAGTGGAAACTTTGGATAAACTGGGAAATCCGTGCCCCCTGAAGGCCAGGCATGTGTCCTTCAAGTCAGACAATCCTGACCTTTACTCGAAATCCAAATGCGATCTCCATAAGGCCATTGGAAATGGCGAGAGGCAACACCAGTCTAAGTTAAAGACCCAAACAAACCACAGAGACACCCACCATATGTGGCAAGGCTTACACGTCATAATGGGCTACAAAACCAAAGCAGAACAGAACAGCAGGCAAAAATACATCCCGCCCTAATGCGTTTCATGCATTTTTACATCCAGTTCGAATAGAACATCAGTGAAATGGTGTCACCAGCCCCAGATGGACATGTTCCCTCAGTCACTGCTGCAGACATCAGCAGAAACCATCAAGCCCAGACGGAGTCCCTGGCTGCACACTCAGATCCCAGGCAGACCAGCTGACAGGAATATTCGCTGACATCTTTAACTTTTCCTTACTACAATCTGAGGTCCCCACTGCTTCAACAAGACCACCATTGTCCCAGTACCAAAGAAAACACATACAACGTGCCTCCGTGACTACTGCCTGGAGGACCTGACCCCCCCTAATTATGAAGTACTTTGAGAGGTTAGTCATGGCTCATATCATTTGTAGCCTCGCAGCTGCCCTTGACCCCTTGCAATTTGCCTACTGGTGCAACAGGCCCACAGCAGATGCCACCTCCCCAACCCAACACTCATTCCTGGAATGCCTGGATAATAAGTAGACATACATCAGGCTTCTAGTTATTGACTACAGCTCTGCACTGAACATTGCAATCCCAATCAAACTAATCTCCAAGCTCCAAGACCTGGGTCTCTGGTTCCGCTCTGCATTCTGGATCCTCACCTCTCTGACCCACAAACTGCAATCAGTGAATGTAGACAACAGCACTTTCTGCACAATAATCCTCAACACCAGCTCCCGGCAAGGATGCATTCTGAGCTCCCTATTGTACTCCCTGTACACTCAGGCCTCTGTGGTTAAATTCCATCTGAACTCCATCTTCAAGTTTGCTAATAACACCACTTTTGTAGGCCAAATATCACACAATGATGAGACAGAATACAGGGCAGAGACAAAGTGTTTGGTGGTGTGGGGTAAAGATAAAAATCTCTCTCTCAACATCGGCAAAACTAAGAAGCTGATCATTGACTTCAGGAAGAATTGAGAAGGCCACGACCCTGTCTACATCAATGGAGCTGAAGTGGCGATGGTCAAAAGCATCAAATTCCTGGGAGTGATGATCATCAACAATCTGTCCTGGTCCACCCACATTGATGCAATGGTCAAGAAGACACAACACTACTTCCTCAGGAGGCTAAGGAAAATCAGCATGTCCAGAAGGACTCTCACCAACTTTTATAGATGCACCATCAAAAGTAATCTATCTGAATGCATTCACAGCTTGGTATGGCAACCACTCTGCCCAGCACTGTAAGAAACTACAGAAAGTTGTGAACACAGCCCAGACTATCATGTGAGCCACCTTTCCATCCATTGACTCCATCTATACTTTTCACTGCCTTGGTAAGGCAGCCAACGTAATCAAATGCCCTTCCTACCCTAGTTATAATCTCATCCAACTTCTTCCATCAGCCAGAAGATACAAGAGCTTAAACATATGTTCTCACAGATTCAAGAACAGCTTCTTCCTCATTATTATTAGACTGCTAAATGGACTTCTCAAATTTCAAATCGAACTTGGATCTTGCTTTTTGTGCACCTTCTTTGCAGCCGTAACTTTATATTCTTCACTCTGTTCTATTACCCTTATGATCTCTGTATGCTATAACCTGCCTGTACTGCAAGCAAAACAAAACTTTTCACTGTACCTAGGTACATATCATAATAATAAATCAAATTAAATCAAATCAAATCAAAAGGGATGGAGGTCAGATGCTAACTCTTGTAAGGGCTTGGAGGGGCATGGCTGCAGTTGGAGGCCAACGCTGAGATAGCAGGTAACGGGGTGGCTGATGTTATTGTGTAGTTGGCTGAGCTTTGGGTTTCAGCCAGAGGTGAGCAGAGTTACAAAAGGACAGATATTTTAAAAAATGACTCAGAATACTTTTGGATGAAATGTAGGTGATCTGATTAATAGGTTTGCAGACGATCTGAAAATTGATGGAGTAGATAGTGAGGAAGGTGGTTAAATGTTATTGCGGGTTAGAGATCAGTTGGAAAGTTGGGCAGATAAATGACAGATCGAGTTTAATCCGGATAAGTGTGAGATGATACATTTTGGGAGGTCAAATACAAGTTTAAAGTATCCAGAAATTGGCAGGATGCTGAGGATACACTTAAAAACAAAACATTTTTTGTAGTATACTCTATATCCATAGTGTTTGTCTCAGTGGTGCCTTCCAATTGCCTCACAGCTGTTACTACCAGATATACAGCAGGATCTTGGGATACAAGTCCAAAGCTCCCTGAAAGTGGCAATACAAGTGGATAAAGTGGTAAAGAAGGTGTATGGCACACTTCCTCATAGGTTGGGGCACTGCGTGTAAACGTTGGCAAGCCATGTTGCAGCTGTATAAAACATTAGTTAGACCACACTTGGAGTATTGTGTTCATGTCTGGTTACCACACCATAAGGTGCAAAAGAGGTCTACCAGGATGTTGCCTGGACTGGAGTCTATTAGTTATAAGTGGAGGTGCTGAGGGGTAACTTGATAGAAATACAGAAAATGATGAGGGGCATGGATAGAGTGGATACTCAGAGTATTTCTCCCATGGTAGAAATGTCAAATACTGGGGGAGTGGGTTCAAGGTGACAGGAGAAAAGTTTAAAGGAGATGTGCGAGGCTAGTGTTTTATACGCATGATCATGCCTGGAATGTGCTGACTGGCGGTAGAAGCAGATACAGTTGCTGTGGTTAAGATGTATTTAGACAGACACATAAACAAGCAGGGAATGGAAGGATAATGTACAAGCAGATGGGATTAGTTTAGAATAGTATCATGATCGACACAAACATGGTAGGCCGAAGGGTCTGTTCCTGTGCTGTACTGCTGTATGTGAAATAATTCACAGAGGCCAGTATTCTTCTCTGTCACCCTTTATTTACATGTGTGAAGACTATATCACTGGTCTGGCTTCCTCAGAGCCAGCTCTCAGGGTGCACAGAACCTCTGACTCTCCTGTGTTTATCTGTCAGCCAAGGCTCCCTGAATGTATCAGATTAACAGCCCCAGTCATTGAACTCATATTCTCTGAGGCCCAACTGGCAGACCTAGTTACAGTCACTACGATATGCACTCAGGTGGGCAGAAAAAACAGGCTGAGAGAAGGGAGGGTGGACGAAGCTGGAAGAGGTAGTTTTTTTAGGATCAGGAGGGGGACAGGCAGCCAAGAATGTGAAGAGTACAGATAAATCCCAAAAATGGATTTCTTGTAGGCCTAAGAAAGAGACCAAGAATAGGGGACTGAGCAAACCAAGATCTGGAGGAGTGGATAAAGAGGATGAGATGTCCCTGTCCTAATGCCTTCCATTATTTCTACCCTGAAAACACCTGCACTCCCCCGCTTGATCAGGCTTGTTTGAACTTCTGCCTGCATTTCATCTTCCGGGCCTTTCCAGCTGGGTTTCCTGCCAGCCCTTACCTCTGTATGCCCCACCAAGCCTACCCACTTACCACAGGAATTTTCTTCTTACTCTTTACATTCATTTGTAAATCACATTTGAAACTGCTCAGAGTAGGGTTCACACAATTGTTTCCTTGAAGGGGTTACCCCGTGATGAAGGGGTTTGTATCCAGTAGTGTTTAGCGGAATAAGAGACCAGCTTACTGAATCATAAGTTTCTGAGGGGTCTTGACAGGACGGATGTTGAAAGAATGTTTCCCCCGATAGAGAGACTAATTGGAGGCACAATTTTTAAATAAGTGCACTCTCCCATTTAAAACAAAAATGAGAATTTCTTTTCCCATGGCACTTTTTTGAATGAGGGCAGTGTCTTAACTAATAATCATTCCCTAAAGTATACCAACATGAGAAACATTAACTGGTCATTGTGTTGTTTATGGGAACTTGCTTTAAATTAGTGTTTCCATTAACTTTGAGAATTATTGAATATATTGTCTATGGTACACTGTGGGCATGGACTGGATGTGAATGATGGTGTATTAAAGAAAATTCATTCACATTACAATCTCAATCTGTGCCTCAGATTATGATGCATGTTTAGTTTTGTGGCAAATACAGCTTGGAAGCATATTGGGAAGAAAGAGTTTGTATGGTGCAACTGATACATCACTTGGGAGGAACCACTCAGAAAGAAGAATTATGCAACTCTACATCTATGAAAAAAAGTCAAAACATTGGCTAATGATCCACAAGGATAATAGAATTGAAGGGTGTGTGTATGTTTGTGTGTGTGTATGCATGCGTGTGCATCTCTGTTTATCTGTCTTGTGTGTGTGTGTGTGTGTGTGTGTGTGGGTGTGTGTGTGTGGGTGTATGTCTGTCTGTGTGTGTGTCTGTCTTGTGTGTGTGTAAGTGTGTGTGTGTGTGTGTATGTGTGCATGTGTATTTGTGTGTGTGTGTGTGTGTGAGTGTGTTTTCAAAAATGTTTTTGTGAACCCCCTGGTTCTAAACGTTGCACTGTTTCTGTCTCAGGTGAATGGGGAAGATTTATTTACTCTGTCACACAGTGAGACGGTTGAAGCTTTGCGCCGGGTACAAGGTGTGGTTAGGCTGACTGTCAGCAGAAAGTTGCCGCTGGACATGGTGGAAAATCAACCCAAAATGAAATCTTTCCTCAGACCACAATCAATGTCTACCGGTAAGGAATGGAATTCTCTTGGCAATTTATATTTTTTAAAAATGGATATTAGTGCGAAAATATTACATAGTTGAATTATATCAGCAAATAACAGAACAACACGTGTTACATTGAGGGAGAAAGAAAGCTAAATAATATTCAAGAAGAGGATTCCTCGGCAAAGATCTTTAGTACTTAAGTATACTTTGAACCAATATTGTCTGTCCCAGTGGTGCTTTCCAATGGGCTCACAGCTATAACTATTAGTTTGTAAAAGATGCCACTGTTGGGCATATCCTCGAGGTATCCCACAGGAAAAGAAAATTTCAAATAGGGGGAGGTGTTGATAAGGCAGGAAATCACCAAGTTTTACAACAAAAGGTTGGTATTGCTCATTTATCAAGTTTACATTGACAACTTTATATATAGTAGCTGCTGTCTTCCAACACTCGACAGCTTTGATTTATGTTGGGGCTCGCTCAAGCCTCCCAGTGTGAGTTGTGAACCCTCCAGGACTGGCCTGGAGTTTTCAGGAATTAATCATCTATCTCTGGGACTCTGAGGTTTGCAAGCTTTGAGAAAAGCCATTGGGATGGTTTTACAATTGAACAGATGTGAGCATCGCTGTCTGGATCAGCATTTCTTGCCCACCCCTCTTTGCCCTTGAGAAGGGGGTGGTGATTTGCCTTAGTGAACCGCTGCAGTTCTCCTGCTGTGGGTTGACCCACAATGCGATTAGGGAGACAATTCCAGGATTTTGACCCAGCGACAGTGAAGGAACGGCGATATATTTCCTAGTCAGGATGGTGAGTGGCTCGGAGAGCACTTGCAAGTGGTGGTGTTCCCATGTATCTGCTGCCCTTATTCTTATAGCTGGAAGGAGTTGTGGGTTTGGAAGGTGCAGTCTGAGGAGCTGTGGTGAATTTCTGCAGTGCATCTTGTAAATGTTGCACACTGCTGTGACTGAGCATTGGTGATGGAGGGAGTGGCTGTTTGTGGATGTTGTGCCAATCAAGTAGGGGCTGCTTTGTCCTGGATGGTGGAAGGCTTCTTGAGTGTTGCTGGAACAGCACTCATTCAGGCAAGTGTGGAGTATTCCATCACCTTCCTGAATTGTACCTTGTAGATGGTGAACATGCTTTGAGGAGTCAGGAGGTGAGTGACTTGCTGCAGTATTCCCACCCTCTGACCCACTCTTGGAACCACTGTATTTATATGGCTAGTCCAGTTGAGCTTCTGGTCAATAGTAACTCCCAGGATGTTAATTCAGTGATGGCTATCCCATTGAATGTCAAAGGATGAGAATTAGATTCTCTCTGGGTGGAAGTGGCCACTGCCTGGTACTTGCACAGCATGAACATTTCTTGCCATTTGTCAGCCCAAATGTCCAGTTCTAGCTACATTTGGTCATGGGCTGTTTCAGTACCTAAATATTCATGAGCGGTGCTGAACATTATGCTATTATCAGTGAAGTGAACAAACCCCTGACTGACCTCATGATGGAGGGAAGGTTGTTGATGAAGAGATGGAGGTGGTTGGGCCTAGGACGCTAATTTGAGGAAGACCCGAGGAAATGTCCAGACTGATTTTCAGATACCATAACCGTCTTCCTTACAGCTATTAACAACCTTGGGTAACTTCTCAGTCATTTCTCTTTACCATTGAACATGGGGCATGAGGTTGTGGAGTTGACCATTAACCAGCATCCAATTGGGTATTAAGTCTTTCTGCTTTCCCATTGGTGTGGGAAGGCAGGGAGTCAAGAAGTGGCTTTGTTGGCCAATTATTGGCTGATGTGGGACAAGTCATGTGATGAAACCTTCCGGAATAGGTTTAATTACAGTTTGCAAACGTTCCTTCTATCCTTACTCTGTGCATAATATAACTGGCTTATTTCTGGAGGTTAGAGAGCAGGAACATCATAAATGAGCCAAGGTAAATGCTCCCATATTGTATTTTTGTCTGCAGGCAATAGGATGTATCATTAGCACCTCATGCTGCCATCTAGTGGTGAGAGATGGTCCTGCTGCCATTTTTTTCTCCATTGTGGTGTTAATTCTTCATCTCTCTCTTTCTCTCCATCTCTCGACTTGTCTGATTTTATTTGTATTTGGGGCTGTCAGATAAAGGACTCGACTATGCCTGCAGATGAAATCCTGTTCAGTTTCTGTGGTTATACAAGTAGTAATCATAATGAGCAGGTGTCTGCTCTATTAAACTAGAGCTTTCCAGTGGCTCAGTGGTTAGCACTGTTGTCTCACGGTGCCAGGGACTCGGGTTTGAATCCCCCCTCAGGCGACTGTCTGTGTGGAGTATGCATATTCTCCAGATGTCCCTGTGGGTTTCCTCTGGGTATTCAGTTTCTTCGCACAGTTCGAAGATGTGCAGGTTAGGTGGGTTGGCCATGCTAAATTGCCAATAGTGTCGAAGGATGTGCAGGTTAGGTGAAAATACAGAATTACAGGGATAGGGTATGGGGTAAATCTGGGTGTGATGCTCTTCACAGGGTCAGTGTGGACTCAATAGGCTGAATGGCCTGCTTCCACATTTTAGGATTGTAATGGGTTGTTGCACCCATTTTAAGCTCTAAACCATTTAGAATAATGTTTAATTTCGGCTCCACTGTACTTTTCCAATTATATAATCTTTTTCCAAAGGCACCCATTCCCTTCAGAACTCCCTGTTCTTTACAGTTCCGGTTCACGTTCTTACCATCCTAGAGCTCATTTTGAGCTAGTACTTGTTGCACAAGCAGTTAAATCTGAAGGTATGATCTTGGAAAAACTACATTGTTTCATTTTCTCTATTGTTGACTGTTAACAAAATGAATTATTTTTCAACCAGGATTGTGAAAGGAACTGTTGCACATTTAAGAAAGCAAGTTACTGAAGGTCATTATGTACACTGCTATTTTGTACGAGCCATAGGGAAGGAGTTTTGGAAATGGCCCAGCACTGGGAAATGTACATAGAGTATGTTTTGGCTGTTAACAGATAATTGAGTGGCTTGTGCAATTATAACCAGTTGTGAATGCCAAGTTGACCTAGCTTCTGATCACTGCTAACACTGATCAACGTTCGAAATTCTGAAGAAGGGGCTAGACCTGAAACATCAGCTTTCCTGCTCCTTTGAAGCTGCTTGGCCTGCTGTGTTCATCCAGTTCTACACCGTGTTATCTCAGGTTCTCCAGCATCAGCAGTTTCCACCGTCACTGATCAATAGTATCTATTCACTCAATTTCATGAAATAGGTAAGTTGGGACTTTGTGACTTTGATTAAATCATTACCTTTGTGGCTTCTGTGGCAGTAGTATGGCTTGAGAATTAGTGTAATATTATATGATCTTGTTTGTTCTTGCAGCCTTGGGGGAAGCTGAAATAAGATATCTCTTAAACAATGTCAATGTGCCCTTACCCCAGCAGACTCTAAACATTCTTTAGCAACACTAAAAGACCATATAAGTGTAAATCCCAATCTCCTTCTTCCTCCTCCAATTAAACATAAGAATTGTACCCCACCTCTTCACCTTCCCCCTACCTCAATTTAAATTAACATCCTTCTACTAACTCACCTTTTTGGTCAAAGTTGGCATCTCCCAACCCCACCTCAACTCCAAAGGAACATCGTCAAATGAAATGTGATACTGAGCCATATAATTGGACAGGTAAAAGCTGGTTAAGGAAAATAAAACCCCTACAGTGTAGAAACAGGCTACTCAGCCCAGCAAGTCCTCACCAACCCTGAGAAGAGCATCCGATCCGCTGCTGCTCTTGTCCCTCTAGATGGAAGTGGTTGTGAGTTTGGAAGGTGCTGTCTGAGGATCTTTGGTAAATTTCTGCAGTGCGTCTTGTAGATTATACACACTGCTGTTACTGAGCATTAGTGGTGGAGGGAGTGAATGCTTGTGAATATAATGCCGATCAACAGGTCTGCTTTGTCCTGGATGGTGTCAAGCTTCTTGGGTGTTGTTGAGGCTACACCCATCCAGGCAACTGGGGGGTATTCCATCACACTCCTGACTTGTGCCTTGTAGATGGTGGACAGACATTGAGGAGTCAGGAGGTGAGTTACTCACTGCAGTATTCCCAGTCTGTGAACTGCTCTTGTAGCCACTGTGTTTATGGGGTGAGTCCAGTTGAGTATCTGGTCAATGGTAACCCCCAGGATGTTGATAGGGGAGGATTCAGTGTTGGTGACATCATTCAATGCCAATGGGTGGTAGTTAGATTATCTCATCTTGGTGTTGGTCATAGCCTGGCATTTCTGTGGCACAAATACCACTTGCCGGTTGTCAGCTCAACAGAAACAGAGTGTGAAAAACAGAGGGGCTGAAGGCGAGTGTCAGAAAAAAAGGGGCTGAAACACAGTGCGAGAAACAGAGTATGAGAAACAGAGTACAAGAAACAGAGGGGCTGAAACACAGTATGAGAAACAGAGGGGCTGAGACAGAGTGCAAGAAACAAAGCGGCTGAACCAGAGTGCGAGAAACAGAGGGGCTGAAACAGAGTGCAAGAAACAGAGGGGCTGAAACAGAGTGTGAGAAACAGAGGGGCTGAAACAGAGTACAAGAAACAGAGGGGCTGAAACACATATGAGAAACAGAGGGGCTGAAACAGAGTGCAAAATACAGAGCGGCTGAACCAGAGTGCAAGAAACAGAGGGGCTGAAACAGAGTGCGAGAAACAGAGCGGCTGAAACAGAGTGCGAGAAACAGAGGGGCTGAAACAGTATGTGAGAAACGGGGTCTGAGAAACAGCGTGAGAATCAGAGGGACTGAAACACAGTATGAGAAACAGAGGGGCTGAAACACAGTGTGAGAAGCAGAGGGGCTGAAAAACAGTGTGAGAAAAAGAGTGTGAGAAACAGAGTGCGTGAAACAGAGGGGCTGAAGCGGAGTGTGGGAACCGGAGTGTGGGAAACGGAAGGGCTGAAACGCAGTGCGTGAAACGGAAGGGCTGAAACGCAGTGCGAGGCAGAGAGTGGCTGAAACACACTGTGACAAACAGCGTGCAAGAAACAGAGGGGCTGAAACAGAGTGTGAAAATCTGAGGAGGTGTAACATCGTGTGAGAAACAGAGGGGCTGAAAAGCAGTGCAAGAAACAGAGGGGCTGAAACACAGTAAGGTATAGAGAGGCTGAAACACACTGCGAGAAACAGAGTGTGAGATACAGAAGGGCTGAAACACAGTGTGAGAAACCGAGGGGCTGAAAAGCAGTGCAAGAAACAGAGGGGCTGAAACACTGTGTGGGAAACAGAGGGGCTGAAAAGCAGTGCGAGAAACAGAGTGTGAGAAACAGAGGGTCTGAAACAGTGCGAGAAACAGAGGGGCTGAAACACAGTTTGAGAATCAGAGTGTGAGAAACAGAGGAGCTCAAACATTCTGTGTGAGAAACAGAGGGGCTAAAACACAGTGTGAGAATCAGATTGCAAAGAACAGAGGGGCTGAAACACAGTGCGAGAAACAGAGGGGCTGAAAGAGAGTTCGAGAAACAGAGTAACTCAAACACAGCGTGAGAAATAGAGTGCGAGAAACAGAGGGGCTGAAGCACAGTGTGAGAATCAGAGTGTGAGGAACAGAGGAGCTCAAACATTCTGTGTGAGAAACAGAGGGGCTGAAACACAGTGTGAGAATCAGAGGGGCTGAAAGAGAGTTCGAGAAACAGAGTAACTCAAACACAGTGTGAGAAATAGAGTGCGAGAAACAGAGGGGCTGAAACACAATGTGAGAGTCCGAGGGGCTGAAACACAGTGTGAGAAACAGAGGGGCTGAAACACAGTGTGAGAAACAGAGTGGCTCAAGCACTGTGCGAGAAAGAGAGGGGCTGAACATGAGGGTGAGAAACAGAGTGTGAGAAACAGACGGTCTAAAACACAGTTTGATAAACAGTGTGAGAAACAGAGGACCTGAAATGCAGAGCGAGAAACAGAGGGGCTGAAACACAGTGTGAGAAACAGAGGGGCTGAAACACAGTGTGAGAAACAGAGTGGCTCAAGCACTGTGCGAGAAAGAGAGGGGCTGAACATGAGGGTGAGAAACAGAGTGTGAGAAACAGAGGGTCTAAAACACAGTTTGAGAAACAGTGTGAGAAACAGAGGACCTGAAATGCAGAGCGAGAAACAGAGGGGCTGAAACACAGTGTGAGAAACACAGTGCGAGATACGGTAGGGCTGAAACACAGTGTGAGAAACAGAGTGCGAGATACGGTAGGGCTGAAACACAGTGTGAGAAACACAGTGCGAGATACAGTAGGGCAGAAACACAGTGTGAGAAACAGAGTGCGAGATACGGTAGGGCTGAAACACAGTGTGAGAAACAGAGTGTGAGAATCAGATTGTGAGAAAAAGAAGGGCTGAAAAAGAGTGTGAGTAAAGAGTGTGAGAAACAGAGGGGCTAAAACACAATGTGAGAAACAGAAGTTCTGAAACAGAGTGTGAGAGACAGAGTGCGAGAAACAGAGGGCCTGAAACAGTGTGCCAAAAACAGGGTCTGAGAAACAGAGGGGCTGAAACAGAGTGCAAGAAACAGAGAGGCTCAAACTCATTGCGAGAAACAGAGTTGCTGAAAGAGAGTGTGAGAAACAGAGTGTGAGAAACAGAGGGGCTCAAAGACAGTGCGAGAAACAGAGTCTGAGAAACAGAGGGTCTTAAAACACAGTGTGGGTAACAGAGGGGCTGAAACACAGTAAGATATAGAGAAGCTGAAACACACATTGAGAACAGAGTGTGAGAAACAGAAGGGATGAAACACAGTGTGAGAATCCGAGGGGCTGTAACACAGTGTGAGAAACAGAGGGGCTGAAACGCAGTACAAGAAACAGAGTGCGAGAAACAGAAGGGCTGAATCACAGTGTGAGAATCAGAGTGCGAGGAACAGAGGGGCTGAATCAGTGTGAGAATGAGAGTGCGAGGAACAGAGGGGCTCAAACACTGTGTGAGAAACAGAGGGGCTCAAACACAGTGCGAGAAAGAGAGGGACTGAGGGGCTGAAACAGAGTGTGAGAAACAGAGGGGCTGAAAGCAAGTGTGAGAGTCCGAGGGGCTGTAAAACAGTGTGAGAAACAGAGGGGCTGAAACGCAGTGTGAGAAACAGAGGGGCTCAAACACAGTGCGAGAAAGAGAGGGGCTGAAAGAGAGTTAGAGAAACAGTGCGAGAAACAGAGTGTGAGAAACAGAGTGCGAGAAACAGAGGGGCTGAAACACAGTGTGAGGCAGAGAGTGGCTGAAACACACAGCGAGAAACAGAGTCTGAGAAACAAAGTACGAGAAACAGAGGGGCTGAAACACAATGTGAGAATGAGAGTGCGAGGAACAGAGAGGCTGAAACACAGTGTGAGAAACAGAGGGGCTGAAACACACTGCGAGAAACAGAGTGGGAGAAACAGAGTGCGAGAAACAGAGGAGCTGAAACACAGTGTGAGAAACAGAGGGGCTGAACGCGAGTGTGAGAAATAGAGTGACTCAAACACAGTGTGAGAAATAGAGTGCGAGAAACAGAGGGGCTAAAAACACAGTGTGAGAATCTGAGGAGCTGAAACACAGTGTGAGAAACAGAGGGGCTGAAGTGCAGTGCGAGTAACTGAGGGGATGAAACACAGTGTGAGAATTAGAGTGTGAGTAACTAAGGAGCTGAAGCACAGTGTGCGAAACAGAACGGCTAAAACACAGTTTGAGAATCAGAGTGTGAGAAACCGACAAGCTGAAACACAGTGCGAGAAACAGAGGGGCTGAAACGCAGTACAAGAAACAGAGTGCGAGAAACAGAAGGGCTGAATCACAGTGTGAGAATCAGAGTGCGAGGAACAGAGGGGCTGAATCAGTGTGAGAATGAGAGTGCGAGGAACAGAGGGGCTGAAACACTGTGTGAGAAACAGAGGGGCTCAAACACAGTGCGAGAAAGAGAGGGACTGAGGGGCTGAAACACTGTGCGAAACAGAGTTCTAGAAACAGAGCATGAGAAAAGGAGGGGCTGAAACAGAGTGTGAGAAACTGTGTGAAACAAGGGGGCTGAAAGAGACTGTGAGAAACAGAGTGTACGAAACAGAGGGGCTGAAACAGAGTGTGAAAATCAGTGTGAGAAACAGATGGGCTGTAGCACAGTGCGAGAAACAGAGATGCTCAAACACTGTGTGAGAAACAGATGGGCTCAAACAGTGTGAGAAACAGATGGGCTCAAACAGAGTGTGAGAAACAGAGTGTAAGTAACAGAACAACTCAAACAGTGCAAGCAACAGAATATGAGAAACAGAGGGGCTCAAACACAGTGTGAGAAGCAGAGGGGCTCAAACACAGTGCGAGAAACAGAGTGTGAGTAACAGAACGACTCAAACACAGTGCAAGCAACAGAATATGAGAAACAGAGGGACTCAAACACAGTACGAAAATCAGAGGGGCTCAAACACAGTGCAAAAAACAGAGGGACTGAAACACAGTGCGAGAAACAGAAGGACTGAAACACAGTGCAAGAAACAGAGGGGCTGAAACAGTGTGAGAAACAGAGGGGCTCAAACACAGTGCGAGAAACAGAGTGTGAGTAACAGAACGACTCAAACACAGTGCAAGCAACAGAATATGAGAAACAGAGGGACTCAAACACAGTGCGAGAAACAGAAGGACTGAAACACAGTGCAAGAAACAGAGGGGCTGAAACACAGTGTGAGAAACAGAGGGGCTCAAACACAGTGCGAGAAACAGAGTGTGACTAACAGAACGACTCAAACAGTGCAAGCAACAGAATATGAGAAACAGAGGGACTCAAACACAGTATGAAAAACAGAGGGACTGAAACACAGTGCAAGAAACAGAGGGGCTGAAACACAGTGCGAGAAACAGAGGGGCTGAAACACAGTTTGAAAAACAGAGGGACTGAAACACACCGCAAGAAACACCGCAGCTAAAACAGTGTGAGAAATAGAGGGGCTGAAACACAGTTTGAGAAACAGAAGGGGTGAAACACAGTGTGAGAAACAGAGGGACTGAAACACAGTTTGAAAAACAGAGGGGCTGAAACACAGTGTGAGAAACAAAGGGGCTGAAACAGAAATCTTGGAGAAGAAGGATCAGAGAAGCTTCGGAAAATAAGCAAAAAGGGCTTCATGGAATTGTACCATCCTGATGACGATCGTAGTAATGAAAATTATAGATGAAAGCAGTTGTTTTATAGGATCCATGACCTATTCTGTATGAATAAAACACAGAACATTGTGGAACAGTGTAACTTTGTAGTGCCATGTTTGTAGGCTGATGATGCAAAGACTTGTGGTTGTGCAAGATATACCTTTGTGGAATTGACTATTTAAAGTAAAATCTGCCTTCTTTTTGAAGTCCCACTTGCCTGTCAAGTTGTGAAAAAGATTACAAAATGTGGAATCTTGTTGGGAATCTCTTCACTTGGCAGTCATTTGATGTCAGTTGAGCCATGAAGATGATACTGAACAACAACTTATCTTTATATTGGAGCTGAAACATCCAAAACACTTCACAACTGCCTATTTAATCAACATTTGATAGTGAGCCATAGGAGGAGCTGTTAGATGACCAAAAGTGTGCTTGTAGACTTTTAGTAGCATCTTATGAAAGGTGACTTAGGTAAAAACACTAAGAGGTTTATGGACGGAAGTTGGTTACTCTGCCACCAGTGTTAGGATTAAAAATGTCAAAATATGACAAGCAGACATTTCAGGAGGTTATGGAACTTGAGAAGGTTAAAGAAGATGCCGTGGAGGAATTTGAACTCTCGAATGGAAATTTTGAACATGGGCTATTTTGCAAAGTTATCAGAGAATAGGAAAATGTCTTTTTTCCTTTCTGGAACCGGTCAGCCAAAAAGCTTCTGCAGTGTCAGTTACCTGACTAATCAGCACAGTTTTACAACTGTGGAGCCCTCAGTCTTCTCAATGGGACAATCAAATCACCTCAAACCAAGGGCTATTGTGCAAACAGAGGACTGCATATAGTAATGACAGGAAAATTGCCTGTCGACTCAGGTGCCATACTGTGGCCTAAGTACTCTGTATTTTGTCAAACAATTGCTGAAATGTCTTCAATGGGAACAATATTCCTCCAGGAACAATATTTCTGAAGAACGCAGTCACTGTACAAATGGTAAACGGCCTATGGAACAAATTCAAGGTAATCTTGCGGACCATCTTGCATATTTCACAAACAGAAACCATTATTTGAGTTACTTTTATTTTGAAATTATTGGTGAAAAGTAAGAAATGGGTTCAAAATACAGTTTTAACAAAATGGGTCAACTGAAACCCGCAACAAATTCCTGTGATTCACTGTGGACATTTTTAGCCTGGCAGCATGGTGGCTCAAAGGTTAACACTGCTGCCTCACAGCACCCGGTACCCAGGCTCAATCCCAGCCTTGGGTGGTTGTCTGTGTCAAGTTTGCATGTTGTCTGGGTGGGTCCCCTCTGGGTGCTCTAGTTCCCTCCCATTGTTCAGAGATGTGCAGATAGGTGGATTGGCCATGCTAAATTGTCCCATAGTGTCAGGACAGATTGGTTAGCCATGGTTAATGTGAGGCTGTGGGAATAGGATGGTGAGTTGCCCTTTGAAGGTTTAGTGTAGAATCAATGGGCTGAGTGCCCTCTTTCTGCACTGTTGGGATTTTATGATTCTATCTAACGTCATGGAGAACTACGGCACGGAAACAGATGTTTTGGTCCAGCCTGTCCACACAGACCAGATATCCTAAATTAATCTAGTCCTGTTTGGCCTACATGCCTCTAAACCTCTAAATAGGGCACATGGTATTGGGGAAAAAATACTGACTTGGATTGAAAATTGACTGGCTGACAGGAAGCAAAGAGCAGTGATAAATGGCTCCCTTTTGGAATGGCAGGTGATGACCAGTAGGGTGCCACAAGGTTCGCTGCTGGGACCACAGCTATTTACAATATACATTAATGATATAGATGAAGGCACTATAAGTAACATTAGCAAATTTGCTGATGACACAAAGCTGGGTGGCAGTGTGAAATGTGAGGAGGATGTTATGAGAATACAGGGTGACTTGGACAGGCTAGGTGAGTGGACGGATGCCTGGCAGATGCAGTTTAAAGTGGATAAATGTGTGGTTATCCATTTTGGTGGCAAGAACAGGAAGGCAGATTACTATCTCAATGGAGTCAAGTTGGGTAAAGGGGAAGTACAACGAGATCTAGGTGTTCTTGTACATCAGTCAATGAAAGCAAGCACGCAGGTACAGCAGGCAGTGAAGAAAGCTAATGGCATGCTGGCCTTCATAATAAGAGCAATTGAGTATAGGAGCAAAGAAGTCCTTCTGCAGCTGTACAGGGCCCTGTTGAGACTGCACCTGGAGTATTGTGTGCAGTTTTGGTCTCCATATTTGAGAAAGGACATTATTGCTATTGAGGGAGTGCAGCGTAGGTTCACGAGGTCAATTCCCGGAATGGCGGGACTATCATATGTTGAAAGATTGGACCGACTGGGCTTGTATACACTTGAGTTTAGAAGGATGAGAGGGGATCTGATTGAGATGTATAAGATTATTAAGGGATTGGACACTCTGGAGGCGGGAAGCATGTTTCTGTTGATGGGTGAGTCCAGAATCAGAGGACACAGTTTAAGAATAAGGGGTAGGCCATTTAGAACAGAGTTGAGGAAAAACTTCTTCACCCAGAGAGTGGTGGATATATGGAATGCTCTGGCCCAGAAGGCAGTGGAGGCCAACTCTCTGGATACTTTCAAGAAAGAGATGGACAGAGCTCTTACAGATAGTGGAATCAAGGGTTATGGGGATAAGGCAGGAACAGGATACTGATTGTGGATGATCAGCCATGATTATAATGAATGGTGGTGCTGGCTCGAAGGGCTGAATGGCCTACTCCTGCACCTATTGTCTATTGTCTATAAACCCTTTTAATTCATGTACCCATCCAAATGCCTTTTAAATGTTATAATTGTACCAGCCTCCACCACTTCCTCTGGCAGTTCATTCCACACACGCACCACCCTCTGTGTGAGAAATTTGTCCTTTAGGTTCCATTTGAATCTTTCCCCTCTCATCCTAAACCTATTTCCTCTGGTTTTGGACTGAAGGGAAAATACCTTAGCTATTCACCCTAACCATGTCCCTCATGATTTTATGAACGTCATTAAGATCCACCACTCCCAGACTACTCGGCTTCTCCCTTTATCTCAAACCCTCCAACCCTGGCAACATCCTTGTAAATCTTTTCTGAAGCCTTTCAACATTCATATATTTCCCATGTATCCTTCGAGGAATCAGGTATGACACTAATTTAACATGTTGTCTAATGTTGCCCTTCACTGATGTTGATGTAGTACTGACTGGGGTTCCTTGAGATAAGCAGTCAGGAATTGAGTGGGAACAGCAATAGGTGGACGAAATGAACAGCTGGCAGGAAGGGATGCCCTCTCCTAAGTGACAAGACATCAGCCAATCTTATGCTCATGCTATTTATTGGTGCCCATTTATGGAGAGTGCCTCTCATAAATCAGCGTGAAACAGTGATCAGCACAGAAGTGACACACACTCCACTGTCTTGTGAGACTTTTAGATGATGTTGTTGAAGAGTAAAGTCAGATGGGGTGCTCTTGTCGGCAACGCACATTTGCACAGAATGTTACAAAGTCCATTCATCCCACAGTGCCTGCGCCAGCTCTCTGGGGGAATCTGCTAGTCGGTCGTATCTGTTACAATCAGCAGAAACTCACCAGGGTGATTCATCTGGTCCTTCAGGCTGAAGCTGGTGTGGGGAGTGGGGAGTTTTGTTGGGACGTGGGCTGGCTTCTAGCATCATATTTTTTTGAAACCAGCACAAAGATGGCAAGAGGGGATCTTATTCTAAGAGAATAATGATGAGGAAAGGAACTACACAACTCAGTAGAAACTCCAGGCTGTCGCCCAGAAATGGCATCGAGAGACCCCTGGTGGGTGAAACTGATCTCTTTGGCCTTTACCAGAATCGGCCATTTGGCCCCAAATGAGCTGACAGTCCGATCTTCAACAGTGTGAGCCAATGACGTTAGTGTCAGAAAGAGATAATGCTGAAACTTTTTTGTACAGCGTTTTTCATAGAGTAGGAGGACACTCTGTACCAGATTGCCCAGCAAATCCTTACTGCTTGACAAGCCTTTTCTTTCCCCATAATGTCCTGAGGTAAGTGAGGCCAATAAAATGATTTTTCCACTTGGCCCTCAGGGTAATGTGTGGGCAGAAGGCAGTTAAGATGCCTGCGTACTGTTCTGTAAGCAGTCTGGATAGGAATGGACCCTCCTGCAGTCCTGCCAGCTCTGAAGCCTTCCCAGACTGAGTCCTGGAGTAGCTCCAGCAAGGTCTGGTTTTCTTTCATCAAAGGTTTATGTTTAGGGGAGAGAGAGAGAGAGAGAGCACCTTCATCCTGAAACACCCTTTCTCTCTCTCTCTCTTGTATTTACCCCCCCTTTGTTGCGTCCTTCAAAATGGCCAGCTTCTGATAGGTGTCCCCAACATTGAGTGCCCAGCTACTATGTTGAAATGGATGAACTCAGCTCCAAGTAAGGAATTGCACCTTGAAAACGGCAACTAGTGCCATTTTCTGACACTCCAGAGGTTGGGTTTAGCACCCAGATGCAGTTCTCTGTTTCTCACTTTTCTGCCCAGGTAAATCGAGTCAATTTACCTACACAGTATTTCCAACATGTCTGAACACAGCACATAGAACAGCACAGCACAGTAGAGGCCCTTCACTCCATGATGTTGTGCCAACCTAGTAGGATAATAGTAGGATCAAACTACCCTGCATACCCTACATTATAATATCATCCATGTTCTGCTTTCTTTTCAGACTTTCTGTCTTTGCAATTGTTCACTTTGGCTCCACTCCAGACACATTGGAAAGTCATCACTGTGGCAATGTAGTTTCAGAGATAGTAGGAACTGCAGATCCTGGGGATTCTGAGATAACAAAGTGTAGAGCTGGATGAATACAGCAGGCCAAGCAGCATCGGAGGAGCAGGAAAGCTGACGTTTCGGGCCAAGACGCTTCTTCAGAAGATGACTCATTTTCTGAAGAAGGGTCTAGGCCTGAAATAACAAAGTGTGGGGCTGGAAGAACACAGCAAGCCAAGCAGCATCTTAGGATCACAAAAGCTGACGTTTCGGGCCTAGACCCTTCATCAGAAAAGGTTTTCTGATGAAGGGTCTAGGCCCGAAACGTCAGCTTTTGTGCTCCTAAGATGCTGCTTGTCCTGCTAAGCTCTTCCAGCCCCACACTTTGTTATCTTGGATTCTCCAGCATCTGCAGTTCCCATTATCTCTCGGCTCAAAATGTTAGCTTTCCTGTTCCTCTGATGCTGCTTGGCCTGCTGTGTTCATCCAGCTCTACCCCTTGTTATCTCACTGTGGCAATATGGCTTTCCAGTCACAGAAGGCTGTGGAAGCCAAGTCATTGAGTCTCATGAACAGAAAGATTAATTCGCAATGGGACCAAGGATTGTGGGGAGAAGGCAGGAGAATGGGGTTGAGAAACACATCAGCCGTGATTCAATGGTCGAACAGAATCGATGGGCTGAGTGGGGTGCTCTTCTATCTTATGGTATCATGTTCTTCCAACTCTGCTGAATGAGCCTCAGCTTCCAGTATAACTTCAGTCTTAACATTTTGAGTTGTGTGCTATTAGCAGCTCCCATTGTTAGACCTGCAGCGTCATGCTCTGTTTAACATTTGCTTTTATGCCTACCTTTCTGTGCTGCTGAGAAATTAAGCGACTGGTCTACATGCATTGGTAAAATGCACCTTGTGTTCCATTGCTTTTAGCTTGTTGTGCCGTTTGGAGACTGAGGGGTCTGTCTGTCACATACTAGTCAAAACCACCATCCTAGCATCCACCACTATTAACTGACTGAATGAGAAAAAGACACATTGAACTCAAAGTATTAACTCTGTTTCTCTTTCCAAAAATGCTGCCAGACCTGCTGCGTCTCTCCACACTTTTGGTTCTTTTTGTGAACAAAAATATTTGAATTTATATAGTGCTTTTAATGACCACTGGATGTCTCAAATTACTGTACAGCAAGCAGGGTACTTTCTGTGGAAATTTGTACTCAGCAAGGTCTCTTAATGGCCACATCATCACATCCAGGTAGAGGCATACAGCACAGAATCAAATCCTTCAATCCAACTTGCCTATTCTGGCCAGCTTTCCCAAACTAAACTAGAGCCATTTTCCTGCGTTTGGCCCATATCCCTCTAAACCTTTCCTATTCATGTACCTGTCCAAATGTCTCTTAAATATTGTAACTGTACCTGTATCTAACACTTCCTCTGGCAGTTCATTCCACACACACACCGCCCTCTGTGTGCAAATGTTGCCCCTCTGGTGCCTTTTAAATCTTTCCCTTCTCACCAGAAAGCTATCGCCTCTAGTCTGGAACTGCCCCACCCTGGGGAAAAGACATTGCCCACTTACATTATCTACACTCCTCATGATTTTACAAAACCCTATAAGGTCACCTTTCAACCAGCTACTGTAAATTTTCATGGTCTCACTTTTGAATTTGAACTTCTACACTGCACACATACATCTGTATATTCGTTTCAATATTTATTGATGCTCATGTAAATTTATTTTTTATTCGTCAGAGTTGCAATTTTCACAGCACAATCCACAAGTGCTTGATCCTGAACACACAAGCGAAGGCCCTGGAGACTCCTGGGAGGTAAGAGAAAAGATCTCAATGGCACTCCACAACATAGCGGACTGGTCGCAGGTGTCCTCTGACCCTGACCCTGCTAGATTTTCCAGTGTCAGGCCGGGACAGGAGGGTGTGCCAGTACCTGATTGGGCCTGTGTGCCAGAAATGGAGGTCAGGGCCCTGCAGATGTAATGGCGCCATGGACAGGAGGCCAATTTGATCATGCGCAATTTTAAATTCAACCAGACCCAGAGCTGCCTATTCTGCCCTCAGGCGCCCCATGCAAGTCTGACATACTCAGCAATAGGGAGGCAGGGAAAACCCCAACATTGAATATTCCTTTCCCAAAGTCCACTCCCTTCGTTGTGGACGTGCTAGTATTGGACTGGGGTGGACAAGGTCCAAAATTACACAGCAGGTTCTAGTGCAATAGGTTTATTTTAAAACACCAGCTTTCAGAGCTCCAAAAGCTAGTGTTTTCAAATAAACCTATTGGACTAGAACCTGATATCATGTGACTTTTGACCTTGACCACTCCCTTTGATATCACGACCCATGTTTAAGGAGATATCACACCCCAAACCTGTGCACATTGGCTGCAGCATGACTGAGCAGAAACCTAACACACAGCTATCCAATCCAACTTTCTCAAGCCTCTAGCCCTTAAAAAGCTCCTCCCTGCATCTTCCCAGGAGTCTGAGGATGACAATTCCAGATTTGGGATTTGAATACAGCCCTATGCATCACGTGCGGACGCAACAAAATCCAGCCACATGTTCAAAACAAAGAGCTACCCTTCAGTGCTTGCAGACAAAAACACGAATGCATTGACTAATTCACAAGAACATTGTGTCATTTAAGACAACCCTAGGCTTACTGAAGAAATGAACAATGATTTAGAGACTATCTTCACTGTTGTTTAATGTAAGAATCTGCTTGACTTTTTAAATCCTAAAACACACTTTATTTAAAATGTTTCTACCATAGAATCCCTACAGTATGGAATCAGACCATTCAGCCCATTGAGTCTGCATCGACCCTCCAGAGAGCATCCCACCTAAAGTCGCTCCCCCACCTTTAACCCTGCATTTCCCATGGCTAACCCACAGCCTTCACATCTCTGGGCATTATGGGACTGAGTTGAGGAAGGATTTCTTCACCCAAAGGGTTGTGAATCTGTGGAATTCCCTGCCCAGTGAAGCAGTTGAGGCTTCCTCATTGAATGTTTTTAAGGCAAAGATAGATCGAGTTTTGAAAAGTAAGGGCACTAAGGGTTATGGTGACCCTGTCGGTAAGTGGAGCTGAGTCCATGAAAAGATCAGCCATGATCTTATTGAATGGTGGAGCAGGCTCGAGGGGCCAGAGGGCCTACTCCTGGTCCTATTTCTTATGTCCTTATGTTCTTAATGTGCACAGTTTGCATATATAATACAGGAATACAAGAATCAGCACAATATAATGTACCATAATTATTCGCATATGTTTCGGATGATAAAATTGTATGGTGTAAAATCGAAAATTCTCCTCAATTTGGTCCTTTTTGCCAATTATTTAAATTTTGATTGTCAAATTCAGACCAGTGAAACAGTTTCTTTTTGTTGAGTGATTAAGGGAAGGTGGTATAATTGGAGCCACACCAGAGGGCAGTGTGGACAGCAAAATGGATCATTCTGTGAAGCATTCCCAAATACTGAGATTTTCCCTTTAAATTGGCAATCTGTTCTGATTTTTTTTATATCCAGAAATAACACTATGCACAATTGAATGGTTTCCCCACCACCAAATCACCCTGACTTAAGATTTCTATATTTTCCTAACCGACCTGTTCAGAGATGTTATGACACACTCCTGGAGAAAGTAGAGCTTGAACCCAGGCCTCCTGGCTCAAAGGCAGGACACAACCACCAGAGCCCTTGAGGTTTGGATTTCTGAAACTTCGGTGCTGACCGTTCTCAGCTGGGGTTAAGTACAGCTGTATTTCTCTGAATGAAACAACAATTAATGTGAAGTTTTTGGGGCAGTTTAAAACATCTTTCCTCTTCTGCTATTTTGCAGAGTTCAGGGAATAATGGTGTTCATCTGATGCCAACACCTCAAGAGCAGAATGGAAAAACCAGCTTCGGTGTCACACAAAGCCTCACACAGAGCTTTGATTGGTAAAAAGCTGACTGTTCATCCGAACATCTTGCCTCTGATGTTTGCAAATATCCCTATGGCCCCACTGATTGCTCCTTACTGTAGTACATCAAGGAGTGTGGAAGATCCAAACCTCCAGGGTTGTTGGTACAGACTGGATGGACTGCAGGGTCCTTCCTATGCTGTATGAGCCTATGACTGGGTCTGCGTCACATCTGCTGAGTTCAGTCGGGTTTGTGACAATGCTGTCATTGTGTGTTTACGGTGTGTAGACTGGAAATGTGTCAGCCAGATTCCCCGTCCCTGATTACTATCTGCTCCCTCCCTACTTAAAGCGCGAGCAGCCAGAATGTGGGATGATCAAGCCTGTGCTTAGATCACCCACCTGCTGAATCAGGGGCGATATTGCACTCAGCCCCCTCAGTCATGGAACGCCATTCAATAAGGCCACGGCTGATCTAACTGGGTCCTCGGCACCATTTTCCCACCCATTCCCGATAACCTTTGACTCACTTGTTAGTCAAGAATCTGCCCACTTCTGTCTTTTAGGGCAAGGGTGGATTTTGCAGGCTGTGGTTCTACACTTGGCCCAAGCCCCTGGACCTGAACATAAACTCAGTGGGAGCCTGACAGCTTTGGGTGCCAGTGACTGATGTAACATCTGTGCCAGGCACTGCTGTCTTTGAGCCCTGATGCCTCTTGTTCAGAGCTACTCTCGTACTTAAAATGACCCAGTCATAGGCTCATACAGCACAAGGGGGACCCTTCAGTCCATCCAGTCTGTATCAAGATTCCCGGACATGTAGACCAGTACCATAACAGATAGAACTGTCTGTCTTCACTCAATGTCTTCAAAAGAGTGGAGACGATTAAAACGGGTATGAAGTTTGTAAAGTCATGAGGGGCATGGATAGGCTGAATACCCAAAGTTTTTTCCCCAGGATAGGGGAGTCCAAAACCAGAAGGCATGGGTTTAAGGTGAGAGGGGAAAGACTAAAAGGAACAAAAACAAAGTTGCTGGAAAAGCTCAGCAGGTCTGGCAGCATCCGTGGAAGAGAAAACAGAGTTAACGTTTCGGGTCCAGTGACCCTACCTCAGAGCAGCTCTGAGGAAGGGTCACCGGACCCCGAATGTTAACTGATGCTGCCAGACCTGCTGAGCTTTTCCAGCAATTTTATTTTTGTTCCTGATTGACAGCATCTGCAGTTCTTTTGGTTTTTAAGACTTAGAAGGGATGTAAGGGGAAAATATTTCACGCAGAGGGTGGTGCGTGTGTGGAATAAGCTGCTGGAGGAACTGGTGGAGGCTTGTACAATTACAACATTTCAAAGGCATCTGGGTGTGTACATGAATACGAGGGGTTTAGAGGGATATGGGCCAAATGCTGGCAAATGGAACTGGATTAATTTAGGATAACTGGTCAGCATGGACAGGTTGGTCCATTGGGTTTATTTCTGTGCTGTACATCTCTATGTCTATGATTCTGTGACAGATCATGTGACACCCTGTATCAATTCATTCTTGGAATGTGGGTATAGATGGTTAGATAGGAACTTATTGCCAGTCCTCAGTAGTTTTGAGGAGTTAGTGGAGATTGAAGTAACAGGCAGTCAAGAATTGTTCTTGTTTGTGTTAGGCTGGGCTCACATTTAGACTGAAGCTGGCAAGGATATGCGAAATTTCATTCCTTAATGGACTTGAGCGAACCAGTTGGTGATTTAAAATAATCCTCCATTCTCACTTTTTTTGTTTTACTAAAACAACGCAGACTGCATGATGGGATTGTTACATACTTTTTTTTGAGAATTATTACATGAAGCTACAAACAGAGTGCGGTGACGTTTTGCTTTTACTCCTACATAGAGAAACCTTGAGTGATTTGAAAAGGCTGTCAGCATAAATAATTTATGAATTTTATGCACAGGGCAGCCAGCCATTTGTTTTTTTTATTTCGAAGCTCAGTCAGTTGCAGCCAGAATCACCCAGGAGGGGCATGCGAAGACCAAGGAGGGGATGAAATGGAGAAATATGAGTCCGATGGCTGGCACAGTGATGAAGATGTGCCTCGATCCTCGTGCAGAGCACCTGCCCCCCCTACAGGTGAGTTTCAGAATAGCAGATGCTCCAAACCAGATGCTCAGTCAAGAGCATTCCGTCCTAGGTATGTTCCCCTGGAAGAGTCTATTGATGACCAAGAAACCGATGTCGATTCTTAGGAGAAATCTATCTCGTTCACCGATCTCCTTCAGGGGAAGGAAATCTGTCGTCCTTACCCTGTCTAGTCTACACATCAATCCAGACCCACAGCAATGTGGTGGACTGCTGTCTGAGCAATAAATGGTGGCCTAGCCGGTGAGGCCCACATGCTGTGAATGGCTTAAAAAAAATCCAAGGGCCTTGGCGCATTGGCCACCGATCCTGCATCCTGAGCTGTTCATCCTGGTAGGGTTTTTGTCAGGGGGGTGTTTGCTGTCACCTTGCAGTCTCATAGAGAGCGGGGGGGTGGGGTGGGGGGGGGGGGGGGGACAGACACCAAGTCAACCTCAGCTGGAATAGGCATAGTACCTTTGTAGATGGCACTCACCTGAAATGCCTACTGGTCACCTACCCAGCAGACTGAGCCGTTCTTCTACCAGGAACCTGAAGCTAAGGGGAAACAGCCATGACTCTGACCCAAAAGAAAATGGAGCCTGTGGTGGAGAATTGTAAATTATAGCTATGCTGTGTGACAATTTCAAACAAGTAACTGTTACGGCTAATTATTTTAAAGGTTCACTAAACACGTGTGTACAAAGGAGAAGCTAAAATTGGCCAATCAGCCTTTTGAGCCTGTTCTGCCATTTGATAAGATCATGGCTGATCTGTTTGTGCCTGTACTTTCCTGTCTGTCTAATTTAGCCATGAAAATATTCAGTGATGCTGCCTTCACTTCCCTTGAATTCCGTAGATTCAGGACTGCCAGGGAAAAGAGAAAATGTTTCTTCATCTCCATCTTAAATGGGAGACTCCTTATTGTCAACCTGTACTCCTCGTTCTTTGTCTCTCCCACTCAGCTATTAAAAATGTCAAGGATGAAAACAAAATCCTTGAATGTTCAGGGTTAATTTTCAGCAAACGCATTTTTCTGACACTCAGCTCAACTGTGGCTAGAACAGAACTTTAGTCTTTGTAATACCTTGCTTTCCCTTTGTGATCTCTTTTCTCTCCACAGCTGTCCATCTTTTGGTCATAGCCAGCTATAAGGCAGGTCCCTGGTGGCAGCTCCCTGGCTTTAGTGGTGGCTCAGAATGGCAAAGCTGGAAGGCTCATTCCAGAGACCTGAGTCATAGAGTCATACAGCATAAAAACAGAGCCTTAGGTCCAACTCGTTCATGCTAACCAAGTTTCCCAAACTAAACTAGTCCCATTAGCCTACACTTGGCCCATATCCCTCTTAACCTTTCCTATTTATGCACCTGTCTAAATGTCTTTTAAATATTGTACTGTATCTACATCTTCCTCTGGCTGTTCATTACACACACGAACCATCCTCTGTGTGAAAATTATGTCTCTCAGGCCCCTTTAGACATGTTTCTCCTTTTGCCTTAAAAATATGCCCCCTCTTTTTGAACTTACCCCACTCTCGGGAAAAGAACTTTGCAATTCACCTTAACTATACCCCTCAAGATTTTATAAACCTCTATCAGGTCACCCCTGAACCTCCTATACTTCCGTGCAAAATGTTCCAGCCTGTCCAACCTTTCCTTATAACTCAAACCTTCCAGTCCTGGCAATATCCTTCTAAGTCTTTTCCGGAACCCTCCCCAATTTAATAATATCCTTCCTGTAACAGGGTGACAAGAACTGGACTCAGTACTCCAAGAGTGGCCTCACAAATATCCTGTACAACCTCAACCTAATGTCCTAACTCCCATACTCAATAGTCTGAGCACTAAAGGCAAACATGCTAAACACCTTCTTAACAATCCTGTCTACCTATGACACAACTTTGTAGCTGACTCCTATATCTGCAGCTCGACAACATTACCTAGGGCCCTTTCATTAATTGCGTAAGCACTGCCCTTGTTTGTTTCACTAAAATACAACACCTCGCATTTATCTAAATTAAATTCCATCAGCCACTCCTCAGCGCATTAGCCCAATTTGTCAAAGTCTCTTTGTAATCTTAGATAACCTTCTTCATTGTCGACTTCATCAACAATTTTGGTGCCATCTGCAAACTTATTAACCAAGTCTCCTAATTTGTCACCCGAATCATTGATAAAAATGCAAATAAATGTGGACCCAGAACCAATCCCAACAGAACACCATTGGCCACAGATAACCAGTCTGAAAAACAAGCTCCACCACTACTCTCTGTTTCCTACCATTATTCCAAATTTGTATCCAATTGGCAAGCTCACCCTAAGTCCCATGTGATTCAACTTTACTAATTTATCTACCATATGGAATCTTGTCAAAGGCTTTACTAAAGTCCATGTAAACAACACCTCCCACTCTGCCCGCATCAATCTTTTTGGTTACATCCTCAAAGAAATTTCATCAAGTTAGTGAGACACAATTTCACACTGTCAAAGCCAGGCTGACTGTCCCTAATCAGTCCTTGTCTCTCCAAACATGTGTAAATCCTATGTCTCAAAACATCCTCTGACAACTTACCCACCACTGATGTCAAATTCACTGGCCTATAGTTCCCAGGCTTCTCCTTAAAGCCTTTCTTCAATAAAGGCACAACATTAGCCACCCTCCAGTCCTTTTGCCCCTCATCTGTTGCTCTAGGTGATATAAATATCTCTGCCAGGGGCACTGCAATTTCTTCCCAGCTTCCCACAACGCCCTGGGATACACTTGATCAGGTCTGGTAAGTGTATTCATCTTTATTCTTTTTGTGACCTTCACACCTTTTCTTCAGTCATGTGGACTGTTTTCAAGACAACAGTATTTATTTCCCTGAGTCCGCTAGCCTCCACTTCTTTCTCCACAGTAAAAACTGATGCAAAATATTCATTTGGTGTCTCTCCTATCCTCTGTGGTTCCATATGTAGATGACATTTTTCAGCTACATTTCTGTAACAGCAATGATGTCCCAGTCCCATGTTCCCATGCCCTGAGTTCATCTGCCTTACATGTCAGATCCCATTGAAATAATTGCAGTTTAATTCTTCAGAGTAACATCAATCTCTGACTTGCCTTTTCCAATTAAGGTCACTTTTTCAATTCAGAGCCATCCTCATGAATGCTTCTATTCTCACCACTATTCAAGAAACCCCCATTCCCCTGCTCAATACTAGTTTAGAGCCTCCCCAATAGCACTAGCATTTTGCCAGGATATTGTCTCCCCTCCAGTTCAAATGAAACCCACCCATTTTGAACAGGCCTTTTCTGCCCTAGAGAGATAGCAATGATCTAAGTATCTGAATCCTTGCCTACTGCACCATTTCCTACCCTATCTTATTCCGATTCTCACTGGTGCATGTCACTGGTAGTAACCTAGAGATTACTACCTTGTTATTTAATCTCCTGTAATCAAGTCCATAATCCACATTGGTGCATCCATGTGATACTGAGAGAATGTTCCATGATGATGTTATTATTTAGATGAGACATTATAACAAGTTTTTCTCTGCCCTTTCAAACTCAAATACTTCATGGAACTTCTGGAGAAAGAACAGGGAAGTTCTCCCTAGTTCCTTAGCTAATACTTCTCCTTTAGCCATTATCATTGAAAGACATTGGTCAGTATCTCAGTACCATTTGTGGGACGTCACTGCATGCAAATTGATTGCCATGTTTGTCTGTATTAAAACCAGAAACTACATTTCAAAGGTATTGGTGTGTCTTGTGTATGTGAAAGGGCTCAATAAATTCCATTCCTTTCTTAATCGAGAATTCACAGAAACAATCAGGGGAGGCCATGGCCGAGTGGTATTAATGCTAGGCTATTAATCCAGTAACTCAACTAATGTTCTGGGGACCCAGGTTCGAATCCTGCCATGGCAGCTGGTGGAATTTGAATTCAATATAAAATATCTGGAAGTAAGAATCTGCTGATGGCCATGAGTCTATTGAAATACCCACTGGCTCATTCATGTCCTTCAGGGGACGAAATTTGCACTCTTCACCTGGTCTGACCTACATGTGACTCCAGACTCACAGCAACATGGTTGACTCTCAAATGGCCTGACAAGCCACTTAGTTGTACCAATTGATACAAAGGCTCCTCAAGGGCAACTTCTTTGTTATCCCCCCACTTCAAGGACAGCCAGGGACGGACAATAAATGTTGGCCAGTGAGCGATGCCCACACCCCACAAATGAATTATTTAAAAAAGTCACAAGTTTACAGCAATGAACACGGTCTAATTGGTACGTCACTGAGTGCGGTACAGACAAATCCATTTTGTGTACCTCTTCCCATGAAAACAACCATCAGGATAATACTTAGTTGCCTCATACCCTGTTTCTAGTTTCTTAGCTTATGCTTATTTTCCAAATTCTACAGAAAGGAAAAGCAATAGAGACTCTATGATGCCAGTAGTATGGCCCTTTAAGTGCCCCCAAAGTTTACAATGGTCAAGGTCACCACTGCCGGTCCTTTCTTGTAATAGAAAAGGGTGACAGGACACTGGAAGGTGTTTATGTCAGAAACCCATGTAACACTGAAGCAGTACTTAAGTAGCCACTTGTATTGCCATCGCTTCCAGGACTGTGGGCCAAGAACTTAAAAATGAGACTAGTGTAGTCAGATCTTTGTGGGTTGACATGGACAGGATGAGCCAAATGGCCTCTTTCAGAGCTGCAAATGTCTATGAGTAACATCCCCAGCAAACATTCCTCACTGAACATTCGCAGAGTGAGCAATTTCCATTGTTTATTCCATTATCTGGGTTAGATTCTGCACGCAGATGTGGAGGGTATGTCTGATAGGGTATGGCAGCAATGTGAACCCGTAAGTCAAAAATTTACTCATTAGTGACAGTCTCTATGTTTAGGGCTCGGAGCCTTTTCATTGTCTGTGGCGTGAAAGCAGATAGCTCCAGCCCATTACCCAGCACTGCAGCTACAGGCCTCTCTGTGCCGCTCACTCTGATTCCAATTCCCTGCATACGCCATGCCTGTAAGTGAGATTGTCCCAGGGTGCCTGACTGGGCAAACAGCCTGGGGTACTTTGTTCAGAGATGTACAGATGTACCCGCAAGGGAGGGCTAGGAGGGCTAACAGGGCTTGGATGGCATGGTGGCACAGTGGTTAGCACTAGGCAGTTCAATTCCAGCTTCAGGCGACTGTCTGTGCGGAGTTTGCACAACCTGCCCATGTCTGCGTGGGTTTCCTTCGGGTGTCCGGTTTCCTGCCACAGTCCAAAGATGTGCAGGTTAGGTAGATGGGCCATGCCAAATTGCCTTATAGTGTCGAGAAATGTGTAGGCTGGGTGGATTAGCGATGGGAAATGTGGGGGAGGTGGGTCTGGGTGGGAGTCCCTTTGGAGGGTCACTGCAGAGTCAATGGGCTGAATGGCCTACTCCTGCTCCTATTTTCTATTTTTACAAAATGCACTGTTCATTCGCAATGATCCAAATGACTTTGTACATCAAGGTCTTTCTAATGTGGATTTACTTTTGAACTTCACCAAGCTCTTTATGTTTCCCTCTGCATGCATTAGGCAAGCCCATGGTGTCAGAGGTCGAGTTGATCAGTTGGCCTGTGGTGAAGGCTCCATTGGGCAGCAGGTACTCTGGAACGAACCTAGAGACTCTCATTGGAAACCTTCATCAGCAGCTGGAACGCCAGCAACCTCTTAAGGAGTTTATGGTATGTCAGTGGATTATGCTGCAAGTCTGTATTTGGCCACATGGACAACATGGCTCAGCCTCTCATTTCCTCGGGGTTGCTCATGCTCCATAACCTTTTTGTGGGTGGGAAGATAACTAGAGTTAGGCCTGGGCCAGGGGGCAATGAGTGTGGTGAGTGTAGAGTCAGTACATCAACAAGAACTAAGTCAATAGCTTTTCTGAACAAGGGTCCCCACCTGAAATGTCAGCTTTCCTGCTCCTCTGATGCTGCCTGGCCTGCTGTGTTCCTCCACACTGTGTTATCTCTGACTCCAGTATCTGCAGTTCTTGCTCTCTAAGTGAATCCTTGTGAGGTTGAAAGACCATTGAACATTGAGTTGGTAAACTTGCAGAGGTGGAAATACACAGTTGGAAGGCCCCTCAGAGTTAGTGCCAGGTCAAAAGAGCTTTCGAGTGAGGTGACCTCTAGGTGTTAGCTAAACAATGAAATGCGAATTAAATATCACAAACCTTTCTGAACTTTCATTTGACAGTCTGGCAATGCAGAGAAAGCCAATTATGAGCTTAGAAAATGTTATATGATGTCTTAGTAATACGCGCATTTTAAAACACATAGGTAGTGTGACTTGGTTTCTGAGTGATGATGGGAACTGCAGATGCTAGAGAATTCAAGATAACAAAGTGTGGAGCTGGATGAACACAGCAGGCCAAGCAGCATCTCAGGAGCACAAAAGCTGACGTTTTGGGCCTAGACCCTTCATCAGAGAGGGGGATGGGGAGAGGGAACTGGAATAAATAGGGAGAGAGGGGGAGGGGGACCGAAGATGGAGAGAAAAAAAGATAGGTAGAGAGGAGAGTATAGGTGAGGAGGTAGGGAGGGGATAGGTCAGTCCAGGGAAGACGGACAGGTCAAGGAGGCGGGATGAGGTAGTGGGTAGGAAATGGAGGTGCGGCTTGAGGTGGGAGGAAGGGATGGGTGAGAGAAAGAACAGGTTAGGGAAGCAGAGACAGGCTGGGCTGGTTTTGGGATGTAGTGGGGGGAGGGGATGAGCTGGTCTGGTTTTGTGATGCAGTGGGGGAAGGGGAGATTTTGAAGATTGCGAAGCCCACATTGATACCATTGGGCTGCAGGGTTCCCAAGCGGAATATGAGTTGCTGTTCTTGCAACCTTCAGGTGGCATCATTGTGACACTGCAGGAGGCCCATGATGGACATGTCGTCTGAGGAATGGGAAGGGGAGTTGAAATGGTTCACAGCTGGGAGGTGCAGTTGTTTGTTGCGAACCGAGCGGAGGTGTTCTGCAAAGCAGCCCCCAAGCCTCCGCTGGGTTTCCCCAATGTAGAGGAAGCCACACCGGGTACAATGGATACAATACACCACATTGGCAGATGTGCAGGTGAACATCTGCTTGACATGGAAGGTCATCTTGGGGCCTAGGGTGGGGGTGAGGGATGAGGTTTGGGGGCAAGTGTAGCACTTCCTGCGGTTGCAGGGGAAGGTGCCGGGTGCGATGGGGTTGGAGGGGAGTGTGGAGCGGACAAGGGAGTCACGGAGAGAGTGGTCTCTCCGGAAGGCAGACAAGGGTGGGGATGGAAAAATAGCTTGGGTGGTGGGGTTGGATTGTAGATGGCGGAAGTAGCCCAGCTCATCCCCTCCCCCCACTGCATCCCAAAACCAGCCCAGCCTGTCTCCGCTTCCCTAACCTGTTCTTCCTCTCACCGATCCCTTCCTCCCACCTCAAGCCACACCTCCATTTCCTACCCACTACCTCATCCCGCCTCCTTGACCTGTCCGTCTTCCCTGGACTGACCTATCCCTTCCCTACCTCCTTACCTATACTCTCCTCTCCACCTATCTTCTTTTCTCTCCATCTTCGGTCTGCCTCCCCCTCTCTCCCTATTTATTCCAGAACCGTCTCCCCATCCCCCTCTCTAATGAAGGGTCTAGGCCCGAAACGTCAGCTTTTGTGCTCCTGAGATGCTGCTTGGCCTGCTGTGTTCATTCAGCTCCACACTGTGTTATCTTGGTTTATGATATTTGCACTACATTGTTTGGATAGCAAGTTTATGCAGGGATTAACAGTTCCATAACCCCAATCATTGAGAAAGAGTTATGGAACTGCCAATCCCTGCGGCAATCCCCCTGACGATAATGACCAATCAGATTCGAGATGCCTGACCTTAGGTTAATCAGTTAAGACCGACAGTTCATAGATTCAGCCGCATTTCCATGCCAACTGTGATGCAACCAATTAGAAAACTCTTCTTGTTCTATATAAATTAGTGTTCCCTTTAATTGAAATTAGGAGCAGGTGTAGGCTGTGGTGATATTCAATGTGATCATGGCTGACCAGCCATAATCAGTTCCCCAATTTCTGCTATCCTCTCATACATACCCTTTATCCCTGAAAACTCCTTGCAAACATTCAATGTTTTGGCTTCAGCTGGTTTCCATGGCAGAGAATTCCACAGGCTGATAACTGTCTGGGTGAAGAAGTTTCTCCTCAACTCAGTCCTGAATGGCCTACGCTATATCTGGACACCCTGATCATTGAGAACATGATCCCTGTATTTATTCTGACTCAGGCAAACTTTCAAGGTTTGGTTTCATCAATGCTCTTTGTCATCTCTTCAAAAAAACTCAATCAAATTAGTGAGACACAATTTCCTATGCACAAAAAAGCCAAGCTGACTGTCCCTCATCGGTCATTGCCTTTCCAAATGCATGTAAATCCTGTCCCGCAGAATCCCCTCCAACAAATTGCCCAATATTTACGTTAAGCTCACAGGTCTTTAGTTTCCTGGCTTTTCCTTATATCCTTTCTTAAATAATGGCATGTTAGCCAACCTCCAGTCCTCTGGCACCTCACCTGCTGATGGTACAAATATCACATTGAGGAAATCAGCCCTTCAGTGTCAACCTTAGCATTCACCAAGTGTTATTGCTTATCACAACATGACTGGTCTGTATGTCGCTGGATGAGTGTGAGATGAAAAGCTGAGACTTTTGCATTTTTTTTAACAACAGAGTCAGTTCTAGTAATGTAGCCTTTGGTGTTACCAGCTCAACATCTGAACCAAACATGCATTAACATAGAAATCGTGCTTAAAAGCTCTTGAATACTAAGTCTTATACGATTGACTTGACTACCAAAAACAAACTAAAAGATTTCAAGTTAAATACAAGAAGAGGCTTCTTCCTTTCAAACTCTGGTGATTTAGGAGTTATGTGTTCTCAATGAGTTGACCTACTGCCTGCACTACAGTGAGTGATACAGATGACTGTACTGTCTAAGAGACTTAAATTGATCTGAAAACTTGCACTTGTTAAAAATGATGCCATATTGCCAAATATTTTTAGTCAGATTGCCTGCTGTAAAATACTAATAATCTCCTAGTTAAAGGTACTGTGATAGTATTATCCAGATCAAAAAACATCTTGTGGCACTATGGTAATGTCCCTTCATCTGGATAAGGGGACTGGGTTCAACTCCGACTGTCAGACTGTTCTAGAAGTTTGTAATAACATCTCTGAGCAGGTTGATTAAAAAGTATCAATTATCCAGCTCTGCAGGCTGTTCTATACAGGTACTTGGATAAAGAAGGTTCAGAGGGATATGGGCCAAACAGAGGAAAATGGGACTAGTACAGTTTAGGAAATGTGATCATCATGGATGAGTTGGGCTGAAGGGCTTGTTTCCGTGCTGTATGACTCAATTGTCTGCTAGGCTGAATCATCAGTTATAGGGAATGCTTTTGGCAGCCACACTAGTGGGGACATACAGACCAGTCATGTTGTGATTAGCAATAACACTTGGTGAATGCTGAGGTTGACACTCAAGGGCCGATTTCCTCAACGGGATATTTGTACATTTCCTCAATGTGACATGTGTACATTTGTACTTCCTGGAAAAGCCAGGAAACTAAAGACCTGTGAGCTTTATGTAAATAGAGATAACATTTCCTTCAGAAATTTCTGAAGAAGGGTCTAGGCCCAAAACATTAGCTTTCCTGATCCTTTGATGCTGCTTGGCCTGCTGTGTTCATCCAGCTCTACGCCTTGTTGTCGCAGATTCTCCAGCATCTGCAGTTCCTACAATCTCTGAAACAGCTTAATGTAAATGTTGGGCAACTTGTTGGAGGGATTCTGAGGGACAGGATTTACGTGCATTTGAAAAGGCAAGGACTGATGATGTTAAGTCAGCATAGCTTTGTGCATAGGAAATTGTGTCTCATTAATTTGATTGCGTTTTCTGAAGACATTGTCTATATGGACTTCAGCAAAGCATTTGACAGTGTTTGGCATGGTAGACTGGCTACTAAGGTTAGATCTCACAGGATCCGGGGAGCTAGCCAATTGGATGCAAAATTGGCTCAAAGACAGGAGTCAGAGGATGGTGATAGATGGTTGTTTTTCAGACTGGAGGTCTGTAACCAGCAGTGTGCCACAAGGATCTGTGCTGGGTCCACTGCTTTTCATCATTTATATAAATGAGTTAAACGTGAATATAGTATGCATGGTCAGTAAGTTTGCAGGTGACACCAAAATAGGTGGTGTAGTGGACAATAAAGGAGATTATCTCAGAACACAATGGGACCTTGATCAGATGGGCCACTGGGCTGAGCAGTGTCAGATGAAGTTCAATTAAGATAAGTGTGAGCTATTGCATTTTGGCAAGATAAAGCAAGGCAGGACTCTAACAGTTCATGGCAGGGCCCTGCAGAGTGTTGCAGAAAAAAGAGAACTAGGCTGCAGGTGCACAGTTCCTTGAAAGTGGAGTCACAGGTAGACAGTGTGGTGAAGAAGGCATTTGGCACACCTGCCTTCATTGGTCAGAACATTGGGTGTAGGAGTTGGGATACCATGTCGTGCCTGTAGAGGACATTGGTGGTCTTCCTTCTATAGGAAAAACGTTGTTAAACTTGACAGAGTGCAGAAAAGATTTACAAGGATGTTGCCAGCACTGGATGGTTTGAGTTATATAGGGAGAGGCCAATAGGCCAGCACTTCTTTCCCTGGAACATCAGGGTGACCTTGTTGAGGTTCATAAAACCATGAGGGACATGAATAGGGTGAATAGCCAAGATGTTTTTCCCAGGGTGGAGAAGTCCAAAACTAGAGGGATAGAAGGAAAAGATTTCAATAGGACCTTAGGGGCAACTTTTTCAGGCAGGGGTTAGTTCATGTATGGAACGAGCTACCAAAGGAAGTAGTGGAGGCAGGTACAATTAAAACACTTTAAAAGGCATTCAGATGGGTATGCGAATAGGAAGGGTTTGGAAGGTTATGGGCCAAATGCTGGAAAATGGGATTAGGTCACATCAGGAAACCTAGTCAGCATGGGCAGTTGAACCAAACAGTCTGTTTCAGTGCAGTATCACTCTAAGACTCAATGTAGCCTATCATAATGCTTCTCTCTGGGAAATTACGTTTGGGATCCCCAGTGACTTTTCATTCTTCAACTAAAATGAAAAGAAATTTGCAGTTCAAATCATTCAGGAAAAGGCTCACAGGAGAAAATGAGGGGAATTGTTTTTTTCACACAGGTGGTAAGTAGGATTTGGCATGTGCTGTCTGAAAAAATGGCAGAATCAGATTATGAAGGAGCGTTCAAGATATAATTGGACAGGGTTTAGCAGGGAACTAATTTATGAATTCACTTCCCATCAATTTAACATCCACAACCAGCTTGCTGATTCACACCCACCTCTCATTGTACCCATAACCACCACTCATCTGGCCCGTTGCTTGATTAATGTCACACGCTCCACACTCACTCGTGTGAAGAATACAGAGTGAGAGCCTTTTGGTGGAATGAACCACACTTCAGCGCAGCAAGAATAAACCTAATCAGTACTTGTCACTGGAAGACAATTTGTCTCCCATTTTTTCAGTGTGAATCACCTTTGTCAGTCTTAAAACCACACATTAGATTAAAGACAATAAAATGTGAGGCTGGATGAACACAGCAGGCCAAGCAGCATCTCAGGAGCACAAAAGCTGACGTTTCGGGCCTAGACCCTTCATCAGAGAGGCTCTCTGATGAAGGGTCTAGGCCCGAAACGTCAGCTTTTGTGCTCCTGAGATGCTGCTTGGCCTGCTGTGTTCATCCAGCCTCACATTTTATTATCTTGGAATCTCCAGCATCTGCAGTTCCCATTATCTCTCATTAGATTAAAGACATGTTAGTTATGCCTGCTTAAATTTGAGGCCCCATTATTTCTCTCTCTGTGGCTGTATTGAGCCATGGGATGCCCAGATTTGAAGGGTTTCCGGTGATTATTGTGACAGTACTGGAGTTTGGGAGTTAACTGAACGCTCTTTTAAAGTGCCTGAAGAGACTTAATGGGCTGAATGGCCTTTTCTGTGCGACACGATTATAAGACTGTGAGTGTTGGAATGGAAACATACATTGGAAGAATCAAATGTGAATAGTGCCCCGTTATCATTAAAGGTCAGCACCTAATATCTATTTGCAAACAAATTTGTCAATAAATTTGATGAAACTAATTTTGATTTGAAACAATTGACTGCTTCTTTCTTAAGCATCGAAACTAGGAGCAGGAGTAGGCTTTTCAGCTCTCTGAACCTGCTGCACAATTCAATATGATCCCAATGTCACATTCCTGCTTTCTCTCCATACCCCTTCATCTCTTTTATACCTATAAATTTATCTCTGTCTTGAATGCACCCAGTGACCTGACCTCCTCAGACTTCTGTTGGAGCGAATTCCACAGGCTGATCACCCTCTGAGTGAAGCACTGCTTCCTCATATCAGTCCTAAGGAGCTCTCTTTATACTGTGAGACTGTGACCCAGGTTCTAGACACCCCAACCGAGGAAAAATATCCTCCACGTGCCTAGTCTGTCCAACCCTGTTGGAATTTTATACATTTCAATTAAATCTCTGCTCCTCTTGCTAAACTCTCATGAATACAAACCCAACTAAACCAATCTCTCCACGTACAACAGTCCTGCCAGCCCCAAAGTGACAGTGAATTTTCACTGTATTCCCTCATTAGCAAATGTATCTCCCCTTCGAAAGGGTAACCAAAATTCCAGGTTCTACCAAAGACCTCACAAGCTGTTTACTTTATTGGCTTTGAGCAGATTATATGTCACCCCGGTCTCAACCTCTCTTCATTAAAAGAAAACACGGCAAAATACACCTCTTAACGCAATAGTATTGTCGCAATAATCACCAGAAATCCTTTAAACCTGGGCATCCCATGGCTCAATACAGCCACACAGAGAGAAGTAATGGGGCCTCAAATTTAAGCAGGCGTAACTAACATGTCTTTAATCTAATGTGTGCTTTTAAGACCGACAAAGGTGATTCACACTGAAAGAATGGGAGACAAATTGTCTTCCAGTGACAAGTACTGATTAGGTTTGTTTTTGCTGCGCTGAAGTGTGGTTCATTCCACCAAAAGGCTCTCACTCTGTATTCTGCACACGAGTGAGTGTGGAGCGTGTGATATTAGTCAAGCAATGGGCCAGATGAGTGGTGGTTATGGGTACAATGAGAGGTGGGTGTGAATCAGCAAGCTGGTTGTGGATATTAAATTGATGGGAATTGAAATCACAGGCCACGATAAGGTTGTGCATAGGAGTCAATCTGTTCCAGTTCAACTAGAATATCATCATTGGATATGACTTGAGTGTCTCTGAGATTGGGAAGTGAAGCAAATAAGATGGAATCAGCCTCTTGTCCTCGGAAAATGTGAGCTTCACATGAAATTAATTCAATGTGTTGAATAGGAGATGACAGTGTGCCTTGGCACTTTGTAGCCACTTATCTTTTAGCTAAATGAAAATAAGGTTAGAATAGAAATGAGCGTTCGTGCTCCACTCTGACAATTATCAATCTTGCAATTCAGTTGGTCCTCAATAGACTTTGTAATAAAATACTCAAATAGAGCAGTGTGTTAGATTATTCAAAGCTTTGGCAGCATATCATTGCTGTGGAATATATTTGTCTGGGAGAAGCTGCTTGAACAGTGAAGATCCCCTGCAGCAGTCAGCAATGTCTGCCTGCATTGCTTAGTGTTGTTCAACACCTAGTTAACCCAATGTGAATAGCTATCAATTGAGAAGTTTAATACCATGGTAAATGCAATTCAGCCTATTTTGTTCACCCACTTGTGAATGCATTGCTTATCAGCTATTGTAAAGTCAAACCATCTGGGGAGTATATTCTAGATGCTAATGCACTACATCTATGTTGTAAATATAGGATTTATTGATGATGCACATCCTATTGGGGCTATCTTTGGATGTCATCATCTAACGGTCTTCAATTTGTCAACGATGCTTATTATTTTCAGTAGTATTCCTCCCCCCTCGGAGTCTTTCTATATTAAGAATTATTGGGACCTATCCCTTCCCTATGTTTTTTTCAAAAGATTCTCTTGCCAATCTCATAGAACAGGATTTGCACAGTAATGGAAGCAGGCCATTTACCCCATCAAATCCACTCTGACCTTCCAAAGAGCATTCTACCTTGACCCACCCCAACCCTGTAACCCAGCATTTCCCACGGCTAATCCGCCTGCACACTACGGGTAATTTAGCATGGCTAGTCCGCCCAACCTGCACATCTTTGGACTGTGGGAGGAAACCGGAGCACCCAGCGGAAACCCACGCAGACATGGGGAGAATGTGCAAACTCCACACAGACAGTCACCCGAGGCTGGAATTGAACCTGGGTCCTTGGCACTATGAGGCAGTAGTGCTAACCACCAAGCTGCTCCTCTTTCATTGTTAGGAATGTGTCGCTGCCCTGATTAAGAAGCTCAGTTGGTTCCCTGCCAGCTTGTGAGCACACCCTGGGTGTAAATAAAAGAGGACTGAGTTCATCATTCGAGGTGGACATGAAGCCTTAAAATGCGGAGAAAAACCTGGAGATTGTGCAGTGCTGCAGCCATCAGTGACCAACAGCAAAGATGACCGTGAATCTGTATTGTACTGGACAACAAGAATCTCTACATTTAATTGAAGAGAAGAATTTGGAGCATTTCGGCATTAAGGATTTTAAATGATTGCCCCTGGAGAGAAAATAGAGATGGAGTTGTCTGTCATAAAATCACAAAAATTTACTGTACACAGTCTGACAAGATCTGGCCCAATCTCACTACCTACTTCTTGCTACTTTATCTTTTAGGCATACTTACTTCAAATGCATATCTCACTGCCTTTACTGGTGTTATGGGGGTTAGTGCAGGGGCATTTACATTGGGGTAATCATGGCCCACTTATACTGACATTGGCCTCCATAGGCTGAAGTTAATGCCCTGGGGTCCACCACAGCAGTTGGTGGAATTTAAATCCAACTGTTAACATCTGGAATTGAAAGCTCACTCTCAGTTATAGCGACCATGTCGCTACCATGAGTTGGTGTAAAAATCTATTTGGTTTGCCAATGGCCTACATATGACGCCTGGCCCACAACAATGTGCTGGATTCTACCTGGCCTCTGAAAAGATTGAGGAAGTCACTGACTTTCTGGGGAATTAGAGATCAGCAGCAAACACTGGCCTTAGCTGTGAAGTCCACAGACCATTGGACGAATAAAACTGAATCACCTCAGAACCTCCTACTTAGAGCCATAGAGGTTTACAGCATGGAAACGGGGTCTTCACCCCAACTTGTCCATGCTGCCCAGTTTTCACAATTTGCTGAGTGCAGGCAATTGGAGCTTGATTAATTGAGAAAACTGAGCGGCATGGACAGAAATCAGCATCCTGAGTATTGGACCCTTCAACAAAGGGGAATAGGGGATTCTTACCTTTACCTGGCCCTGTCATAGTCTTGTACACTGAAAATAGGTCTCCCCTCAGTCTCTGAATGTGAAGAAAACAAGCCTGCCCTGCCCAATCATTCCTTCTCTCTACAATGTTCCAGTACTTGAGGTTGAAGTGCTGAGCGCTTGTCTTTTATTTGTGAAAAGAATTTGATTTAATTTGGTTGAAATGGAGATGTCAAGGTCTATATGGTGACATGTCACAACAAAGGGAGACATTTGCTGCTCTTTCAAAATGGTTATTCTCTTGGAAATGAATATAATATTTCAAAAGCTAGTTGCATAACCTATGCTCTCGCAATATAGTTAGAAAGACACATTTAATTTGCTCAGTAAAGGTTGACCGAGGTGATAGGCTTATTCATGTTGTATTAACAGATTGTCCATTATCTATTTATGACATTGTTGAACTGTGTCTTTGAACTCTATGTTTGATTGACAGCTTTGGGCGGTTATGAAAGCACTTCTTTAGTCAGCTTGATCAAAGAAAAGGAGACCAAAAAAATCAAAGCCATTTTCCCTTTCCTAGGCGTATTGTTTGATAGCAACGCAGCAACATTTTACAATACAGAACATTTTCAAGTAAAGTTTTCACCATTAATAGGGTAGCCCAAGATTATTGAAGACATCTGAAGAGCATGTTAATTTAATCTTTTTTTCATTTAGATTTTAACTATGTCCTAAGTTTACAATCATTGCGAAACATCTTAGATATAAAATGATATTTTATATCAATTTTTTTCTATGCTGAGTAAAAATTTGCATTTTCAAGCTATTGCATTTTTGTTAAAAGTTTGTTATTTCAGTCTCCATTTTAATCCAGCATGCACACTCACGTCACTTATTTCACTCTTCATAAAATTGCAAGTAAAGGAGGATATTTAGAGATTATTATTAAAACCCCGAGGAAGGGACCCAAAATGTTAACTCTGTTTTTTCTTCACAGATGCTGCCAGATCAACTGAGCTTTTCCAGCAACTTTGTTTTTGTTAGAGGTTATTATGGCTCAGTTTGCTGCCTGAGAAAATACTTGAATGGGATTGGCTGCCTAACTTGCTGGGTACATCATCTTAATTTAGCAACAGATTCAAACTGATGGCAGGAAATACAGAAATTGCTAGTTCTGCATGTGTAGCTGTCTTAAAAGTCAGTGGCATACATATCCCTTAGCACTTAGCTGCAAAGATCAGAGCCACTATGTTATTTCACAGACAGATCAAGTAACGTGATTGCACCATTGTTAATCTAATTAACCTGACACATAGCCATTTAGCATTTAGTGAGCTGTTGTGAATTACATCCCTCACATTTCTCCCTCTCTCTCAAAGGCATTGGAGCACCTGAAACCAGTTGATGACTGCAAAGTGGGCAAAGCTCCAGAAAACAGGGAAAAAAACAGATATAGAGACATCCTGCCTTGTAAGTAATTTCACCAAAACAAACAGCATCACAAGTCAGAGATAATGGGAACTGCAGATGCTGGAGAATCCAAGATAATAAAATGTGAGGCTGGATGAACACAGCAGGCCAAGCAGCATCTCAGGAGCACAAAAGCTGACGTTTCGGGCCTAGACCCTTCATCAGAGAGGGGGATGGGGTGAGGGCTCTGGAATAAATAGGGAGAGAGGGGGAGGCGGACCGAAGATGGAGAGAAAAGAAGATAGGTGGAGAGGAGAGTATAGGTGGGGAGGTAGGGAGGGGATAGGTCAGTCCAGGGAAGACGGACAAGTCAAGGAGGTGGGATGAGGTTAGTAGGTAGATGGGGGTCCTCCAGGACTTCCAATTCCCTGGCCCTCAACACCTCATATTCACCATGGACGTCCAGTCCCTATACACCTGCATTCCGCATGCAGATGGCCTCAAGGCCCTCCGCTTCTTCCTGTCCCGCAGGCCCGACCAGTCTCCCTCCACCGACACCCTCATCCGCCTAGCCGAACTTGTCCTCACCCCCAACAACTTCTCTTTTGACTCCTCCCACTTCCTACAGACTAAGGGGGTGGCCATGGACACCCGCATGGGCCCCAGCTATGCCTGCCTCTTTGTAGGTTACGTGGAACAGTCCGTCTTCCGCACCTACACAGACCCCAAACCCCACCTCTTCCTCTGGTACATTGATGACTGTATCGGCGCCGCCTCTTGCTCCCCAGAGGAGCTCGAACAGTTCATCCACTTCACCAACACCTTCCACCCCAACCTTCAGTTCACCTGGGCCATCTCCAGCACATCCCTCACCTTCCTAGATCTCTCAGTCTCCATCTCAGGCAACCAGCTTGTAACCGATGTCCATTTCAAGCCCACCGACTCTCACAGCTACCTAGAATACACCTCCTCCCACCCACCCTCCTGCAAAAATTCCATCCCCTATTCCCAATTCTTCCGCCTCCGCCGCATCTGCTCCCACGATAAGACATTCCACTCCCGCACATCCCAGATGTCCAAGTTCTTCAAGGACCGCAACTTTCGCCCCACAGTGATCGAGAACGCCGTTGACCGCGTCTCCCGTATTTCCCGCAACACATCCCTCACACCCCGCCCCCACCACACCCGCCCAAAGAGGATCCCCCTCGTTCTCACACACCACCCCACCAACCTCCGGATACAACGCATCATCCTCCAACACTTCCGCCATCTACAATCCGACCCCACCACCCAAGACATCTTTCCATCCCCAGCCCTGTCTGCTTTCCAGAGAGACCATTCTCTCCGTGACTCCCTTGTTCGCTTCACACTGCCCTCCAACCCCACCACACCCGGCACCTTCCCCTGCAAACGCAGGAAATGCTACACTTGCCCCCACACCTCCTCCCTCACCCCTATCCCAGGCCCCAAGATGACATTCCACATTAAGCAGAGGTTCACCTGCACATCTGCCAATGTGGTATACTGCATCCACTGTACCCGGTGTGGCGTCCTCTACATTGGGGAAACCCAGCGGAGGCTTGGGGACCGCTTTGCAGAACACCTCCGTTCGGTTCGCAACAAACAACTGCACCTCCCAGTCGCAAACCATTTCCATTCCCCCTCCCATTCTTTAGATGACATGTCCATCATGCGCCTCCTGCAGTGCCGCAATGATGCCACCCGAAGGTTGCAGGAACAGCAACTCATATTCCGCCTGGGAACCCTGCAGCCTAATGGTATCAATGTGGACTTCACCAGTTTCAAAATCTCCCCTTCCCCAACTGCATCCCTAAACCAGCCCAGTTCGTCCCCTCCCCCCACTGCACCACACAACCAGCCCAGCTCTTCCCCTCCACCCACTGCATCCCAAAACCAGTCCAACCTTTCTCTGCCTCCCTAACCTGTTCTTCCTCTCACCCATCCCTTCCTCCCACCCCAAGCCGCACCCCCATCTACCTACTAACCTCATCCCACCTCCTTGACCTGTCCGTCTTCCCTGGACTGACTGATCTCCTCCCTACCTCCCCACCTATACTCTCTCCACCTATCTTCTTTACTCTCCATCTTTGCTCCGCCTCCCCCTCTCTCCCTATTTATTCCAGAACCCTCACCCCATCCCCCTCTCTGATGAAGGGTCTAGGCCCGAAACGTCAGCTTTTGTGCTCCTGAGATGCTGCTTGGCCTGCTGTGTTCATCCAGCCTCACATTTTATTATCTTAGCATCACAAGTCAGGAATCCTTATATAAGAGCTAGGAGATAGTAAGGACTGCAGATGCCAGAAGTCAAAGGCGATAAAGTGTGGAGCTGGAGGAGCACAGCAGGTAAGTCAGCATCGGAGGAGCAGGAAAGCTAACATTTTGGGTCTGGACCCTTCATCAGGACTGAGAAATAAATGGAGGGAAGGAGTCGTGGCTGAGGGAAAGGGAGGTGGGATGGTGATAGTTGGATGCAGGTAAAGGCGTTGTAGAGATTTGGTCATTGGGAAGAGTGGAGTGGATAGGTGGGATGGAAGGTGGAAAGTTTGTGTCAGGGATGAGAGGGAGGGCTGGACATGGGATGAGGCCGGGGGTGGAGAGATTTCGAACTCTATGTTGAGGCCATTGGGTTGTAAGCTCCTGAGGTGGAATGTAAGGTGTTGTTCCTCCAGTTTACATGTGACCTTGTTTTGATAGTGGAGGAGGCTCAGGATGGACATGTCACCAAGGGAGTGGGAGGAAGAGTTAAAATGGCTGTCAATTGGAATGTGCAGTTGATTATAGCACACAACAGATGCTCCACGAATTGGCCATCGAGTCTGCACTTGTTGCTTTGCCAATCAGTTGGCATCCACAACCAATTTGTTTGGGTGCCAATGAAGAACCATCACTAAGGTTAATTTTAATGATTGTCATGAGGTCAGCCAGCTGACCTCATAGAATGTGAGTTCCCCGATTGAGGTTGTTAACCTAGTCCGATCAGGGAGCTGTGGCTGACATAAAAGGATGAATGTCAGGGATATTGACTCAGTGAGTGGCAGTGCTATTGTCAAAGGCTGTGCGTTCGTAAATAAAGGGTCATTAATGATGGGATGCCAACCTCTGAAGAATTATTTCAGTTTGACTAATGTGTAAGATGATGGGTCCTCTGTAAAATTTACACAGCTCCAGCACTGGAGTCTTTAAGGTGCAAAGTCAAATCAAGGGCCCAACTGTATACAAAAGATCCCACACAATCATATAAAGAGCAGCCAGAGAGTTCCAGCCCAAAACGTCCCTTTCAAACAAGGCCTCAAAAGCAAATTATCTGGCGCACTATCTCACTGCGATTTGTGGAAGCTTTCTGCATGCAAATTGACTGCTGCATTTCCTACATTGCAGAAGTGACTACATGTCAAATGGCTGTGCAGTACTAAAGACAGGAAAGGTACTATATAAATGCAACATCATTTTTTGATTAGCTTTTTCTTATTTTTTAATACTAAGGGATATCAAAATGCAGTTGAAGAGGGAGTGACTGTTGATGGTACTGTCTTTCAGCTGAGCAATCAAACTAAGGCCCTGCCTGCCCTTTCCCATGGGTTTGAGGATTTCTGTACCAGTCACTCAAAGAAGGACAGGGCAATTATTCATGGTGTTGTGGCCAATATTTACCCCCCAATCACTGTAAATGAAACAGTGAATATTTGGCCATTAACTGATTGGTTTGATTTGATTTATTATTGCCACACGTACCTGGAAAAGTGAAAAGTTTTGTTTTGCGTGCAGTACAGGCCGATCGTACTACACAAAGTGCATTAGGGTAATAGAACAGAGTGAGGAACACAATGTTACAGCTGCAGAGAAAGTACACAGAGAGCAAGATCAATGTTTCAATTTAAAATTTGAGAGGCCCATTCAGAAGGTTGATAACAGTGGGGAAGAAGCTGTTCTCGAATCTTGTGGTATGTGTATTTAAAATTTTCTATCTTCTGCCGATGGAGAGGTTAGAAGGGATTGTAACTGGGTTGGGAGGGGTCTTTAATTATGTAAGCTACTTTCCTGAGGCAATGAGAAGTATAAATGGAGCCAATAGATAGAAGGTTGACTTGTGTGATGGAATGGGCTATGTTCACAACTATGTGTAGTTCCTTAAGGTTTCTTAAGGCAGAGCAGTTATCCTACAGGCTGTGACACATCTGAATAGGATGCTGCTTGTGAGAAGTTGCTGTGCACAAATTTGCTGCTGTATTTCCTACACTACACTTCAACTGAATCTCAATGTAATAAAATGTGAGGCTGGATGAACACAGCAGGCCCAGCAGCATCTCAAGAGCACAAAAGCTGACGTTTCGGGCCTAGACCCTTCATCAGAGGGTCTGATGAAGGGTCTAGGCCCGAAACGTCAGCTTTTGTGCTCCTGAGATGCTGCTGGGCCTGCTGTGTTCATCCAGCTTCACATTTTGTTATCTTGAATTCTCCAGCATCTGCAGTTCCCATTATCAACTGAATCTCAATGATTCTTTTGAGATGCCCTGAGGCAGTAAAAGGTGCCACATAAGCACAGATCTGATGATGGTCAAAGCTTTCCTCCACTGGAGTTTTCTTTATCTCATGTCTGCGCCTGTATTTGTTCATTAATCGTGATTAACTGCTATGATTAATTAACAATTTTGTAATCACCATAATGTACAAGAATACCAGAAGGCAAACTAAAGGGGCCATGCTCTTTTTGCTTTCCTTCATTCCCGTGCAAATTGGCACAGCTGAAGGAAATGGAACAAACTCTGTCAAATTTTAATTTAAATACCTTTGCAAAGTTTGGTACCACAGTGATTATTTTATGGATTTTTACCATACAGCACTAATTAATATCATACACCATCATTCCATTGTGCGTGACACAATATTCCCTGGGACTGTCACCTTGAGCAAGACCAAGATTTTCTGTGTGAACTGAAACTTTCACCAAGCCCATTCACCCATCATCCCCATGCCCACTGCTCAACATTGTTGTTCAGTCCACAAACAACTCAGCTTTAAAACTTACAATGTATTTTTCAGTTCCCTCTGGAGCTTCCTTTCCTACCTCTAACCTCTGTGCTCCAGCCGTACACGGTCTCTGCATTACTCCAGTTGTCTAAGAGGAGCAGCGCAGGTTGATGATATCATGGAAAATCAAGCAAAGCACAGGAATTCACTTGCAGAGGATTTAGAAAGTACAACAGAGAAGATATATAATTTGGGATAGACCATACGCAGAATACAGCCTGTGTATCTGGTCTTCATATTCTCTTTCTAGTAGCTCTTCAAGTTGAGGAGGATACTTGCCAAAGAGTACAGTCCATGATAGGACCCTGCCTGTGGAGTTGTTAACACAAGAGCAGCATGGTGGCTCAGTGGTTAGTTCTGCTGCCTCATAATGCCAGAGTCCTGGGTTTGATTCCGCCCTTGGGGAGCAGTTTGTGAGGAGTTTGTGTGTTCTTCCTGTGTCTGTGTGGGTTTCTTTGGGTGCTCTGGCTTCCCCCCACATCCGGAAGATACACAGGTTAGGTGGATTGGTCATGCTAAATTGCCCCATAGTGTGCAGGCTAGGCTGGTTAGCTATGGGAAATATGGTGATAGAGTCTGTGTGGGATAGTCCTTGGAGGGTTGGTGTGGAATCAATGGGCTGAATGGCCTGCTTCCACACTGTAGGGATTCCATGAGGAGACTGTTGCAACCACTACACTGCTTTCCCATCATTACTGCCTGCCAGAGGTGTGTTGTCCATAAGGTTTTACATGTTGATAACCAACCTGTTGGTTCAACTTATAAACAAAGCTTTTTATCGCTATCAAGCCCTAGAGTGGGATTGAAACCTGGAGCTTCTGGCCCAGAGGTAGGAACACTACCCCACTGTAGCACAAGACCTCCCAAGGTCACCACATTATGAAGAGGAGAAAAAACTTCAAAGATTAATACCACTATATTGACCAATTGGGATAGATGGGACAGTCTGAGGCTCTTTTCTCAAGAGAAGGCCGAGGGATAACTTCATAATGGTCTTGAAAATTATGAAAATTGGACAGAATTTGAGAACATCTTCCCACTTTTGGAGGAGATCAAAACTAAACGCCATAAGTTTAAGGTAGTCAGTAATAAATCCAATTGAGGAACTCAGGAGAAACATCTTTACTGAGAGAAATTTTACTTAGTGCTGTATTCACTACCAAAAGAAATAGTCAAGGCAAATAGCATAAATGCATTTCAGGAGAAGCCAGATAAGCGTGTGCAAGAGAAAGCAACAGCAGGATATGTTGATGGAGTTAGATGAAGAATATGGAACTATTGGGTGAAAAGGCTGTGTTGTATTTTTTATGTAATACTCTGCACATGAGTTTAGCCATCGCCATTGCAAAAACATTTTTGTTTTTCAAAACCTCAGATGATAAAACCCGGGTTCAAATTCGGGGCCAGGGTTATATCAATGCAAGTTACATTAGGATGCCAATTGGATCTGAGGAGCACGTATACATTGCCTGCCAGGGACCATTACCGGGCACCACTGACGACTTTTGGCAAATGATCTGGGAAACGAAAGCTGGCGTCATTGCGATGATGACCCGGGAGCATGAGCGGGGAAAGGTCAAGTGTCACAGATACTGGCCTGACAAAATGTATAAACCAATGAGAGTGAGCAAGTACCACCTCATCCTGGAAAATTGCCAGATCCTGGATTCCTTTGAAATAAATGCCATGAAGATGACAGACATTGAGGTAAGGAAGAGCACATTTCTTTGCTTCTTCAGATTGATAGTTGAGTTGGATGCAGCAGTTGGATATCTGAGGTGACGTGATGGCACAGTAATTAGTGCTGCTGCCTCACAGCGCCAAGGGTCCAGGTTCGATTCCACCCTCAGGCAATTGTCTGTGTGGAGTTTGCACATTCGCCCTGTGTCTGAGTGTGTTTCCTCCAGGTGCTCCAGTTTCCAGGTTAGGGTGGATTAGCCACACTATAAATGGCCCAAGCATCTAAGATTGGGCAGGCTAAGTAGATAAGCCATGGTTACAGAGATAGGGTAGGGCGCAATGAGTCTGGGGGAGGGGGTGCTTTTTGGAGGGTCAGTGTGGACCTGATGGGCCAAATGGCCTAATACCAACACTGTAGGGATTCTATGAACTGAAAATGTTTCAGTTTAACAAAACCAGAAATTGCTCACACCATAAATGACTTTCTGCTTTCTCTCCACAGATGCTGCCAGACATGCTGAGTTTTTCTAACAATTTCTGTTTTTGTTTGATTTCCAGTGATTCTTTCAGGTTTTTTGTTCCATTTTAAATTGATTAATTCTATGTAGGTTTCAAGGTGTGATTCCTGTATTTTCTGGCTTGGCTTTTCCTGTTGGTGTTTTCCAGTTTATTGGTTGATTGTGTTGACAGGAAAGCTGAAGAGGAAATTGGACACAGATGTTCAAATCCATGATCAGTTTTGATAAGTTTCATAAAGACTGTGAAAAAAAAATTGCTTCTACTGACAGGGATTGGTCAAGAGAGAACACAGTTTCAGGTGTTTGGGAACAGAACCAAAGTCATTCAGCCCAACAAGTCCACACCAATCCTCTGAAGAGGGAATGCAGCAAAGTTCATAATGCCTCCAAAGGGCATCCCACCCAGATCCATCCCCCTACATTTCCCATGCCTAATGCACCTAACTTACACATCCCGGGATTCAATAGGTGATTTAGCATGGCCAATCCACCTAACTTACACATCTTTGGACTGTAGGAGGAAATTTACACAGATACAAGCAGAACGTGCAAACTCCACACAGACAGCTACCCAAGGGTGGAATTGAACGCTGGTCCTTGGTGCTGTGAAGCAGCAGTGCTAACCACAGAGCCACCAATGTCAAGCCTGTGGAATTTTCTACCACATAAGGAAGCCAAGTTGCTGAATATATTTCATCAATAAAGAGATTTCTAGAGTCTAAATGTGTCAAGTGGGATTGAAAGAGAGAGAGTAGGAATATAGAATTGAGATAAAGAATCAGCTATGATCTAGTTCAGTAGCAGAACAGGGTGGAGGGGCTGAAAGGCCTACTTCTTGTCCTGACCCACTATCATGAAGGGTCAAATACTAAATAAAAACTTCTGTTTTTGGTCAAGAAGGGTCCTTTGTTGAATCATGGCAGTACCTGGGTGTGTGCGAGCGTAAGAAAATAGTTGAAGAGGAATAAGCATTCTGTAAAGATGTCAAACAGATATGACAATGGTTTGATTTCTGTGTCTTCACTCATTTCAGACAGGAGAAGTACATTACGTGAAACATCTCAAATATGCTACATGGCCTGATCATGGCACACCCAACTCGTCAGAGCAGCTAGTACAATTCATTCTCTGTATGAAGGAGGTGCCCAAACTGGGACCGACTGTCGTCCATTGCAGTGCTGGGATCGGGAGAAGTGGCGTCCTAATCTGTACTGATGTACTGTTGAGCCTGATTAATAAAGAACTCAGCGTAAGTGAAGGAAATGTTCTTGGGAAGCTCTTTCTGTTCATCTAAGATGCTTTTGCTTGCAATTATTGTTCTTCTGGTACTCCTGTAATTCAAGGATGCGCAGTCCAGCCCCTGTTGGTAACCACATAAAAAAAGTGGCCAGAGACAATCAGCAGGTCTGGAGGCATCTGTGGAGAGAGAAAGCCAAGTTAACATTAACCAAGGGTTCAGCTCTGAAGAAGGGTCACTCAGCTCGAAATGTTAGCTCTGCTTCCTCTCCACAGATGCTGCCAGATCTGTGAAGTTTTGCCAGCTGTTTCTGTTTTGTTTCGGATTTTCATCATCTGCAGTTCTTTGCTTTATTATCTTGTTGCAAACCAAGCTTGTTCAAACAATTAGTTGGTATCTTGTAGCTTTCCATTAGAACTTCTTCCCACACACTCCTAGCTCATTTCTCTTTACTCAATCACTCTTGTCTGAATCGTGGGGAAACTCTGGATGCCAACATCAGCCTAGCATGGGATTTGAGCTCTTGACTCCTGCCTCTCTTGAACAGTGTTGGTTCTGCAGAACCTCTGTAGTGAAGACAAGTTTTATTAATGTTTCTGGTGTATTTTAGACCCAGTTAAAATCTGGAACTCTGCCCAGACTCTGGAATCAGATTCAATTGGAGCTTTACAAAGTGAGATGATGGTCTTTATCACTGAGAAGGAGAAGGGGCAGCAGGTGCAGGGAACATCAATATCTGCCAGTTCCCCTTTCACTCATACACAATTCAAGCTATATCGCCGTATCTTCATTGCCACTGGGTCAAAATTCCAGAAATCCCTTTCTAAAAGCACTGTGGGTGCCCCGTACCACAATGACTACAGTAGCTCATAGAGTCATAGAGATGTACAGCCTGGAAACAGACCCTTCAGTCCAACTCGTCCAGGCTGACCATATATCCTAAATTAATCTGGTGCCATTTGCCAGCATTTAGCCCATATCCCTCTAACCCTTCCTATTCATGTACCCATCCAGGTGCCTTTTAAATGTTGTAATTGTACCAGGCTCCCCCATTCCCTCTGGCAGCTCATTCCAGACACGCACCACTCTCTGGGTGAAAAAGTCGTCCCTCGGGTCCCTTTTATATCTTTCCCTTCTCACCTTAAACCTACGCCCTCTAGTTTTGGACTCCCCTACCCTGGAAAAAAGACCTTGGCTAGTCACCCATCCATGCCCCTCACGATTTCAGAAACCTCCATAAGGCCACCCCTCCACATCCCACAGTCCAGGGAAAGCAGCCCCAGTCTATTCAGCCTTTCCCTAATGAAGGCATTTCATCACCAATTTGCAAGAGCAATTCGGGATGGTATGTTAACACTGACCAAACCAGCAACACCCACACCCTGTGATAGAATAATGAAACGGATACAGAGCAAAGGCAAGCAAATGGAGTTGATGTTCAGATCGGCCATGTTCTATCTGAATGAAGGACTAGGCTGGAGGGGCTGAATGGTCTACTTCTGTTCATCATCTTCCTAGAACGATAAATACAGTGATAAACTATTGGAATTAAAAGTGGTCTGTGTAGTCAACACACTGTTTTAACAAGTTAGCCATCTGCATATTTGCTTTAAATGGATAATACAAAGGCTTGGAGGATAGTGAGTTCATATACAGAAGTATGGAATCCCTACATCGTAGAAGCAGACCATTTGGTGCATAGGGTCCATACCAACCCTCTGAAGAGTGTCACACCCAGACAAGCCCTGTTAGCCTCTCCCTATAACCACGCATTTCCCACAGCTAACCCACCTAGTCTGCACATCCCTGGACACTACGGGCAATTTAACATGGCCGATCCACCTAACCTGCACACCTTTGGACTGTAGGAGGAAGGTGGAGCACTCGGCAGAAACCGACACAGATGTTTCTTCTCCCCTCTAAGTAGATCATGTAAAAAGTACACAGAATCACAAAGGCTACACACTCGCACTGACCCAAAATCTACATGGGCTTTAAAATGGCCTATGTTGGAGAATGGGGACAATGGATAACATACTGGAAAGTGAACGTTAAAGAAATAACAGTGAGGCTGGAGGATAAAAAATTGATAAAAAATAGATTAAAAAATGAAAAAAAATTGCAAGAAAGAGTAGGAAGTTTAAAATAAGAAAATGTGAAGCTGCACACTGCCCTGACTTGGAAGTACATTGCTGGTTCTTCACTGTCATGGTGTCAAAATCCTGTAACCTCCAGCATTATGAGTGACCTTACACCACATGGACTGCAGCAATTCAAGACCCAGCACTATGACAAAGGTGGTTAGGGGTGGGTAATAAATGCTGACCTAGCCAGCAAACACTACATCTCCAGATAAGTAATGATAAGTGGAACATTTGTTACAATGAATGTGTTAAGCATTTGTACTATATTCCACTGTCGGCCATTGTCGTATCTTTTAATACTTTCAGTGGTTTCAATGGTTTAACGCCTCTGTGTAGTGTACACTTTGTAGTTTACAGTTACCCAGTCTGATTTACACAATTCCCACAGATGACTAGATTTTTTGAGAGGTGTCCAGCTCTCAAGGTGTTGCCTACGCGTATCACGATGTTATCATAGAATCCCCACAGTGTGGAAACAGGTCCTTTGGCCCAACAAGTCCACACCAACACTCAGAGCATGCCACTCAGACCCAACCCCTTTAACCCACCTAAGCTACACATCCCTGAACACTACAGGCAATTTAGCATGGCCGATCCATCTCGCCTGCACATCTTTGGACTGTGAGAGGAACCAAAGCACCCAGAGGAAACCCACGCAGACAGGGGGAGATTAGATTAGATTAGATTCCCTATAGTGTGGAAACAGGCCCTTCAACCCAACAAGTCCACACCGCCCCTTGGAGAATCCCAAACAGACCCATCCCCCTATAACCCACACACCCCTGAACACTACGGGCAATTTAGCATGGCCAATCCGTCTTTTGGACTGTGGGAGGAAACCGGAGCACCCAGGGGAAACCCATGCAGACACGGGGAGAATGTGCAAACTCCACACAGACAGTCGCCCGAGGCTGGAATCGAACCTGGGTCCCTGGTGCTGTGAGGCTGCAGTGCTAACCACTGAGCCACCGCACCGCCCTTTGCAGTTTCTGCAGTGTTTTGTGGTTGGGATGGAACAGCTGATTTTGGATCAGACTTGGGCCATTCAGAGATCCAACTTCCCATTAGAGACCAAGAAGAACACACAAAATGGAAGTTGGAGCAGGTCATTTAGCTTCTGGAGCCTGTTTTGCCACTCAACAAGATAGTGATTGATCTGACAGTGCCCTTAACTCCGCTTACATATCTGCCCCAAAACCCCTGACTCTCCAACAGTCTAACACAGATATATCCAATGACCCAGCCTCCACTGTTCTCTGTGAAACATCATACTAGAGACTAATGATATTCTGAGAGAAATTTCTTCTCATCTCCATGTTAAATGGAAAACCCATTATTTTTAATCTATAACCCTTAACCCCGATTCCCCCCCCAAAGCAGAAAAAATTCTCTCGCAATCTGACCTTACACATCCTTTTAGAGTCTTCTCTGTTTCAATGAGGCCAACTTCTATTCTTCTAGACTCCAATATATAAAGGCCCAATTTGCTCAAGCTTTCTCCATGTGACAACACCCTTCATCCGAGCAATCAGCCCAGAGCACCTTCTCTGAATTACTTCCCTGTTATAAGACTGTGCTAGGCAACAGCCAAAGTAGTTCCCTAGGATGCCACAGACTCCAAGTGAGGGCACAGCGGTGCTGTTGACCAGCGTTTGGCCTGTGAAGCAAACCTGAAATGGCACAACTGGAATGCAAGAACCTGATCATCACCGGAAATTGGACCTCAAAAAAAGTTCTGGGAAAGGAAGTGCTGAGAAGAGAGAGTGCAACAGGTTGAGCAAGTAATATTTGGCACCACCCACAGTGATACTGTTAAACTAAGGGATTGAGAGGTCCTGGAGAAATTTCTGGAGAGGATCTATCATGTGGCATGAGAACTGAGACATCATGTTACAGCTGTACAAGACATTAGTAGGGCATATTTGGAGTATTGCGTATAATTCTGGTCGCCCTGCTACATGAAGGATATTATTGAACTGGAAAGGGTGCAAAAAAGATTTACAAGGATGTTACTAAGATTGGAAGGTTTGAGTTAGATGAAGAGATTGGATAGGTTGGGACTTTTTCACATGGAACTTCGGAGACTGAGGGGTGACCTTACAGAAGCTTAGAAAATCATGAAGCGCACAGATAGGGTGAATAGCCAAGGTCATCATCCCAGGGTAGGGGAGCTCAGAACTAGAGGGCATAGGTTTGAGGTGAGAGGGGAAAGATTTAAAAGGAACCTGAGAGGCAACATTTTCATACAGAGAGTGGTGTGTATATGGGAATGAGCTTCCAGAGGAAGTGGTAGAGGTGGATAGAATTATACCATTTAAAAGACATTTGGATGGTATGTGGCAAGAGAAGGTTAGAGGGATTTGGGCCAAGAACCAGCAAATGGCACTAGTTCACTTTGGAACACCTAGTCAGCATGGATGAGCTGGGCTGAAGGGCCTGTTTCCATGCTCCATGACTCTAACTGACAGGTTAGAACTGTTAGGAATGACTGAACTAGCTCGTGCCCTTTTCTCTAATGAAATCTGCAGTATAAGTGCTTCAGGATGCAGGAGCAACCTTGCAAAATGGAGCTAAACATCACTGAGCATAAACAGCCCAGTATGGGTGGAGTTCTAATACTCTAAAATGAGAGAGAGTCTTAAGAGCACATGGACATGAACTCATGAAGCTAATGGATTAGTCCTTACCTAAAGTAGCAGTAAGATCAGAGCCTGGTACATCTGTAAAAGAGTTCCATCTCAGATATGCACCTTGGTTCAGAATGAACAGGTTCCTTATTGAGAATAACATCTAGCAGCTTGTCAGCAATATCATTGGCAGACAAAGGATGCATGACAGTAATCCTTAATAGAGTCCAATACATCAAGAAAGCTAATACACTACTAGCAGATACTGGCACCTACTAACAGATGGCAATAGACCCAACGCCACTGTTAGAGAACTGGATCAAAAATGACCCTGAAGAAATTAAATGACTCAGGAGACATCAGAAAGACAGACTACCAAAAAATGAAGCTAGAGGGATCCAACACACCCTGCTTTTATGGAGTCCCCAAGGTACACAAGCCAGGGGTCCCCCTCAGATGCATTGTCTCACTACCAGGTACACCATCCTATAGACTAGCCTGAACCCTAAAACAGAAACTGAAATACTTAGTTGACAACACTACCCACTCCATCCACTCCTCCCAAGAATTCCTCAACATCATCAAGGACACCAAGATAGAACAGGATGAGATAAGGATATCTTTCAATGTAACAGCACTATTTACATTTATAAACATTGACTGAGCCCCACAACACCAACAGCATCAACAGGGACAGCACCCTGAAACTGCTGGATCTGTTCCTCACAATCCACTTCACCTTCATCGACTGTGTATTCAAACAAATTAATGGAACACCAATGGGATTCCCAATATCAGGACTGATTGCAGAAGTGGTAGTAAAAAGGTTAGAATGGACAGCGCTCCCCACTGTACTATACTAGGTCTGCTGTGCAAATGGTATCTTCAAGATTATCAAATGCACAAAACTAGAAGAAATCCACCAACATATCCTCAATGGAATAATATTCACAATAGAAGAGAATAATAACCAACTACCCTTCCTAGACATAATGTAGAAAGTAAGAGCAATGGGGAACTCCAGACGAGCATACACAGAAAGACCACACATATGGACCAGATACTTAATTACTCCGGCAACCACCCCAACACCCATAAATCGGGCTGCATCGAGACATTATTCAAACCAGCCACAACACACTGCAGCAATCCGGAATTGCTCAAAGCAGAACAGGAGCACTTATACGGAGCTTTTCAAAGGAATGGATACCCAAAAGTACAATTTGCTATTACCTCTGTGACAAACCACAACAAGTAGACACAACGCGGCCAGACACAATAATCACTCTACCTTACATCAAAGACATATCAGAGATGGCCACAAGACTACTCAGACCCCTAGGTATCAAGAATGACCCTGTGACAGCTACTGACAAATGTAAAGGGCCCCATACCCACAACCAATAAAACCAGTGTAATATACAAAATACCACGCAGGGACAGTGAGAAACATTACAGAGGCCAAACTGGAAGAAAACTGCCAATAGGGACACACAAACACCAACCAGCCACCAGGAGAGATGACCAACTCTCACTGGTCTCAATACCCACGGACAAAGAAGGACGTGAATTTGATTGGGACAACACATCCATAATAGTACGAGCCAAACTGAGACATGTCAGGGAATTCCTGGAGGCCTGGCAACCCAACCAAACTCCGTCAACAAACACATTGAATTATACTCGATGTACAAACCACTGAGAAACAGAACCGGAAGCGATGCCAACCACCCCGGTAAACCGAGGCATATAAATAACAGGCGCGACAGCACACTGAGGCACACTGACGATGTTACCGAGCAGGGCGATGAAACGTCTGTAATCAAACACACCGGCTCGGCGAGTAAGTGTACAACCTTAGCAGCCATGTATGGCATGGAAAGGCCCAAAAGCAAGAGTTGGGCCCTCTGACAACCTATTCAATGGGCCTAACACCTCTTTAGGTGGTCAATACTAATGATTAAATAGAATCCCAATTAGAGTGTTATTTTAGGAGAATTTGGGTCCAATGAGAGGCAACATGCCCTGCACAACTGCTTTTTGGCCTCATTTTCCATTCTGAAAGGGAGCATGGAGTCTAACTGAAAACCCCCTCTTCCCCACAGTATGTCAGTCTGGCACTGAGATTCCAAAAGTATACTTAGTGCAGGACTCTGATTATGATCGTAATAGAGAGAGTTCTGCTGGATTTAATTAAACAGAAGAATTCCTACACCCAACTTTGCAGACAAGGGAATGTGTCAATGCGGGCATTGAATTTCTTCCTTGGTAATTAACTGGAAGAGACATATCATTGTCCCAGCACTTAAAAATGAATAGAAGTCAATGATGGGAATTATTCGATAAATCAAACAGTCCTTTGCTATCAAAAAGAGGAGCACAATATTATAGAAATGACTCTTCAAACGAGTCTTTCTGCAGGGAGTCCAGGATCAGCAGATATATCATTATCGGTCTGTAAAGTTGGACTGTATAACAAGAGAGCCTTTGAAGTTTATTACAAAGATAGAAATTCAAGGACGTTTAACAAGGGCAAAGGCTAGAATTGCAAGACAACTTGGATTTATGAAAAGCAAGTAAGACAGAACGAAGATATTGGAGTACTTTGAAGATGTGAAAGGATTGGCTGATATGGGGAACACAGCAGATATCTAGACTTCCGGAAGGCATTTAATCAAGTGTCCCATATGCGATGTAGTTAAAATTAAAGGTCCTGCCGTAAAAGGAAGAACAGCAAATTAGCTAAATGATGGGAAAGAAAAGCTGACAATCCATAGTGCTGGGTCTAATTGGACAGCTGCTCCTAGCAGAACACCCTGGGGATCAATCCCAGACATTCTGATACTCATATGTTTATATAAAGGATCTTGATAAAGGCATTAAAGAAGAATATCTAAGTCTATAGTGGATACCAAGTTGCGTGGGAAAGACAACATGTACAGAGGGAAGTGATAAAATGGAAAGATGCCGACAGAGGGAAGGAAGAGAAAAAGACATTAATGAGACAGATGAATTACAGTTAGTGTTTGATGTGAAGTAATCCAGTTGATACTTGAAGTAGCTCATTATGGTTGAATAATAAATATTTTTAAGATGTCAGGAAAGTCATTGAGGTAGTGAGATTTTCAGTTTTGTGTCCATTTTCTTTCCACCCACTTTGCTCCTCAGTGAGCTGATTTGTGCAGGTTATGAGTCCACGAATACATAGGTTCCCTTGCTTATGTGCACAGTCATCATGTGTAAGGTATAATGATGTTCAAGGGTAAGTTCAGTTGGCTGGAGAGTGGTATGTAGGATACAGAACGATGCCAACAGCATGAGTTCAATCCCTGCATCAGCTGAGATCACCATGAAAGTCCTGGACTTAATGTTGAGTTCCACACTTCGAGATTGTGAACCCATTCCCATTCGTTCCCTTTCTTTTAGCTTTACTTGTTACATTCTCTGTCACCATGTCCTCATAGTGGGACTGTCTGTTCTTTCCAGTCTGGCAGTTAGACACACCATTGTTCTGCACTTCTCACATTTCAATCACTTAATCTACTCTGTCAACACCCCTTCTACCCCAGAACACCCCAATGCTGTGTGCATAAATGCTGCTCCCTTCACACTTCAGTTCTGATGAAGAATCATTCTAGACTTGAAACATTAGCTTGTTCTCTCTCTCTCTGCATGGTTGCTGCCCAAACCACTGTGATCTCTAGCATTTTTTTGTTTACACCATGGAAGTCCTGCCTTTTCAATCCCTCCCTTCACATGAGATGTGGTGACCTTCAGGTTAAACTATCACTAATCATCTGTCTCTAATGAGAAAGCTGTTCCTATGGTCTCTCAACAGGGTAGGACAATGGTAACTTGTAATGAAGTTAGTCGCATTTTAGATGTTGGGGTTATCCTAACTGATGTTGGATCTCAAGGTGTACAGATAGACTTGTCTGTAAGATTGACCAGATCCCTTTCCCCTCCGCGTACTGACCTCTACCTTGCAGAGGCAGAGCACCAACTCTCAGATACCTCCTCCTACCTTCCCCTGGACCATGACCCCACTATGATACATCAGGCCATTGTATCTACTATGGTAACTGATCTCATTTCATCCGGTGATCTCCCCCACCCCACCTCTGCTTTCAAGCTAATAGTCCCCCAGCTCATTTCAACATCCTCCCAAAAATCCACAAACAGGACTATCCAGGCAGACCTATTGTTTCAGCTTGCTTGTGCCCCACAGAATTCATCTCTTCCTATCTACTTCAGACTTCTCCCTCCGGTCCAATCCCTACCCACATACATCCATGATTCATCTGACACCTTACGCCGGTTTCAAAACTTCCAGTTTACTGGCTCCAGCCACCTCCTCTTTACCCTGGATGTGCATTCCCTTTACACGTCTATTCCCTACCAGGAGGGTCTTAGAGATCTCCGCTTCTTCCTGGAGCAAAGACCTGAACCATCCCCACCCACCACCACCCTCCTTCGCTTGGCCGACATTGTCCTCACCCTCAACAGCTTCTCTTTTAACTCTCATTTTCTTCAGGTAAGAGGGTTTGCCATGTGTACCCACATGGGCCTGAGTTATGCCTGTCTGTTCATGGGATACGTGGAATATTCCTTGTTCCAGTCCTATTCCGGCCCCCACCCACAACTCTTTCTCTGATACATCGATGATATCATCGGTGCTGCTTCCCTCTCTCATCTGGAATTGGAAAACTTCATAATTTCGCCTCCAATTTCCACCCTGCCCTCACTTTCACCTGGCCGATCTCTGATTCCTCCCTTCCCTTCCTCGACTTTTCTGTTTCCATTTCTGGGGATAGACTGGTTACTAATATCCGTACTCAAACCATTGACTCCCACAGCTACCTGGACTATACATCCTCACACCCGAATTCCTGTAAAGACTCCATTCCATTCTCTCAGTTCCTCTGTTTCCGTCGCATATGTTCAGATTAGGCCAACTTCGACAAGGGAGCCTCCGAAATCTCCACCTTCTTTCTCAACTGAGGATTCTCCAGCTCCATTGTCGACAGACCCCTCAACCATGTCCGACATCTCCCACACTTCCTCCCTCACCCCTTCTCTTTCCTCCTGCAACAGCGATAGTGTTCTCCTTACCCTCACCTACCATCCCACCAGCATCTGGAAAATCGTCAGATGCCATTTCTGCCAACTCCAGCAAGATGCCACCACCAGACACATATTAACTTCCCTCCCTTGTCCGCCTTCTGCAGGGACCGTTCCCTCTGGGACACCCTGGTTCACACTTCCTTCACCCTCAACACCTCCCCACAGCCCTATGGCACCTTTCCCTGTAACTGGCGAAGCTGCAACACCTGCCCATTTACCTCCTCCCTCCCCAGTATCCAAGGGCCCAAACATACCTTCCAGGTGAAACAACACTTCACCTGTACTTCCAAGAATCTAGTCTACTGCATTCGCTGCTCACAATGCAGTCTCCTCTACATTGGGGAAATGAAGCATAGACTTGGCAAGCGCTTCGCAGAACATCTTTGTTCTGCTCACAAAAAAGACCCTGAACTACCTGTTGCCTGCCACTTCAATACACCACCCTGTTCCCTGGACAACATGCCTGCTTCTGGCTTGCTGCAGTGTTCCAGTGAAGCTCATCACAAGCTGATGTAAAAACACCTGATTTTCTGCTTGGGGACCCTACAGCCCTCCGGACACAAAATTGAGTTCAATAATTTTAGGGCCTAAACTCTCCCATGTCCCAGCCGCCCACTCCACACACCAGGCCTTGTCACCACATAGCCTGCCACTACCCACCCCCCGTCACTAACAGCCCCCATTAACAACTATTCACCCTCCCAGCCTGATTGTTAGCAATTCCTTTGTCTGTCCAACTGTCTTTCTCTCTCTTTGGGCTCTATCCTATCGTTTACTCCCTACCCCACCCACATTCCTATTTATTGCATATAAACTGACGTTTTCCCAGCCACCATCAGTTCTGAGGAACGGTCACCGGACCCGAAACATTAAGTCAGTTTTCTCCTTCACAGAAGCTGCCAGACCTGCTGAGCTTTTCCAGCAGCTTTGTTTTTGTTCCCTTTCCCCTGTCTGAGAGCAGAGACCCACCTTCATTACTGCTGTCCTTGTTGAGCCTTAAGCAAATTAGTAATATCAGTATTCTATTTTGGAATAACTGCAGATAGAATGGAATGAAATAAGTGCTCTAAATATAATCTGAGCTTAGGTCTTATTAATTATAACTGAACAAATAATTCTAAAACAAGTGCAGAGAATGCTAGAGAAATTCAGCAGCATTTATGGAGAGAAAGCAGAGTCAATGTTCCAAGTCTGCTATGACTCTTCTTCAGAAAGTCTTCAAAATCAGAATCTTCAAATCAGAGCCCTTCACTGTCTGTGGGATTTGACTAATTGATCTTTTTTACTCTCTCAAGGGCTGCGAACATTGCTGGCCAGGTCAGCATTTATTCCCTGTCCTTAATTGAGAAGTTGGTGTTGAGTGAACAGCCTTGAACAACTACACTCGTTCTGGGCTAGGGAAGGAAATAATGGGCCTTCTCCTGTTCCTTGGTCACTTATTTCCTCTTCCCCTTCAGCCCCTTGTAAGCCTCCAGCACCTTCACAATGCATTTTCTAACCAGTACAATAATGTACCAGAGAAGGAGTCTCTTCGGCCCATTGAATTTCCACCTAGCCTTGCAAAGAAAAGTTAAATCACCCGTACTGCTGTGTAATGGACCAGACCAGACCCCTTCAAAATATACCAACAAGGTAACCTAGGTCCTAACTTTTTCTTATTTTTAAAGTGAATGTGAGGAGCAGTGTTCCAGATGCAATTCGAATGGTCAAACTTTTCGACGTCAAGCAAAACACAATTTATTCAAACACTACATTTAAAATGCAACAAAAGAAAGAGGAACATGGAATAACTTAACTCTATTAGAAAACTTAATAGTGTAATAGATTATTTTGCTACCAAACAGTAACTGTTCCAATACAGCAAGATTCCACAAACGCACCCTTGGCAAAAGGTAAATTCAGAAAACAGATTGTCTCACCTTCAACTCTAGCAGCCCAGGAGAAAAGGCATCCAGAGAAAACTCAGAGAGTGGGTATGTTCCAACCGGGAGAAAGTCACTGCCTTCTAACCCTGCTGAGACCCCAGCAACAACTACTGAAAGCTAAAACTAAAAGTCCTGGTTTGATGGGAGCTGGCACACACCCATTCAGGCTGCTTCTAATGTTCTAACTTAAAAAAAAACACCCAAGGCTTCACAAGTTGTTTATCTTCTCATGGATAGCTTGTCACCTTCCCCTCAATCCCTGTCTAAAAGAAGCCAGGACAAAACACATTTCTTAAAGTTACAGTATCATCACGACTGCTACCACCCTCCCTCTGATTCTCTCAAAATAATTACCCAGTTTCCTTTGAAAAGAAATCTGAATCTGTATCAAGCTCAATATTACAGAGGGCGAGGTGATAATGGAGTTCATTCCAAATATTGACCACTGCTTGTGCAAATATTTTTCCTCGTATTGCCTCCAGTTCTATTGCCAATCTGTATTAGTGCAGTTTGTATTCAGTCTGTCAAAATCCTACAATATTTCATACACCTCCATCAAATCCTCTTCCAGTTTCTTGGCTCTTAAAAGAGCAGCTCCAACTTGTCTGTAATCCCTCACTTACTGGACCCATTCTAGTAATTCTCTTCTGAGCCACCTACAAGGCCTTCATACCCTTTTGGTGCCCAGAATCGGAAACGTCCGTCACAGTGTTTATGTAGGTTCGACAAAACAGCTTTCATAACTCTCAGCCACCATTAATAAAGCCTAGAAGAGATCACTCTTCAGCATGATACACCTTACAACTTCAGCATTTTTAAACAAATGCATTCATTCACACAATGCAACCAGCTCTGATTCTTTGAACCTGGCCCCCATATCGAAGTAATTAGATCATAGATCATAGAATCCATATGCTGCGGAAACAGGCCCTTTGGCCAACAAATCCATGCCGACACTCAGTGCATCCCATCCAGACCCATTCCCCTATAACTCACCCAACCTGCACATGCCGAGACACTATGAGCAATTTGGCATGGCTAATCCACTTAGCCTGCACCATCTTTGGACTGTGGAAGGAAACCAGACCACCTGAAGAAAACCCAAGCAGACTCGAGGAGAATGTGCAAAGTGCGCCCAAACAGTTGCCCAAGGGTGGAATTGAACCTGGGTTCCTGGTGCAGTGAATTAGCAGTGAGATTGTTTGAGGTCTTAAAACAGAATTTTCTTAGAGGCTATTTTAAATTTTTACAGGCCATTTTTTCAAAGTTTTCAAATATTTTCAAATCATTCTAATAACTCAAATTAGGTGATTTAGTCATGTAGTAACTAATTAATTTGATGTTTGAGACATTCAGACTCAAAGAAGCAGAATTAGAAGAACACATCATTATCCTTAATTATCAAACCTACAAGACTTAAAATATACAAGGAAGTATTAATTACCGAAGTACCTAGATAAAATAGTACAAGACAATAGGCATAGGTTAACAGCATTTTCTTTTCATTTCAAATAACTGCTAGACATGTCTACACAAAAAGAAAACATCGCTGAAAACATAGCTTCCATAGACTGGTGGGGACACAGCTAATGTGTTTCGATCAATATATGCAGGAGGCTGGAACATTTTTACCAGGCAACTACTACCCTATTTGCTGCATCTCAGATGCCAAGAGCAGATTTAAATTTAACATAACAAAAATAACAATGTTCATTACAATAGCATCCACTTTACTTGTCCCTGTATACTAACTCCTGATCCTCTGTAGTCTTTAAATAGAGATTCCACATTCACTTTCAAGGAATTCATTGCCACAGTACTTTTGAGATATCCTGGTGCACAAGTATCATAGAATCCATTTGGTCCAACAAGTCCACACTGACTCTCTAAAGAGTATCCCACCCAGACCCAGCCATCTGCCTTATCCCTGTAATCCCAAGCCTACCATAGTCAGAGATAATGGGAACTGCAGATGCTGGAGAATTCCAAGATAATAAAATGTGAGGCTGGATGAACACAGCAGGCCAAGCAGCATACCATAGTCAGCCCACTTAACTTGCACATGTTTGGACTGTGGGAACAAACTCATGCAGACACGGGGAGAATGTGCAAACTCCACACAGACAGTCGCTCGAGAGTAGAATCAAAGCCGTGTCCCTGGTGCTGTAAGACAGCTGTGTTAACCATTGAACTATCATACCTCCCACAAATCATTGTTGAGGATTCCATGACTGATAGGTTTAAAACTATTCTCTTTACTTTGTAACCTACATCTCCATCCACCGTTTTCAAGCTTAAAATGAATGGCAAGGTAAATAGTGAGGGTGAAGTAAAGATTCTACAGTGGACAGAAACAGATTAAATTCTGGAGCATCAGTACGCAATATTACCATCTGAAGTCTAGACCATGAGGGAGTGAACCGTTATAGGATGGTTTTGGCTGCCACTCAGGCAGGCAGGGAAGGTGGATATGTTTCCTTGGAGTGTGTTGTTACCTATTAGAGTTGGTGTATGTTATGCTGGGAGGTAAGTCACATGTCATTGGTGAGTCATCAGCCATGAGAGTAAACCGGTTGATGTGGTGTATATGGATGAGAGTAAACCGGTTGATGTGGTATATATGGATTTCAGCAAGGCGTTCGATAGGTTTCCCCACAATAGGCTATTGTACAAAATCCGGAGGAATGGAATTGTGGGAGATATAGCAGTTAGGAATGGAAATTGGCTTGCTGAAAGAAGACAGAGGGTGGTAGTTGATGGGAAATGTTCATCCTGGAGACCAGTTACTAGTAGTGTACTGCAAGGGTCGGTGTTGGGTCCACTGCTGTTTGTCATTTTTATAAATGACCTGGATGAGGGCGTAGAAGGATGGGTTAGTAAATTTGCAGACGACACTAAGGTTGGTGGAAATGTGGATAGTGACGAAGGATGCTGTAGGTTGCAGAGAGACATAGATAAGCTGCAGAGCTGGGCTGAGAGGTGGCAAATGGAGTTTAATGCAGACAAGTATGAGGTGATGCACTTTGGTAGGAGTAACCGGAAGGCAAAGTACAGGGCTAATGGTAAGATTCTTAGTAGTGTAGATGAGCAGAGAGATCTCGGTGTCCATGTACACAGATCCTTGAAAGTGGCCACCCAGGTTGACAGGGCTGTTAAGAAGGCGTACAGTGTTTTAGCTTTTAGTAATAGAGTGATCGAGTTCCGGAACCAAGAGGTTATGGTGAAGCTGTACAAAACTCTGGTGTGGCCACACTTGGAGTATTGTGTACAGTTCTGGTCACCACATTATAAGAAGGATGTGGAAGCTTTGGAAAGGGTGCTGAGGAGATTTACTATGATGTTGCCTGGTATGGAGGGAAGGTCTTACGAGGAAAGGCTGAGGGACTTGAGGCTGTTTTCATTAGAGAGAAGAAGGTTGAGAGGTGACTTAATTGAAACATATAAAATAATCAGAGGGTTAGATAGGGTGGATAGGGAGAGTCTTTTTCCTAGGATGGTGACGGCGAGCACGAGGGGGCATAGCTTTAAATTGAGGGGTGAAAGATATAGGACAGATGTCAAAGGTTGTTTCTTTACTCAGAGAGTAGTCCGGGAATGGAACGCTTTGCCTGCAACGGTAGTAGATTCGCCAACTTTAAGTACATTTAAGTCATCATTGGATAAGCATATGGACGTACATGGAATAGTGTATGTTAGATGGGCTTCAGATCGGTATGACAGGTCGGCACAACATCGAGGGCCGAAGGGCCTATACTGTGCTGTAATGTTCTATGTTCTATGTTTGTGGCTCTAATATAAACCGAAACGACTGCAAATGCTGTAAATCAGGAAAAAAAGAGACTTTTAAGTGATTCTTGGATAGGCACATGGAGGATAGTAAAGTGGGGTATGCAGGGTAGATTGATCTTAATAGGATAACTGGATGGCACAACATCGTGGGCCGAAGGGCCTGTACTGTTCCATGTTCTATGTAAAAACAGAAGTTGCTTGAAAAGCTCAGCAGGTCTGGCAGCATCTGTGGAGAAAAAAAAAATCAGAGTTAACGTTTCAGGTCTGGTGACCTTTCCAGGAACTTCTCTTTTTGTTCCATGTTTGTGGCCTTGTTCAAACTTTCCTTGAGCTTTAATAGAATACACAGCACAATACACACCCTCCCTGTTGATTTACAGACCATGACGAGTTTGTGCTGACTGCAGCCTAGTAATGTCCAGTGAGCCCACACCTCAACAGCCCCACATGATCTGCTGGATGGCTTCCCACTGTTAGTCCTCTGGCGTGGGTTAGTTAGGTTGAACAGTCTGTTTCTGTGAATGCAGAAAGGTCAGAGACTTTGGCTAATGGTAGCTTCAGTTTGAACTATCACTTTACTGTACATACTCGCCATAGTTGTACTGTGGATCTAGCCTCTGAGTCAGAAGTTATATGTTCATTGCAAACAGTGGGACACTGAGGGGGTGCACTGCCGGAGATGCTGCCTTTCAGATGGGGCATTAACGTAAGATCCATTTTATATTCTACATTGGACGGAAAAGATCATGTGGCACTACATCGAGAAACGGGATGTCAGTGCTCCCTGGTGTCCTGACCAATATTCACTCTTGAACCACCATCATGAAGAAACAACTGATTTGCTCTTCGTCACATTGCTGTTTGTGGGATTTTCAAGGTGCACTTTAACAGAATTGAGTTGTTTAATCAGCCTGGGATGTGAATTCGTGAGGATTACTATACAAATGCAATGCTCTCCTTATTTCATATATCATACCGTGACCCATTCGAGATACAAGTCCACTGACAGGAGTGACCATTCAGTTTGGTGAATGCAGAGGGAGAGGCCATTAAAGTTGTGGCCTCAGGTTTACTGAGAGGATAAAATGGTTAGTGTTTTGGTGGCATTCCCAAAGCGTGGAAACACCATCAGCTACTCAGCCTGAAGGCTTTGTTTTGGGCAGGAGCTTGTCAACACTTTCCAAGAAATACCTCAAAGCCTCAAAACATTTCACACTGTGAAGTGCAGTGACAGTGAGCATGTAGTGAACCTGAACTGATGTCAGGAAATTTCTGTGCACACTGTACCATTCACAAAATTTTGAAGTGTATGTGAGTGAGTGAGAGTTGTTTACTGACTAATGATTTAGTGTGAAGTCAGTTGCCACCTCCATGAAAATGACATCAATGTGAATCGACATTCCTGCTGCAATAGCTCATGCCTTGTAAAATCGCCATTGATAAGGAAAAGCATGAATCATAGATACTTTTAATCCTATGTAAATACTCAGCCTGAGAAGCTGTCATTAATAATGAGCTTATGTTACACAGAGCCACTTTGAGCAGAAATGGTTCTGTTTGCCTTGGCTCCTGGTGCATTGGAATTCATCCTGTTTATCCTACATTTAGGGTTCCACAATGTCTGTCAGCAACCTAAAATCTCTATTGACCTCATTTCTGTCGGCTTAGCTCAGTTGCTGCTCTCATTTGTGCCTTTGTTCTGTCTCCCTAAGCGGTGTGGACCGTATGCCAATATGTTCATTTACAGTTTCCCCAGCCCCTCATTCTCACAAATCTCCGAGATCTGCAGAGTGGCTGGAGAAAATTGAAGGAGCATAACTGGACTCCAGACTTGATCATTCTGATGAATTGCTGGCTGGTCTTCCACATACTCCAACAACAAAAACAAAGTTGCTGGAAAAGCTTGGCAGGTCTGGGAGCACCTGTGAAGGAGAAAACAGAGTTAACATTTTGGGTCTGGTGACCCGAAGTTCTGAGGAAGGTTTACCGGACCCAAAACATTAACTCTGTTTTCTCCTTCACAGATGCTGCCAGACCTGCTGAGCTTTTTCAGCAACTTTGATTTTGTTCCTGATTTACAGCATCTGCAGTTCTTTTGGTTGTTATTCCACATACTCCAGTCTGGAAACCTGAGGTCATACAAAAGTCTGCTGACATAATTTAAATGGCAACAGGTGCCATTCCCTATCACCCTGTGGGCCTCACTGATGTATAGAGTCTCCCAATTAAGCAATGCCTTGACTTCATTCCATGGCTTTGAAATAATTCCACAGCTTTGACCTTCCTTACTGCAATCTCCTCCAGCCCCACAGCTGCCTGCAATATCTCTGCTCCTCTCATTCTGGCCACTCGTACATCCCCAATTTTATTTGCATTGTTGGTGCTTTATGTTGCCTGGACCATCAGCTCTGGAATTCCCTCACTACAACTGTCTTCCTCTCTTTCTCTCTCTCACCCTGTCCTTTCCCCCACCTTGGTCTCTCTCTCTCTCTCTCTCTCTCATGTGTTCCCAGGGAGAAGATCAACTTCACTGGTCAGGGCTTGTGGGGACCAGGAATTGAAAAGAGTCAACCCTTTAACTGAGGGAGGGGAAGTTAAGAACCATGTGAAGTTCAATTGGCTGAATATGCATTGGTAAGGTTGAAGGAGGAGGAAACATTTCAGTGAATGGCTTCAGGGATGGCACGGTGGCTCAGTGGTTAGCATTGTTGCCTCACAGCACTAGGGACCCGAGTTTGATTCCACCTTCAGGTGAGTGTCTGTGTGACGTTTGCACATTCTCCCTGTGTCTGTGTGGGTTTCCTCCCACAGTCCAAAGATGTACAGGTTAGCTGGATTGGCCATGCTAAATTGCCCATAGTGTTCAGGGAAGTGTGGATTAGGTGGGTTATAGGGGGATGGATCTGGGTGGGATGCTCCAGGGTCAGTGTGGATTTGTTAGGCCAAAGGGCCTGTTTCCACACTGTAGGGATTCTATGAATTCCATGAATGTGAACCTACTGGGGGAAACAATGAAGTAGAAAGTTTTAGGCCCAGTGTCTGCAATAGTCCAGTGCTAATTTGGCTCTATTGGTACAGTTTTGATATATTTGGTAGACAATTTGATACCTTTGATGGATAATTAAGATCTGATTGTAATAGTTGATAAATAGTGAATCTACCAGTATTTTGTTCTAAATTTTCCATGGGTTTGTGCATATAAATCATACTGACAGCCTGCAATGATTTCTTTGTTTTAAATAGTTTGACATCATGGACATAGTGAGGAACATGAGAAGACAACGCCACGGCATGGTTCAGACAAAGGTAAACCTCACAAAGCCCTTGGGACAAGTTTATTGATAGTGCTGCCTGTTACCCTGGGAACGTAAACCTCCCCCCGCAAAAAAAATGGGTCAGTCGCGTTTGGTTCCCCATTGCTATAAGTGACAGGGATCAATACGCTCAATATGGTCAGTTTGGTCATTGAAATAGTAGAATAAGGCAATGCATCTTCATAGTAGCCCTGCGCAACCAGTGTTCTTGGGAGTAAGCAAGTTCAGCAGCTACAAAGAGGAAATGGGGCTGTGTCAATAAGTAACATGCACACCTTACGGGCCAGAAGCAGAACTGCTGCAGTGAACACACTCCCGCAGCAATCTCTCTGCTCCTCGGCCACCCAGACTCGCCAATTGTTTCTACCTGACCAGCATTCAAAAGCTCCACTTCCCTGGTTGGTTCCCCACTGTCACCTTTGGACACATGTTGTTTTACCCCTTGTTCTTTCATAGAAGGCAGGTGTGCAAATTCCTAATTGCCCTAGGACTGAGTGGCCTGGTAGGTCATTTCAGAGGGCGGTTAAGAGTCAACCACATTTAGGTTTGTCTGGAGTCACATATAGGACAGACACGGTGAGAACAACAGACTCCTTTTTCCTAAAGGACATTTACCAGATTGCTTCTTAAAACAAATGTTGATAATTTCCTACCATTTATTGCTAAGATTTGCTTTCAACTCCTGATATATTAATTGAATTTACAGTTCACCAGCTGGCATGGTGGGGTTTGAAATTGTGTTCCCAGAGCATTAGCCTTGATCTCTGGATTATTAGCCCAGTGGCCCTGAGCCCTCATCAGATGCCAGTAACCATCAAATTCACCAGAGTCAGCCTCACCTACCTACTCTAGTAGGCCCATCCATCAATGTAGGCTCATTGTTGGCAAGGATCCCAGCTTGTCCTCAGTGTTTCTGCGGGCAACAGCGCTTAAAGTCGTCACGCGGTTCCATTCTGCGACAAAGTTTGATTTCTGCATATGTTTGATGATCATTTGGTTTCAGTGTTTTGGCCAGTCTACAATTCCAAGGTCAGATTTTTCTTCAGAACTCAGCAAGGCAAAGGGTCAGAAAAAAAGTCTCTGCATCTTACTCATGTTAATTAAATGAACATAAATTATATGACTATTCCACCAGTGGACTCTTGTGATCGAACTTCACGATTGAAGCATAAAATAAAAAGATAAGGCCCAACCAGCTTGGGATCTGAATTTTCCACTGTTAGCAACAGGTAGGACCATAAGACAGCATACCATAGAGGGAGAAGTGGTAAAAGGGAGTCTTTAATATGATTTATGAAGGTTTTTTATCCATTTCCTAATATCACCGTGTTCATTTGAAACAAGGAATACTGAAACCATCTGAATAGTGATCCGTACGCTGTAAATGGAAAGATTTAATGAAGCTATTTTCCCATAGTTTAAACTGGGTGCTTCCACAACAATGTCACCTGAAGCCAGGATTGTCTTCAGATAAGGCCCTGGAGATCTCCCAACAGTGGACACTGGAGAAGATTATCTAAAATTACAAAGTTATCTTGATGCGTTGGGTCAATGGGCTGAGGAGTGGCAGATGGAGTTTAATTTGGATAAATGTGAGGTATTGTATTTTGGTAAAAGAAACAAAAGCAGGACTCGGACAATCAGAAGTGTGGGTGGTGTTGTAGAACAGAGAGACCAAGGGTTTCAGCTACATAAGCCTTTGATGTTTGCTACACATATAAATAGGGTGATTGAGAAGGCATTTGGCATGCCTTCATTGCTCAAACCTTTTGAGTACAGGAGTTGGGATGTCATGTTGAGGTTGTTCAAGACATTGGTGAGACCTTTTCTGGAGTGCTGTAACTAGTTCTGGTCACCTGTTATAGGAAGGATATTATTGAGATGGAGAGGAATCAGAAGGGTTTTACCAGGATGCTGCCAGGATTGGAGGGTTTCAGTTAAAAGGAGAGGCTGGATAGGCTGGGACATCTTTCACTGGAATGTAGGAGGTTGAAGTCTATAAAATCATGAGGGGTATAAATAAGGAGAATGGCAGGTATCCTTTCCCTAGGGTGGGGGATTTCAAGACAAGGGGGCATATTTTTAAGGTGAGAAGTGAAAGATTTTAAAAAGAGATGAGTGGTAACTTTTTTACACAGACAGTTCGTGTGTGGATTGAACTGCTAGACAAAGTGGTGGATGTGGGTATAGTTACAGTGTTTAAGAGACATTTGGATAAGTACATGAATAATAAAGGTTTGGAGGGTTTTAGGCCAAGCACAGACAGGTGGAACTAGTTCAGTTTGAGATAATGTTCAGCATGGACTGGTTGGACCGAAGAGTCTGTTTCCATGCTATACGACTTTACAACTCTATAAGCATTTAACAATTCTTAAAGGAGAATAGTTTGTCTTGGTCCACCTTATTTAATGTCTTATTTTACACCCCCTTACGCAAGGAGAAATGAATGAGCAATGTGCTGTCTTATGATCCCACCTGTTGTTAACAGTGGAAAAGCCAGATCCCAGAGTGAAACCTAGCTTGTTGAACCGTGCCTTTTTATTTTCTGTTTCAAATGTAAAGCTCAGTCACAAGAGTCCACTGATAGATTTTTAACACTAAGAATAAAATGTTTATTGTTAAAAAAAATACATGAACTGTAAAAATATAAATGAAATTTAAAGCTATTTATTGTTCTTAATAGCCATAAATCTAGAGCTGTCACATTGGATTAAATAGAGGTTTCCATTCTTATTGAACTGATAAATTTGAAGGATTGAGCCACGTTTGATTGTGGTGACCAGAAAGGGCAGTACTTTCCTTTGATACCAAGGTGTAGAGCTTTCCTTTCGTGGTTTATTTGTCCCAATGTGTCATTCTCTTACATTGACATTCATTTATTGTGAGATATGAAAATTAACACTTTCTCTGTATCAACATGCAGGATCAATACATATTCTGCTACAACATTGTGTTGGAAATTCTCGAGAGCATTCAACAGCTGAACGAACAACAAGAGGAGAACCTGTTGTGATAAAGTAGCCCATGGCAGCTGGGGGTCAGAGTTCACAGGCCATGGGCCTGGGAATGTTGTGAGCTAAACATTGAAGTGACTACTCCTATGTGTTAATTAGATTCAGGAAAACAATGCCATGCCAGCAGTAACTAATAAGTAATGAACTGTGATTTCACAATTATGCTATGAAAGCTGTTTATATATGAATTGTATCGTTTCTACAAATAAGGAGAATTTATTTAGTTAGTTTTCTAGTTGAAGTGAGGTCAGTCAAATGCCACGCATGTGTTCAACAAGACTGAACACAACTGCTGTATTCTTTGCACTAAGGATTCATAACTATGAGTTAGAGATACTCTTCCCTAGCCTTTCTGCAGGCTATTTAGAAGGAAAACTATGCCCTTTAGTTATGCTTACTGTATTAGAGTTCAATCACACCACAGCACAACCAGGTGGGACTCTGATCAGCAGATGTTGTTCATTTGAAATCATAGAAGGAGCCATTTCCAGTATAACTGAGCCATCTTAAAATCATGACCACATGTCTGTCAAAAAGGATGTTTCAAAAAAATAGTTATTCATGTGGACAATTGTTTTACAAGCTTCATAAAGCTCAATGGTTGGATGTAAATGCAATGAGACTTGTATATTTCTGGATTAATCCCATATTGTACACTGTAAAGCTTTCTTCCAATATTTTGTTTTGATTGAATTGTTTGTAACTAACTGTGATATTCCATCAGCTTGATTATTTTTGTCAGGTATATTTTATAATGGCGGTTCTTGCCCAATTAAAGATTTTGTATATTTGCACAGATGATTCTAAATGTCAACAGCTGTCTTACTGCGGCACATGTTAGACTTAGTGGATGGATATTTGTTGAATTCAACAAAATGAGTTTAAGCTTTTCTGTCATTATGATAGGTCAGAGCATGATTTGAAGCATAAAAATGTAATCAAGTCAAGCAGCTGAAAATTCCAATCAGAATATGACCAGATTAAGCTCACTGATTAATCAATACTTCCTTTCAGGCGTACAAAATTGGACAAGCTCAGTCCATGCTACACTGTCGTAACTAAATAAAAGCTTGTTAACCACCCACCACAACCTTATCACCAACAAATCTCCTGGAAGAGACAATATACAGGGAGAAAAAAAATCTATGGCCAATGAGGGAATACTCTGTGAAAATTCCTCTCCAACACGCTTGAGCAGTAAAAGCCAGTCCAGGAAATCATGTGCTATTGGCTGTCTACAAGACACTTATTTTCTATATCATGAAATCTTTGCACCAGTCAAGATGTGATTTAGCTCCTCTTCTGACAGTCATTAACTACCAACCAGCAGTGCAATCCAGAAGCTCACTGCTCTATGGGGAAAGAAGAGCCACAAGAATCAATCCGTTTATGCCTTGTCTTACAACAGCATCATTCTTAGGTGAAGGAGGGAAGAGTGGACGATGTTTATTTGCCCCATCTGAAGCTTGCTGACCTATCATGACCCTTCCATGTCTAGTCAAGTCAAGTTGCCATAGTATTACCAGACCATGAGAGAGATACACCTGGTAATGATTTAACCTGAGGGCCACCATACCTCAGGTGAGGGGAAAGGTTGAGAAAGATGATCCTTCATATTAATTTCAGCAGGTGATGGGAGCTGAACTCACATTTTTGGCATCACACTGCTTTGCAAACCAACCGTCCAGCCAACAGAACTAAACTGATCCCCCACCTTTCATAACCACAGAAGAAGTAGGAGCAAGAGTAGGCTATCTGACCCAGTGAGCCTGCTCCACCTTTCAACAAGATCATGGCTGACCTTGCTGTTAGATAATTTCTTCTAATAAGCCAAAAACCGGACTGCAACTGTCAGACTTTAAGGTAAAGAGAACTTTTTATTTGTGATATCACGGAGAGTCGATGCTAACAAAGGTTAGATACTGCAGCAATGCAGAGTTACAGGGTATTTATAGAGGTATGACAAACAAGTCAACACGACAGATAACGGTTATCCCATAGTCCAAAGCTTAACGTTCTCCAGAAATCTTCCTGAGCTACAGCCTTTATTCTTCTGTTAATGTTTAGCTAACATGCACTTATTTTACTGACTAGGGCAAAAATGTGATTAGGTTTTACTAAGATAACAGTTACTAAGAACTAGGGGTGTTTGAGTTGACATTTCCTTTTACTGTTCTGTCTGTCACATCATCTTTTTGCCTTTTCGATACTGACTTTTCTTCAACCTTCTATAACATGCTAATTTTTTCCACACTTGCCATGGACTCAGCTCCAACTACCTGCCCACTCACCCCATAACCCTTAATTTCTTTACTGTTCAAAAAATCAATCTTTGCCTTAGAAACATTTAACATGTTAGTCTCAACTGTTTCACTGGGCAGGGAATTCCACAGATTCACAACCCTTTGGGTGAAGAAGTCCCTCCTCAACTAAATCTGGTCCCCCTTGTTTTAAGGCAATGCCCCTTAGTTCTAGTTTCACCTGCCATTGGAAACAGCTTCTCTGCTTCTGTCTTACCTAGCCCCTTCATAATTTTATATGTTTCTATAAGATCCCTCCTCATTCTTCTAAATTCCAATAAGTATAGAATCCCATACTCAATCTCTCCTCATAAGCCAACTCCCTCAATTCTGGGATCAACCTAGTGAACCTAATCTGCACCCCCTCCAGTGCTCGTACATCCTTTTTCAAGTAAAGAGACCAAACCAGTACCCAGTACACCAGCAGCATATACTAGTCAGGTGACTAGCTCATCACTCAGCACAGGTTTTGATGTCTTGTCAAGACATTTCTTTGGTGTTCGTCTGGCAGACATACATCAGACCAGAGGAAAACTTGTAATAGGGTCGTGATCACAGATTCTGATACTCCCACTCAAACTTCATTATAGATGTCGATACTTGGAGTAGAGTTTTTGTTCATCTGAGATTTTGGCACTGATTGTTGAGATGAAATCAGTTGATAATTCAACCTACTGCATCCCTGTACGATACAGACAATATTTCTTTTTCTAGTGTCACAGTAAATTGATCATAATTCCATAAACATGTCAGTTTAATTTCAGTCTAGCTACTACCACTCCTTCTTTAAAGAGAGTGGTATTTTATAGAACGTGACAACTTGAATGTCTATTAAATAAATCACAGGTTGGTAGAATTGTTATCAATGTATATCTCAGATTATATTCAATATATCAACAGTTAGAACCAAGAAAGCATTGAGTTTAATTTATGTATTGTTGTAGAAATCACTAGTGCAACTACAGTTAGAGAAGGGCAGTATTTAAGATATGCACAATTTTAAACATTTTATTTGAATTTATTTTTCTATAGAGTTAATTCAGTATTGCCACCAGGAGTTAACATTTTAAAGCTATCATTACTCATATTGTACATATTACTGTATATTTATAAATCTGTCTTTAATACATAAGATCAATAAAATAATTATCTTTTTGTGACACTGACTGTTGTATTGACTTCTGACTGTTCTAATGTTTGCTGTCACGTCCTTCCTTCTCACCGTTACATTGCCTCTATTCTGAAGACAAAATTAGTGCCATGAATGTTCTTGTACCTTGGCTCTTGAGTTCCTTGGGTCAAGTATATATGTGACAGAGTGATATATAAACCCAATGCAATATGGCTCACTTTGTTTGTGACAATCTTTCGGCCAAATGTACCAAGACAAACTCACTAAAAGCTGGACATCATTTGGTCATAGCATCCATTTTAGAATTAATACTAGCTCCACGTTTAACACCAAGCTAAAACAAAGAGCTGGAAATGAACTTCTCTCAAACCTTACAGTATCCTGAAGAATTTCAAGTACTATATATTCTTTCTGAAATGTAGCCACAAACATTGCATAGGTTGGCATATAATGCTTATATACACTCCTTTCTTCAAGTAATCCCAAGTGATAGAACATAGAACATAGAACAGTACAGCCAAGTACAGGCCCTTTGGCCCCCGATGTTATGCCGACCTGTCATACCGATCTGAAGCCCATCTAACCTACACTATTCCATGTACGTCCATATGCTTATCCAATGACGACTTAAATGTACTTAAAGTTGGCGAATCTACTACTGTTGCAGGCAAAGCGTTCCATTCCCTTACTACTCTCTGAGTAAAGAAACTACCTCTAACATAAGTCCTATATCTTTCACCCCTCAATCTAAAGCTATGCCCCCTCGTGCTCGCCGTCACCATCCTAGGAAAAAGGCTCTCCCTATCCACCCTATCTAACCCTCTGATTATTTTATATGTTTCAATTAAGTCACCTCTCAACCTTCTTCTCTCTAATTAAAACAGCCTCAAGTCCCTCAGCCTTTCCTCGTAAGACCTTCCCTCCATACCAGGCAACATCATAGTAAATCTCCTCTGCACCCTTTCCAAAGGTTCCACATCCTTCTTATAATGCGGTGACCAGAACTGTACACAATACTCCAAGTGCGGCCGCACAAGAGTTTTGTACAGCTTCACCATAACCTCTTGGTTCCGGAACTCGATCCCTCTATTAATAAAAGCTAAAACACTGTATGCCTTCTTAACAGCCCTGTCAACCTGGGTGGCCACTTTCAAGGATCTGTGTACATGGACACCGAGATCTCTCTGCTCACCTACACTACTAAGAATCTTACCATTAGGCCTGTACTTTGCCTTCCGGTTACTCCTACCAAAGTGCATCACCTCACACTTGTCTGCATTAAACTCCATTTACCACCTCTCAGCCCAGCTCTGCAGCTTATCTATGTCTCTCTCCAACCTACAGCATCCTTCGTCACTATCCACAACTCCACCGACCTTAGTGTCGTCTGCAAATTTACGAACCCATCCTTCTACGCCCTCATCCAGGTCATTTATAAAAATGACAAACAGCAGTGGACCCAACACCGACCCTTGCAGTACACTACTAGTAACTGGTCTCCAGGATGAACATTTCCCATCAACTACCACCATCTGTCTTCTTTCAGCAAGCCAATTTCCGATCCAAACTGCTATATCTCCCACAATTCCATTCCTCCGCATTTTGTACAATAGCCTATTGTGGGGAACCTTATCGAACGCCTTGCTGAAATCCATATACACCACATCAACCGGTTGACTCTCATCTACCTGTTTGGTCACCTTCTCAAAGAACTCAATAAGGTTTGTGAGGCACGACCTTCCCTTCACAAAACCGTGCTGACTATCCCTAATCAATTTATTCTTTTCTACATGAGTATAAATCCTATCTCTTATAACCTTTTCCAACACTTTACCAACAACTGAGGTAAGGCTCACTGGTCTATAATTACCAGGGTTGTCTCTACTCCCCTTCTTGAACAGGGGAACCACATTTGCTATCCTCCAGTCATCTGGCACAATACCGTAGACAATGACGAGTTTAAGATCAATGCCAACGGCTCGGCAATCTCCTCCGTGGCTTCCCAGAGGATCCGTGGATAAATCCCATCCGGCCCAGGGGACTTATCTATCTTCACTTTCTGAAGGATTTCTAATACCTCTTCCTTGTGAACCTCAATCCCACCTCGTCTAGTAGCCTGAATCTCAGTATTCTCCTCGACAACATTGTCATTTTCTAGAGTGATTACTGTTGAAAAATATTCATTTAGCGCTTCCCCTATCTCATCTGACTCCACACACAACTTACCACTACTACCCTTGATTGGGCCTAATCTTACTTTCGTCATTCTTTTATTCCTTAAATACCTATAGAAAGCCTTAGGGTTTACCCTGATCCTATCCGCCAACAACTTCTCATGTCTCCTCCTGGATCTTCTGAGCTCTCTCTTTAGGTCTTTCCTGGCTACCTTGTAGCCCTCAATTGCCCTAACTGAGCCTTCACATCTCATCCTAACATAAGCCTTCTTCTTCCTCTTGACCAGAGATTCCACCTCCTTCGTAAACCACAGCTCCCGCACTCTACAGCTTCCTCCCTGCCTGACAGGTACATATTTATCTAGGACAAACAGGAGCTTTTCCTTGAATAAGCTCCACATTTCTAATGTGCCCATCCCCTGCAGTTTCCTTCCCCATTCTATGCTCCCTAAATCTTGCCTAATCTCATCGTAATTGCCTTTCCCCCAGCTATAACTCTTGCCCAGTGGTATACACCTATCCCTTTCCATCACTAAAGTAAACATAACAGAATTGTGATCACTATCACCAAAGTGCTCACCTACTTGCAAATCTAACACCTGGCCAGGCTCATTACCCAGTATCAAATCTAATGTGGCTTCGCCCCTTGTTGGCCTATCTACATACTGTGTCAGGAAGCCCTCCTGCACACACTGGACAAAAACTGACCCATCTATAGTACTCGAACTATAGTGTTCCCAGTCAATATTTGGAAAGTTGAAGTCCCCCGTGACAACTACCCTGTCTCTCTCACTCCTATCGAGAATCATCTTTGCTATCCTTTCCTCTACATCTCTGGAACTATTCGGAGGCCTATAGAAAACTCCCAACAGGGTGACCACTCCTTTCCTGTTTCTAACCTCAGCCCATACTACCTCAGTTGATGAGTCCCCAAACATCCTTTCTGCAACTGTAATACTGTCCTTGACCAACAATGCCACACCTCCGCCCCTTTTACCATCTTCTCTGTTCTTACTGAAACATCTAAATCCCGGAACCTGAAACAACCATTCCTGTCTCTGCTCTATCCATGTCTCCGAAATGGCCACAACATCAAAGTCCCAGGTACTAACCGACGCTGCAAGTTCACCCACCATATTCCGGACGCTCCTGGCATTGAAGTAGACATACTTCAAACCAACTTCTTGCTTGCCGGTGTCATCTTGCGTCCCTGAAACTTTATTTTGGACCACCCTACTCTCAACCTTTTCTATAGTCGAACTACAATTTTGGTTCCCATCCCCCTGCTGAATTAGTTTAAACCCACCCGAACAGCCTTAGCAAACTTCCCCCCCCAGGATATCGGTACCCCTCTGGTTCAGGTGAAGACCATCTTGCTTGTAGAGGTCCCACCTACCCCAGAAAGAGCCCCAATTATCCAAGAATCCAAAACACTCCCTCCTGCACCATCCCTGTAGCCACGTGTTCAACTCCTCTCTCTCCCTATTCCTCGCCTCACTAGCACGTGGCACGGGCAACAAACCAGAGACAACAACTCTGTTTGTCCTAGCTCTCAGCTTCCATCCTAGCTCCCTGAATTTCTGCCTTAAATCCCCATCTCTCTTCCCACCTATGTCGCTGGTGCCAATGTGGACCATGACTTGGGGCTGCTCCCCGTCCCCCTTAAGGATCCCAAAAACACGATCAGAGACATCACGCACCCTGGCACCTGGGAGGCAACACACCAACCGTGAGTCTCTCTCGTCCCCACAAAACCTCCTATCTGTCCCCCTAACTATGGAGTCCCGAATGACTAATGCTCTGCTCCTCTTCCCCCTACCCTTCTGAGCAGCAGGGACAGACTCTGTGCCAGAGACCTGCTCCCCACTGCTTTCCCCTGGTAAGTCGTCCCCCCCAACAATATCCAAAACGGTATACATTTGTTGAGGGGAATGGCCACAGGGGATCCCTGCACTGCCTGCCGGTTCCCTTTCCGTCCCTTGACCGGAACCCATCTGCCTTTTTCCTGTGCTTGAGGAGTGACTACCTCCCTGTAACTCCTCTCAATAACCCCCTCTGCCTCCTGAATGATCCGAAGTTCATCCAGTTCCAGCTCCAGTTCCCTAACACGGTTTTCAAGGAGCTGGAGTTGGGTGCACTTCCCGCAGATGTAGTCAGCAGGGACACTAGTGGTGACCCTTACCTCCCACATTCTGCAGGAGGAACATTCAACTGCCCTGATCTCTGTTCCCATTATTCTAAATGGGAATATATGGGAATATGATCTTTACTTACATCTGAACAGACATAACTGGGTGTAAATCATCCAAGAATTATCCCTTTGTAATTGCACTCGGGTACCATCTTAACATTTTCCATAATTGCACTCGGGTACCATCTTAACATATTCCATAACATTAAATGAAACCTACAACACAGAAGTAATATATAGAATACATAAAGCACACTAAAAAGATGCTGATATAGCAGGCTTAACACAGGTAGAGAATTCCTGGGAGCTGTCTAGAACCGTGGGAGTTTGGAATGAACCCTGAGAAGCATTGATAATTCAGTGCAGCTGAGAGTTGTGGTGAAGGAAGCCCACAAGCAGCATTTGCTTGGTGCAGCTGAGAAAAGCTAGTGGCAATGCCACTTTTGAATATAGCTGTCTGTGAAAGGGCTGGTCTTGTGCCCATGAGAAGGTGCCAGATGGCACTCTAAGTATCCAGGAGAAAGCAGTCACAGAAACGGAGAGTGAACTACCAGATCGGGAACAGACATTGAACAGTTCATGGTGGAGCAGTTTCTGAGGGAGTTCTGCAGGTAAATCTTCAGAAGTGAAGAATTGAAATCGCGCGTTTAAAAAAGATAATGTTTTAATGAGATTTTCTGGCCTACAGAAACTAGTTTCTATTTGATATGCTCTGTGAAGGTGTTTGTCCAAAGTTTGTCTTTCAACCCTATTTACACATGTTAACTCTGGATGTCAGAATATTAATTTATATATTGTGCGTTGTATTACTGTTATAATTTTATATAGTAAAGTTTATTTTGTTGTTTCAAATCGTGGAATATTGTGGCATCATTCTCTGAGTAAGTGGGGGAAGTAATGGTCTAGTAGTATTATCACTGGACTGTCTATCCAGGGACCACGATAACATCCTGGGTTTGAATCCCACCATGGCTGATGGTGGAATTTGAATTCAATAAAAAACACCTGGAATTGAGAATCTAGTGATAACTATGAATCTGTTGCCAATGGTCAGAAAAACCCATCCAGTTCGCTAATGTCTTTTAGGAAGGAAACTGCCAACCTCACCTGGCCTGGCCTACGTGTGACTCCAGACCCACAGCAATGTAGTTGACTCTCAGCTGCCCTCTGGGCAACTCAGATGGGCAATAAATGCTGCCTAAAAGCAACACCCTCATCCCGTAAATGAATAAAACAAAAAAACTTGTAATCTAAAACTTCGTCCACTTTATACAAAAGGTCAGTCGTCCCTAGGCAGACTGTAACATAAATTTGGTGGTCCCATCAGGGATCATAACAAATAACACTCTTTGGACTTGAGCACAAAAATCTGGAGTGACAGTCGGGTTCAGTGGGAGCATGACACTATGGGAGGTAGCATTTATCAGTTTAGGCATTTAACTGAGGTCGAGCACCTTCTCAGGTATATGTAAGAAATTCCATGCCATTATCTTGAAGAAGACCAGAGGATTTTTCTCTGGTTTCTGGACCAATATTTACTCCTCAATCAACACCACTAAAATGGATCATCCGATTATTGCTATTTCAAGGCTTTGCTGTAAAAGAAACTCACCACCTTAACATTCTATTGCTGCAAGTTATTTGGGAATATCTCTTTGCACATTTAGGAATTGGCTTTTGCTGAGATATCCTTAAAGCAGAGCCTGTGATTTGAGTTCATTGAAGAAATAAAGGAAGAAACCCATGAATTTCACTAATGCCCTTTAGGGAAGGAAACTGCCATCCTTACCTGGTCTGGCCTACATGTGACTCCAGACCCACAGCAATGTGGTTGACTCTGAACTGTCCTTAATTTCTAATGACTTCAGTTCTACCAGATGTCCTTGATGCTACACAGCTCAGAGCTTAGATCAAATGTCCACATGTGGACCAAGACTGTAATGAGATCAGATGCTGAGTTGGTCTGGAAGAAGCTAACCTGAACCACTATCTGTGAACAGGTTATTGGTGTGTAAATGCTGTTTGATAGCATTATCAACAATACCATCCATCACCTCACTGATGATTAGGAGTAGAACAGTGGAGTAAGCAGGACAAGCAGTAATAAAACAGGACATTGCTGGTGATTATGTTAGTACTTTGAGTTAGAGAAGAACAAAAGCAAACTAGGTTAGTTTCATGCAGCTCTCTTTCTGTTTGTATTTCTCAAGTTCTGCATGGACCCAATATTTAAACATACACTTTTAGCTGATGTGAGCATTTCTTGTCTATCCTTTGTTGCTCTGAGACTGAGTGGCTTTCTTGGTCATTTCAGAGGGTAGTTAAGAGTCAAACTCATTGATGTGGATCTGGATTCACCCACAAATTCTAAAAGAGTGGTTAAGAAAAAGAGGAGGGATGATTAAGAAACCAGAAAGGGAATTAATACATGGAGGCAATAGAGATGGCTGAAGTATTGTATGAATACTTTGCATCGGCCTTTACCGGGCATGATGATGGTGACAGAGGAGGGGATTCAGTCATGAAAAGGGTTCAAAATCAATAAGAATGTAATTAAAGTCAACAAGGCACAAGGACTGGATGAGATGCATCCAAAGATATTGAAGGAAGTGAGACTGGATATTGGCCATAATCAGTCTGTATTCCCTGGACTTGGGCAGATGCAAACGTCACAGGAAGAGAACTGCAAATATTATGGTTTGTTTAGCAAAGTTTGTAAGGCTGAATCCAGCAATTACAAACCAGTAAGTTTAACTTGAGTAATTAGAAAGATTCTAGAAACAATTATTCGGGATTAAATTGATATTGACATGGAAAAAGAAGAGATGATTAGGAGATCCACTGTGACAGCAGAAATCTTAAAGAGTACAGACAAGTTGATAGCATGGGCAGATAGGTGGCAGATGAAGCTCAGTGCAGAGAATTGTAAGGTGATGAAGTTTGATTTGCAGAACTCAAGAAATATAAATCAATAGGTTTCATTCTTAAGGAGCAGAGTGTATATACTTGCATACATACATGTGCACTCAACGTTGTACATGGCAGTCCAGCTGTATAGAGCAGTTAATAAAGCAAAGGGTATTCCTGGGCTTTGTTTTGGAGCCACAGAGAACAAGAGCGTGAAGGTTATGTTGAACTTTTATAAGACACTTGTTAGGTCTCAGCTGGAGTGTTATGTGCAGCTGTAGGCACCACATTACTGAAAGGATGTGAATGTGTCAGAGAGAATACAAAAGTGATTTGCCTGGAAATGTGGTAGAAGCAATTTGAATTGAGGCATTCAGAAAGGCATACTGTGATTATCTGCATAGGAACAATGGGCAGAGCTATGGAGAAAAGGCAGGAGAAAGGCTCTAAATCACCCTGCTTATTGAGAGAGATCTAAAAAAGGCACAAGGGGTAAATTTTGTACACAGAGGGTGTTTTGTGTGTGGAATGAATTTCCTGAGGAAGTGGTGGATGTGGGTACAATTACAAACTATAAAAGACATTTGGCTAAGTACATGAATAGGAAAGATTTAGAGGGATATGGGCCAGGAGCAGGCAGGTGTGACTAGTTTAGTTGGGATAATGTTTGGCACAGACTGGTTGGGCCGAAGGATCTGTTTTCATGCTGAATGATTCTATGAGAGCTAGTGTAGACGTGTTGGAATACTTTGTGTGATCCTTTCCTGTTTGATAGCGCAGAAGGTGCAGATAGTGTTCTGTACCTGTGTGTTGGGCACTGGTCATTGTAACAAGAGATGTAAAAGCAAAGATGCCTTATTCTTACTAGACTGTGAAGCTGCTTGCTTGTTAGAGAGAGGCAACTGGTGGTGGTTTAACCCAAGGGTCACCACACCTCAGGCCTGGGAGAGGTTGAGAAGGAGAGTCCTTCAGATGGTGCAGGAATTGATCTTACACTGTCGGTGTTACTCTGAATCGCAAATGGTCTGGTGCTTGCATTATCAATTCCAGTTAATATAACATATCTCAAAACGTCACACTAATTGTGAATAAAATCAGAATTATGGATGTGTGGAGAAAATACGTTCTAAGGATATTACCACTGTACAATTTCTTTACACAACAGCGGTAGATGAAATAGAGTTAAGGACGAAAACTGAAAGCAATGCAATCAGTAAAGTCACTGGCGATGTTAAATTGATATCATGCAACTCTGCTCAACTATTTCAGGGTCAATGAAACATTTCACATGTCTCTTCCAGAAACTTTAGTTTTTGGCTATTGCCTAGTGTCAACTGAGTTGGAGGAGAGACCCAGCGACAGGACGTACCACGCACAGGTCATTGGAATGATCAGGTGGCTTTCTCCTTTCTATAACAGCACATAACACTAGTATGTCGCCATGCCCAATAAGGAACATCAAGCTAATAATACAAAGCTTCTATCTTAAAATTATCTTGCAATCTCACTCAGTTTGTTTCTGGCTAGAAGGATGAATGGCTGTTAGTAGGGACTGTTAGTGGTGAACAATGGTTGTGTGTAATAGCAGATTATGTGATAACAAGGCCTGATGTGTGGGGGTTAGGATAAGAACATGGGAGAGCTTAGGCCGTAAAATTATCCAACTTGATATTGAGTCTGGATGGCTGCAGGGTCCTCAAGCAGAAAATGAGGTGCTGCTCTTCCAGCTTGCACTAAGCTTTGCTAGATAACAGCAGGAAGCCTGAGAGAAAGATGTTAGACTGGGAACAGGGTGGTGTATTAAAGTGGCAAGCAACTAGAAGCTCAAGGCCTGTCTGCTAAAAAGGAAGACAGACTATCATCCCATGGGATATGGTGTATAATTGGTTAAATCACTCAGAACAAGACATTGTTATATTTGAGAGGACTCCAATTTTACCTGTATCAATCACTCAGTTCCACTCTGGTTATAAATCACTCAACACAAAATTCTGCAGCAAAGCACTTAGACAGATTTTTGAAAGGGAATTTACAATATGTAAAATATTTGACGAACAAACACACATCAAATGATCCAGTTTTAACCACCTGAAGTAACCATATTACTTTATCATTTCATTGCCACATAACTCAGGCTATGGTTTATACCTTTGACAATTCTACAAGCTGCAAGAATTACCTTTCATCTACAGCTTGCAGTGCGAGATCTGGGAGAACCCAAGGGGACAGAATTAATGAAGACTTTTTTCACATGGCTATGAGAATGTACCAGTCATGTTCAAACAGGTGAGAAAAGGAATACCTGCATTTATATGGAGCCTTTCACAGCCGCAAGAATCTCCCCAAGTTCCTTACAGCAATAAAATTTATTTTCTGAAGTGTAGTCACTGTTGGAATGTAGGAAACTGGGGAGCACATTTGTGTACAGCAAGATACAAAAAACAGCAATGTGATGATAGCCAAATACTCCACTTTTATGAAGTTGTTTGAGGGATAAACATTGACCTATAAGATTCTTCCACTTTATGATTGACCAAGTCCTTGTTCCACTATGACAAGAATGCTTGCCCATTTAGATAATTTTGTGATCACAGATAATGGGAACTGCAGATGCTGGAGAATCCAAGATAACAAAGTGTGGAGCTGGATGAACACAGCAGGCCAAGCAGCATCTCAGGAGCACAAAAGCTGATGTTTCGGGCCTAGGCACTTCATCATCCCTTTTTTCTGATGAAGGGTCTAGGCCTGAAACATTAGCTTTTGTGCTCTGAGATGCTGCTTGGCCTGCTGTGTTCATCCAGCCCCACACTTTGTTATCTTAGATAATGTTGTCTATATTTTCATGTTCAAACAGTGTAGAGTTATGGCAAGTGAAATGCAAATGTTGCAACTTGCAGCACTTTCAAAGTCATTGTGGCCCTTTGGTTAGCAATTGTACCAGTGTTTGTTGTTGCACCGTCTGTTTGGCTTATGAATGACTTACCTTCATTTCCCTCTTAATTTCAGGCAGGATGTGTGTGTCTTGTTTAAGGAAAGCTCTAAATCCCATTGTAATTCTGTCACTGTGCTTTCATTGATTAAACTGCAATTAAGCTTTCAAGTGTGTATGATGTTGAACAGTAATTCCTCGCAGTTATGCTCCTGAAAAGTCAATTTGAGATGAAACAGCATGGAGTCAAATTGTCCCATTGTAAGATTTTGGCAAAAGCTTTACGTTGAAATAACACTAACCCATGTAAGTTTAAATACTGCACTTTGCTAAATTCCTAATTATGCGTTCATAATAAAAATCACTTTTAAAATGAAATTGATTCAATCACATTTTATTATGCAACTCTTTCTACTAACAAACTACAGACGAAGATTTGGAAGAATGTCAAGGGAACAGAATTGATAAAGAACTTGCACTCTTTCACCCTATTTCTGCTCATTGCCTCTTCCACTCTTCACGTCTCCTCTTTCTGTCTCATCTTTGACTCACTATCGATTCACTCCCCAAACCTTTTTTTTGCTTTATTCATTCATGGGATGAGGGTGTTGCTGACCAGGCAGCATTTATTGCCTACCCCTAATTGCCTAGAGAGCAGTTAAGAATCAACCACAATGCTGTGGGTCTGGAGTCACATGTAGGCCAGACCAGGTAAGGATGGCAGTTTCCTTCCCTAAAGGACAATAGTGAACCAGATGGGTTTTTCCAACAATCGACAACGGATTCATGGTCATCATTAGACTGTTAATTCCAGATATTTATTGAATTTATTTTTATTGACTTTTTGGAGAGGGTGCTCCGAAACAGGGCACACACTGGCCACAAAGCAACGTTAACGTGAATGCTGGCGCCCGTTAAATTGCCCATGTTAAACTGAAACCAAGCAAATTAAAGTGAGGCCATGCTTGTTCTTGAATATATATTTCAGAGGCGAAAGCCTGCTCATTTATATTCACCTCCCCCCAAACAGATTCATTCATTGCATTTACCTTGTGTGGTTAAGCCTTCTCCTCATTACATTGTGCTGGAGGGGGTGCAGAGGAGATTCTCCGGGACATTGCCTGGGATGGAGCACTTTGGCCATTAAGAGGGGCTGGATAAGATCAGGTTGTTTTCTTTGTGTAGAGAAGCTTGAGGGGGGAAAGGTGCATAAGATTGCAAGGGTCATGGGCAGAGTGGATAGGAAGCAGCGGTTTCCCTTAGTTGAAGGATTAGTACAAGGTGGCATCATTTTAAGATGGAACGTGGGAGGTTTAGATATTAAAGGAAAATATTTTTCATATGGAGGGTGGTGGGAATCTGGAATGCACTGCATGGCAGGGTAGTTGATGTGGGTAACGTCACAAACATTAAAGCATAAACTGTCATAACATTAAAAGCTGTGGGTGTAGTGCTGGAAGGTAGGACTAATGTAGATTTACTGTAGTTCTGATGTACGAGTGCAACAAGACCTGGGTGTCATGGTGGAACGGTCACTGAAGGTTGGAATGGAAGTGCAGCAGGCAATGAGGAAAGCTATTGGCACGCTGGCCTTAGTAGCGAGAAGGATTGAGTATAGGAGTAGGTATATCTTGCTGCATTTATACAGGGCCTTGGGGAGGCCACACCTTGAGCATTGTGTGCAGTTTTGGCCTCTTAGCCTGAGGAAGGACATTCTTACTATCAAAGGGGGCCAGTGAATGTTCACCAGACTGATCCTCGGGATGGCAGCGCTCACATATGAGGAAAGGATGGATCAGTAGGGCTTGTACTCGCTGGAATTTAGAAGAATGAGGGGGGAATCTCATAGAAACAGTTCAAATCCTGATGGGACTGGACAGACAAGAATGTTCCTGATGTTCGGGAACTTCAGAGCTAGTTGTCACAGTCTAAGAATAAGGGGTAAGCCATTCAGGAACCATAGGATCCCTACAGTGTGGGAACTGGCTATTCAGCCAGCAAGCCCATATCAACACAGGCCCACATCCTTCACTGTAACCCTGCATTTCTCATGGCTAACCCAACTAACCTACACATCCCTGAAAACTACGGGTAATTTAGCATGGCCAATCCACCCTAACCTGCACATCTTTGGGCTGTGGGAGGAAACCAGAGCAACCAGAGGAAACCCACGCAGACATGGGGAGAGTGTGCAAACTCCACACAGTTGCCCGAGGGTGGAATTGAACTCAGGTCCCTGGTGCTGTGAGGCAGCAGTGCTAACCACTGAGCCACCATGCCATCCTGAGACTGAGAGGACTGAGATGAGGAAAAATTTATTCCCTAAACAGTTGCAATCCTATGGAATTCTCTCCCACAGAAAGCTGTCAGGGCCAGTTCATGTGATATATTCAAAAGGGAGCTGGACATGGCCCTTGTGGCTAAAGGGATCAAGGGATTTGGAGAGAAAGCAGGAATGCGATATGGAAATTGCATGATCAGCCATGATCAAATTGAATGGTGGTGCAGGCTTGAAATGCAGAATGCCCTACACCTGCACCTATTTTCCCTTCTATGTCCAGACTCACTCGGCTGAATGGCCTCTTCTGTACTGTATGATTCTGTGATTCAGTGATTCAGTCAATGGATTGAACCGTTTTCCTTCAAGTTAACATGGGCTGAAGCTCGACACGTCCTAAAATCAGCAGAAAGGAATGAGTTTAATAAAGCATTGTACACACGCAAGGTCACTCCTGTGACATTCTGAGGTACACCATTTTGCTATTACGCAAAGGCAATATATACCCCGTAACATGCAAAATTTAACAGTAAATTAAAATTTGCCAAACGTTCATTGTCCTCTTCATGTGTAATTGTGCTAAATGGCTGAGCCACCAACTGTCAGCTTGATATTTACCTATTTCAAACCAGTCACACATCACCAGGTTATAGCCCAACAGGTTTATGTGAACTCACGAGCTTTCCTAGCGCTGCTGCTTCATCAGATGATGCCTCACTTTGCCCGAAAAAGGAGCAACGCTCCAAAAACTTTTGATTCCAAATAAATCTGCCAGATTATAACCTAGTGTCATGGATTTCTGAATTTGTCCAGCCGAGTCCAGCACCAGCACCTCCACATCATATTTCAAACCAAAGTAGTTCAAACTCTCAGTGCCATTCCCAGTGGTGACCAGTGGGTGGCACTGGAGGCAAGGTTTTGATATCATTGGTGAGAGATTTGAGGAGGAGCTCACTGGAACCTCAGACCATAAGACCGCAAGACATAGGAGTGGAAGTAAGGCCATTCGGCCCATCAAGTCCACTCTGCCATTTAAATCATGGCTGATGGGCATTTCAACTCTACTTCCCTGCACTCTCCCCGTAGCCCTTGATTCCATGTGAGACCAAGAATTTATCGATCTCTGCCATGAAGGCATCTAACGTCCAGGTTTCCACTGCGCTCCTTGGCAATGAATTCCACAAGCCCACCACTCTCTGGCTGAAGAAATGTCTCCTCATTTCCGTTTTAAATTTACCCACACCCTTCACTGTAACCCTGCATTTCCCATGGTTAACCCAACTAACCCACACATCCCTGAACACTATGGGTAATTTAGCATGGCCAATCCACCCTAACCTGCACATCTTTGGACTGTGGGAGGAAACCAGAGCAACCGGAGGAAACCCATGCAGACACAGAGATCCATCTAAATCCAAGGCTGTGCCCATGGGCTGTAGTCTCCCCACCGAATGGAAACAACTTCCCAGTGTCCACCCCTTCTAAGCCATACATTATCCTGCTGCCCTGTTTCTTCACATATCTACGCCCTATCTCTCAGAGCCCAGAGATGGTGGGACTCCTGTCTGAGCAACGGTGTGACCCATCATTGACCCTAGATGCTGCATCCTCCTCAGCTGGTGCGGCTACTTTACAAACAAAGCAAAAAATAATAAAGAGAAGAATGAAAAATGCAAAAAGAAAGGCTTTGGAGAGCTAGGAGTATTTATTGGAGTTTAACACAGTACCAAGCAGCTTGATTGAATCCTGAGGGGGGCTAGACATGGTCAGTGTGAAGTTAATGCTTTCTCTATGGGGGAATCAAGAAAGAGGAGGTTACTGATTTTAAAAAAAGTTATCCGTTTAATTTGATTTGGTTTATTATTGTCACATGCACAGTGAAAAGTTTTGCTTTGCGTGCAGTACAGGCAGATCATACGATACAAAGTGCATTAGGGTAATAGAACAGAGCAAGGAATACAATGTTATGGCCACAGAGAAGGTGCACAAAGATCGAGACCAACATTTAAATTTGACATTTGGGAGACACGTTCAGAAGTCTCACAACAGCAGGAAAGAAGCTGTTCTTGAATTCGTTGGTGCAAGTGCTTAAGCTTCTGTATCTTCTACTCAATGGAAGAGACCTCTTAAAGAGTTATCATTTTTTGGCACCATCTTGAATGCGATGAGATGAAATCTTTCCTCGCAAATGGATGTCAGTTGTTAGAGCCGTCTTTCTAAAAAGCAGAATCTATAAATATTTTTAAGGCAGAGGTGGATAAATTCTTGGTGAGCAAGTGGTGAAAGGTTACCAGGGTTAGTGATTTAGTGGATCTGAAGTTAAGAATTAGATCAGTCATTTATTTATTTGGTGACTTATCTCCTTGTTTGATTTTTTAAAAGTCATTTGTGGGATGAGGGTGTCGCTGACCAGACATCATTTATTGCCTTTTCCAATTTGCTTGAGGTCAAATGAGGGCCAGCCACATTGCTGTGGGTCTGGAGTCATATGTCGGCCAGACCAGGTAAGGACGGCAGTTTCCTTCCCTAAAGGACATTAGTGAACCAGATGGGTTTTTCTGACAACAAACAATGGGTCCATGGTCATCATTAGATTCTTAATTCTGCATTTTTTATTGAATCCAAATTCCACCATCAGCCCTGGTGCGATTTGAACTTAGTCCCCAGAACGTTATCTGGGTTTCTGGATTAACAGTCCAACGATAATACCACTTGGCCCATTACCTCCACCATAAGAATACTTTGGGAAATTATAAATAATGGGACACAGATTTGCGTCAAATGCCTGCATTTACAATGAGAAGGCATTGACATTGGGCAGAAACCGTGAACAGCTAGCGTCCCCATAAAAGTGGAACCAGTGTTGGAACAAGGAGAGATAATGAGGCATGGGTTACTTTTACAAAGTGGAGATCCGGTGACATTTGTTGTAGTTCTGAGCCAAATTTTCTGGGTTCAACCTCCACCTCAGAATTTAACAACCAGGGAGATCATAGAATCATAAAATCCTACAGTGTGGAAGCAGGTCACTTGGCCCATCGAGTCCACATTGACTTTCCGAAAAGCATTCCACTCCCCCATCCTATCCCTGTAGCCCTGCATTTCCCATGGCTAAGCCACCTAGCTCAGAGATAGTAACAACTGCCGATGCTGGGGTCAGGGATAACACGTGTGGAGCTGGAGGAACACCTAGCCTGCACTTCCCTGGGCACTGTGGGTGCTCTAGCAGGGCCAATCCACCTAACCTGCACACCTTTGGTCTGTGGGAGAAAACAGGAGCACCCAGTGGAAATGCTCACAGACTCTTGGAGAATGTGCAAACTCCACACAGATAGTCATCTGAGGGTGGAATTGAACCCGAGTCTCTGGGGCTGTGAAGCAGCAGCACTAACTGTAAGATGTGATGTAATATGATCAAAAAGGTTGATTATCAATATGTAAATCTGACTGACACACCGATGGAAGGGAATAAGAATGGGAGAGTTTCCTGCTTCTAGCAGAAACTTCTGATAGCTGCTATACATCAGTCTCTTCATGTAGCAACGTGCTTTCAGTGAGCATTGTCCTCAATCTAAAGGGAATGTCTCATTCACAAACACACACACACTGTTTCACAAAAACAGATTATCATCAATATGAAGGATTATGAAAAGGATAATTTACCACCCTCTTCTATCTGAAATGATAGAAACCCGACAGTGCAAGTAGAAGCTACTGGTCCACTGTGTCTGCACTGACATTCTGAAGGAGATCCCACGCTGTCCCTGTAAACCACCATTTAATACAATTAACCCACCCAGCCTGCACATACCTGGGCATTACTGGCCAATCCACCTAACTGCACTTCTTTAGGGTATGGGAGAAAACTGGAGCCCCTTACAGACACAGGCGAACTGTACAAACAACACACAGATCTTCACCCGAGGCCAGCTTTGTACCTGGGACCCTGGCACTGTGAGGGAGCAGTACTAACTACTAGGCCATTGTGCCATCCCCTCTTTTGGAAGTATTCCCACTTCCACATGTTCCTATTGCTGGAATCATAGAATCCTGAAAGTGCAGATCAAGGCCCAGGATGTGAAATCAGTGATAAGAAAGCACCCATTTCGAACACAGGTGGGATAAGTGAGAACAAGGTTAAGAATTTATAACTGTGGAATGTATTGTGATAATAAAAGGTTGGGCTCAAAGCTGCTGCACCTTTTAAGGAAAGTTTGGGTCTGCATTTGAACCAGAGGAGGCTGTAAGGTTGTCGGGAGAGCAGAAAATACTCTTGTGCTGCTTTCGTAAAGAACTGACAAAGACACCAAAGGACAAATGACTTCCTTCTGCAAATTCTGCAAGGCTTTTACATCTCATTTCTCCTCAATTATTATGAGACCACAAACCAACTTCCTACATGTTGAAGAATTCTCTCAAGACATCCCAGGATGAAATCTGACCGATAATTCATCCAACTGATTTATCTGTGCTCCTTCCTGCTCAGTCACTTGAATTGTTCTTCTAAAGAATTTCCTAAAAATGCTACGGTGGGTTTCTTGACATTATTTGGTAGAAGCAGTGCGATTCCCAGTGCTTGGGTCAATGTAGAAACTGTACAGCTCGCTTCAATGCTTCACTCTGTCCATTTGTTTCAGAGAAGTCCAGATTTTCTTTCAGTCATGTTCTGAAGTTGGTGCTACTTCTTTCTGAGTTCCAGCCAATATTATTTGGACGCTAGTTGAAGGAAAAGAGACCTGAATATATTTGTGTTGCCATAATAATAGCTGAGATATCCCTGTTAGAATTCTCACTTTTGCCAATTCCCACTTGGTTAGGGAGACAGAAAATTGACATATTTCCACTAACTGGCCCATGTCTCTTATGATCCAACCTTTTGGTCATTGTGTCCATTTTAGGAAAGCAGGTGGGAATTATTTCTTTATCATTGGGTTTAAGAGCAGAAATGTGTGTTGAGCATTTTCAATCCCATCTATTCTGATACTCGGAAGCAAACACATTTTTCGGGTCAAACTCTGAGGAGGAATTTATTGAGGACAATTTAGAATTCTACAGAATTGGAGGAATACAGTCATAATTCACGATGACTTGGAAAGCACTTTAGACTACCTGGAGAGTGAACAGTCAAACATATTTCAGAAACTTCCACCTGCACATTTGATTAGCATGAAGTGGATGGTGAGCCAGAGTCTGGTGAATCTATGGGACTGATCCCACAGAAGGCTATGGAGGCCGAAAGGCATTGAGTGTATTTAAGATAGAAATAGATAGGCTCTAGAATGGTAAAGGGATCAAGATAATGAGAAGAAGGCAGGAGAATGGAGTTGAGAAAGATATCGGCAATGATTAAAAGATGGAGCAGTGTCAATGGGCTGAATAGGCTAATTCTGTTCCTTGTCTTATGGATGTATATACTAATGTTTACAACCAAAAATAGATGGAGGAAAGTCAATTTGCAAATAATGAGCTGGAGGATAGAGCTAACAATTAGTATACCAGACAGGTTGTAAACCCTCAGATCTAAGTAGTTCTTTCAAATGCCAGAGGCAATCAGGCCATTAATCAATTCTATCATTCAGTCTTGCTGGATGTAGCAGGTTGATTGGCTTTAACACCTGTCTTGTACGTGAAATGACTTTGTTCCAAAAATTCTCCTGGAATACAGAACAGGCAATTTCCACTCAATTAACATTTCAAGGAGAAAAGGATTTGCAATCAAGTACTGTCTGTCGATCTCAAAATGTTTCATTTGGAGCTCAGTGTTGTAAGTTTAGCTTCCCATTGCAGTGTAATTCTCCCCAGACAATTGTGTTTTCTCCATCAAGGTAATAAAGCATCTATGTACTTAGGTGCAACTGCTTGGTGAGACAATAAGGCCATAAGAAATAGGAACAGGAAGAGGCCACTCAGCCCCTCGAGCCTCCTCTGCCATTCAATACGATTACGGCTGATCTGGCGTTCCTCGTGTCCACTTTCTTGCCCTTTCCCTATAACTCTTGATTCTCTTGCTGATAAAGAATCTATCTCAGTCTTAAATGTGCATAAGGACTCTGCCCCTACGGCACTCTGTGTTCCAAAGACTCACAACCCTCTGAGAGAAGCAAGTCCAACTCATCTCAGTCTTTAATTGATATTTCTTTATTCTGAGACCATACCCCCAGTCCCAAACACTCCCACAAGGGGGAGCATTCCCTCAGCATTTAGGCTGTCAGGCGCCTAAAGAATCCTATATGTCTCAATGAGATTGCGTCTCATTCTTCTAAACTCCAATGAGTAGAGTTCCAACCTGTTTCGTCTTTGCTCAAAAGGCAATTCCTCCGTACCAGGGATCATCCAAGCAAAACTTCTTTGAACTGTTTCCAATGAAATATCCTTCCTTTGATAGGGGACCAAAACCGCTCACTGTATCACAGATGTGGTCTCACCAGCACAAAGTACAGGTGCAGTAAGCCTTCCCTACTCTTATACTCCACCCTATTTGAAATAAGGACCAGCATTCCATTAGTGTTCCTGATCACCTGCTGCTTTTTGTGTTCTGTGCACAATTCCCCCCAGGTCCCTTTGTATTGCATCTTTCTCTTTTTTTTTCCTCCAGTTAAACATTACATAATATATAATAGTAGTACAGAACTTGAATATTCCTGAGAAGCAAGGCATTTTGTTGAAGCTTTTTGTTCTGTTCTCATCAGGACAAATACAAGAATGCTGAATTTTAAACAATTGCAACCCATTTATGCCACAGGTGGAAAGGTGCTGATTCATTGCCAAGTCTTTTCTGATTGGCTGAGGTTTTGCACTGGAGAAAGCAATGGGGAGCTGCAGACTCCCTAACCTCCCGGGTAATTCATAAAAGGCACAAGGTTGGAGCATATTTGGAAGGAAATTTAGACGGAAAGGGCAGGAAGGTTGATATGAGGAATGTCGGATCAAACATGGGCCTATTGAATGCAGGCTTGAGGGCTGAGTGGCCTTCTGTTCCTGTTTACCATGGTTTTATATTACGTTTGTTTGTAGAAAATGAGTTCTGAGGTATTGATGTAAGTCATTTCCAGAAAGAGTGAACGAGCCACATCGCAAGCTCGACTGATAATGTTGAGTTAGCAGTTTGCTATTGGCACATTCAGGGCTGTTTAGGAAGTGCTGTACTATCTCCTCCAGTAGAGGACATTTTGTGTTGGATTTTGCAGGCGTGAGTGGATTGAGCACCACATCTAATCTGCTTATTATTATGAGGGTTCCATTAGATTTAATTAGCCTAATGCCTGGATATAGACCCATCATGCCTAGCATTGCACTGGCCCTGAAATTCATACATGGCGTTGCTAAATTATATGGTAGGCAGTACATATTCATTGGTTAATGGCAGCAGCCTTCAGTATTAGGGTGGCACGGTGGCTCAGTGGTTAGCGCTTCAGCCTCACAGCACCAGGGACCCGGGTTCAATTCCAACCTGAGGCGACTGACTGTGTGGAGTTTGCGCATTCTCCCTGTGTCTGCGTGGATTTCCTCCCGGTGCTCCGGTTTCCTTCCACAGTCCAAAGATGTGCAGGTTAGGTGGATTGGCCATGCTAAATTACCCGTAGTGTTCAGGGGTGTGTGGGTTATAGGGGGATGGGTCTGGGTGGGATGCTTCAAGGGGCGGTGTGGACTTGTTGGGCCGAAGGGCCTGTTTCCACACTGTAGGGAATCTAGTCTAATATATTCTTTTCCCCTTCAGTATAAATTGTTGTGTGTGTTTGAAATTTGGCATTTTTGCACTTGTCCTGTAGAGTCCAAGACAGAAAAGCTGTAATAACATGTCTTTCTTTTGAGCAATATCGACTACATGGAGTTCAATTTTACAGTACTCTGCACATATTATGACAGTATTAGCTGAGTGCTAAGTCGAGAGTTGGAGTGAGGAAAAGATATGGATTACTGGAGTCTTTTGCCTGGAAAATAATGTTTGAAGGCTGATTCCGTGCCCCCCCCCCCAACAAACCCTTTAATTTGTGGAGCTGCCAGTATCGCAAGCAGTACTACATTGATAATTATGTGTCTAACTCTCTACAACACATCGATAGAATCCTCACAGCGTGGATGCAGGTCATTCGGCCCATCGAGTCCACACAATCCTCCAAAGTGCATTCCCCCCAGTCCAGCCCACTACTGTATAACCCTGCATTTCCCATGGCTAATCTACCTAACTTGCACATTCCTGGACACTATGGGCAATTTAGCATGGCCAATCCCGCCATAACCTGCACATCTTTAGGTTGTGGGAAGAAACCAGAAGAAACTCACACAGACATGGAGAGAACGTGCAAACCCCACACAGATAGGTGCCTGAGGCTAGAATTAAACCTGGGTCCCTGCCGCTGTGAGTCAGCACTGCTAACCACTGAACCTCCACGCCACCCTCACATATTGGTCACACTTACCGTGAAACTTTTCTCCAGGATTTCAATGAGCGTTGCTCACAATCAGACCTGCGGCCCTGCAGTGGCTGATTGCGATAAATACCAACTGGGTTTTTGGGAGCCGCAGTTTCTCAAGAAGCATAACTTTAGATGATTAATGTCTGTCTAAATGCATAGCTTTGTGGGTCAATGTAAGCTCATTAAATTGACTCATTTCCATTTTTGCCTTTCAGGAAAGCACAGGAAGGATATGCCGAGTACCCAATCAGTAATGGCTCGTTATAGAAATGAGGATTGTGACTACTGGGCATAAATTCATCACCGTCCGTACATGCGGAATGCTGGTAGACTTCCTGTGTACATCGCTGGCTGTCTAGATCTCTACTCATCCGTGAGTTAGCCCTAATCAATTGTTGTGAAATTCAAAACAGCTCAGTAGGAAGAGCTATCAGTATAATGAGTTAAAATTCTACTGAAGATTTGTTCACGCAGCAGAGCGTTTTTATTTCTCTGAAGCAAAAATGTTAAGCACATGAAGAAGGAATAGAAGCGTATGTTGATGGGATTAAATAGAGACCAGTGGGGACGAGAACAAAAACACCAGGATAGACTTGTTTCCTCACAGCATTTCTGCACTGTTAATGCTATCTAATGTTGTATAGAATGGCATAGCATAGGAAGACCAGCTCTCTTAGAGACGAGTCAAAATAGCCATACTTCCCTTCACCAAAATGTACGTTATTTTCAGAAAGCTACGTTTTTTTAATCAAAGTTGCAGAAAACTTGTTGGCAATTAGACTTTTGCCATGACAGCAAACCTTCCAGCAACACTCTTCTTCTTTCAAGGAAGTCCATCTGCCCTGTCCATCCTCCCCAACTGTCAGCATGGGCTCCTCTCCTTTTTAAAAGGACTACTCCCCATGCTGTGATATGCAGGGTCATACTGTAATAATCATCTGATTCTGCAAAGGACTAAGAAATACTGACCAGCTCCACCTCGTAATTTTGCAATAAAAATAGAAGTGTAATGGGTTGAGGGGAGGCAATGGCCCAGTGGTATTATTGCTTGACTGTTAATCAGGAGACCCAGGTAATATTCTGGGGTCCCAGGTGTTAATCCTGCCATGGCAGATGGTAGAATTTGAATTCGATAAATATCTGGGATTGAGAGTCTAACGATGACCATGAATCCATTGTTGATTGTTGGGAAAATCCATCTGGTTCGCTAATGTCCTTTAAGGAAAGAAACTGCCATCCTTACCTGATCTGGCCTACATGAACACCACAGCAATATAGTTGACTCTTAACTGCCCCCTGGGCAATTAGGGGTGAGCAATAAATGCTGGCCTGGTTGGCAATATAAATGAAATTAAAAAATCCCCCAATCCCACTTTGCAGAATTTGCGGCAATAAGGTAATGGCCTGTGTTTTGCTATCAAAGTAAGAGTGGCTGATTCCATTATTTAGGCACAAACTTCAACTTCAACAAGTGACAGATGTGGCATTTTATCTAATAATTATTGAAAATTCCACCACTTCACAGTTACCTTCACAAAATGGCGCCTGACCATTGAAAGTTAGTGCAAATGCACATTCCTTCTTCCATTCTCCATTCTTTCCGAGCCCACAATTTTCTCTGTAACCAAGACGATCTCCCAAGGCCTTAACCTTAACTTGGTATCAATGTAGCTGGGAAGGCAGCTAAATCAAAATAGCTCAAACTATGTGAGGAAGAATAGGCCATTGTGCATATCAAATCAATTCCTTTCACAATTTATGTCCAGTTCTGTATATCTCGGGCTGCCTCTAAACCATTGCATTGCTCTCGGTTCATGGCCGTGGTCCTGCAGAGATTCACAGAATCACTAATGGTGCAAAAGGAAATTATTCAGCCCAACATGCCTGCCTGAGTTCATTAAATGAGCTCCATTACTTAAGACCAATGTCCTGTTTTTCTCTCATACCCTTGCACATTACTTTCATCCAAATAATTGAAAACCTCAGTTGAACCTGCCTCCACCTTGTGTTCAGGCAGTGCATTCCATACCCTAACAGCCCACTGAGTAAGAAAGCTTTTACTCACTTAACCCTTGCTTCTTTTGCAGATCACTTTCAATCTATGCTCCCTTGTTCAGAGAGTCATAGAGATTTACAGCTCAGAAACAGACCCTTTGGCCCATTTTATTTATGCCAACTAGATATCATTAATTAGTCTCGTCCACTTTTGGAACATTTGGTTCTCATATCCTTTTTAACCCTTCCTATTCATATACTCATCCAGATGCTTTTTAAATGTTGCAATTGTACCAGTCTCCACCACTATATCATTTGGCAGCTCATTTCATACACGCCTCTGTGTGAAAAGTAGCCTCTTCAGTCCCTTCAAAATCGTTCCCCTCTGACCTTAAACCAATCCCTCCAGTTTTGAGCTCCCCTACCCCCGTGAAAAAAGGCCAAATCTATTAATGCCTTCCATGCCCCTCATGGTTTTTTAAACTTCTATAAGTTCACACCTCAGCCTTTGAAGCTCCAGGGAAAATAGCCCCAGCCTATTCAGCCTCTCTCTATAGGTGAAACTCTCCAATCCTGGCAACATCCCTGTAAATCTTTTCTGCACCCTCGCAAGTATAACAACATCTTTTCTCTTGCATCAATCATAAATTCTGTATATATAGGACACCATTGATAAGTTCATTATTGGAAATATCTTTTGATATCTCCTCTTTTGAGTGTGATACAAATGTCTAAACATCAGAAAAATGATCAAATGGAAATGTGATACAAACCAGGATTTTGATTTAGTTTGATTTATTATTGTCACATGTACCGAGATACAGTGAAAAGTATTGTTTTGCGTGCTAACCAGTCAAATCAGAGCTTACATTAGCTCATCAGAGTTACAGAACAGAATGAAGAACTTGGTGTGACAGCTACAGAGAACGTGCAGAGAAAGATGAACTCTAATGTATGAGAAGTCAGTTCATAACTCTAAAAACAGCAGGGAAGAAGGCTAGAGTAGGCTGTTTGTGACCAGTTAAACATTAATCCAATAATGTTGTTCAACAGCATTTGCATATTTCATTCAGTGCTACTCAATGGTCTGTAATTTATATCAGCTCTATCTTAAATTCATTTTTTGTGACTTATGGGCATTGTAAGTATCGATTCATTGATGCTGGTAATATTACACTTCAGCAGGAATAGGAGATGCTGAACCAAGCTGTATCTTGTACTCAAACAATAGTATGTGCACTGATGAAAATGTATTTTTCTTAACGTTTTTTTAACAAAACAGCGCCAAAGCACTTGGGAGCCAGAAAATTAAACTAACTGAATGGCAAGTTAATAAAACATACTTGGGAAGTGATACCTAACTACTCATTTCAGCACTAACATGTAGGATTTTGAAAATGCCAATATATTATTTCATAGCAGACAGAAATTTGAGATAAGGGGAACATTTTCAGGATGGTAACCATAACTAGTGGAGTGCCAAAGGGATCAGAGCTCGGAAACAGTTATTTATAAAATACGTCAATAGGGAAAGTGAATGTACCATATCCAAATTTGTGCATGACACAAAAATAAGTGGAAGGCACAAAGATTCTGATTGATTGATTGTCAAATGTACCAAAATACAGTGAAAAGCTTTGTTTACGAGCGGTACAGGCAAATCACAGCAAGCCAAGGATGTACAGATCAAAAAGACTCGGAGGCATGCAAGTGTAATAAAATGTGAGGCTGGATGAACACAGCAGGCCAAGCAACATCTCAGGAGCACAAAAGCTGACGTTTCGGGCCTAGACCCTTCATCAGAGAGGCATGCAAGTGTGCTAGGTGAGATCAATATTAGCAAGAACAGCCCTATATGAGGCTAGACAGCCCATTCATCAGTCTGATAATGGCCAGGAAGCTGTTCCTGAACTTGCTCATTCATGTGTTCAGGATTCTGTATCTTCTGCCTGACAGAAGAAGTTGAAGAAGGTCATTACCAGGGTGTAATGGGTCTTTGATGATGTTGGCAGCAAGCCATGTAAATCAAATCCTTGGCTGGAAGATTGGAGTCCATGATGCTCTGGGCTATGCACACCACCTTCTATAATTTCCTCCGGTCCTGGGCACAGCAGTTACCATACCAGCCCATTACACACCTGGACAGTACGCTTTCAGTGGTGCATCTGTAGAAGTTACTGAGAGACCTTACGGATATGCCAAATTTCCTGAGCTGCCTGAGGAAGAAGAGACATTGTTGTGCCTTCCTGACTGTTACACCTACATGGGCAGTCCAGGACTGGTTGTCAATTGTTGTCACTCTGAGGAACTTGAGTCTCTTCACCCTGTCAACCTCAGTTCCAATCATGCAGATGGAGGGAGAATTCCCCTTTCTTTCAGAAGTTGATGATCAGATCTTTAGTTTTGCCGCGTTGAGAGACAGATTGTTTCCATTGCACCACATCACCAAGCCCTCTATCTGCCTTCTGTATTTTGACTTGTGGTTGTTAGCTATCCATCCCACTACTGTGGTGTCCTCAGCAAACTTGTGGATGCTGTTCATTCAGAAATTAGCAACACAGTCATAAGTGTACAGGAGGGGGCTGAGGATACATCCTTTGGGCGGGGTCTCCAGTGCTGAGTGTTATTGTGGAGGAGGTGTGGTTACCTGTCCTCTCTGATTGTGGCCTATGGATCAGAAAGCTGAGGATCCAACTGCAGAGGGTGGAGCTGAGACCAAGGTCATGCAGTTTTGAGATCAATCTGGAGGGGATAATGGTGTTGAAGATGGAGCCATAGTCATTGAATAGGTTTCTGATGTAGGTGCCTTTGTTGTCCAGATGGTCCAGGGATGTGTGCAGGACTAGGGATCTGGCATCTTCTGAGAATCTGTTATGTCGGTAGGCAAATTGTAGGGGTTCGAGGTAGGTTGGGAGACTGGCATTAATGTGGGCCATGCCCAACCTCTTGATGCACTTCATGATTCTGCAGAGAGATATTGACAGGGTAAGTGATTAGGCAAAAACTTGGCAGATGGAATATAACATGGGAAAATGTGAGGTCATACACTTTGGCAGGATGAATAGAGAAGCTGAATATTATTTAACTTGGGAAAGATGACAGAAAGTTATAGAACAGAGGGATTTGAAACTTCTCATTCAGTTTACTGCTGGAATGCTGCGAACAGCTTCAGTAGCTGAGGAGTTGTGAATGGTGCTGAATCAGCACCATTATGATGGACAGAGCACTATCATGATGTTGTTGTGTTAGAAATCTTAACTACCAACTAACATGCACAAACAGTAATAGCCAAATAATCTTTTTTTGCTGCAATATTGAATGTGCAACCAACCTAGGCCAGCCTGTCTGCATTTAAGTCAAGATATCCTGTCATTGCAAGCAGTCCAGAGAAGGTTCACCAGGCTCATACTGGCTATGAAGGGATTGTCTCATGAGGACAGGTTGAGTAAATTGGGCCTGTACTCATTGGAATTTAGAAGGATGGATGATGATTTTATTGAAACATACAAGATTCATAGAGGTCTTGACAGGCTAGATGCAGAAAGACTGTTTTCCCTTGTGGGAGAGTCTCAGACCAGGGGACATCATCTCAGAATAAGGAATCAATGATAAAGGAAGTGTATGTTTGGATGTGGTGCTAATCATGCAGGCTGTTTTGACGTGGATGATGTCTCTCTTCTTGAGTGTTGTTGGAGCTGCTGTCATCCAGGCATGTGGGGTGCATTCCACCACACTCCTGACACGTGCCTTGTACATGATGGAAGGGGTTCAGAAAGTCAGCCACTCGCTGCAGTATTCCTAGCATCCAGTCTGCTCCTTTAGCCATTGTATTTATATGGGGTGTCTATCTTAGTTTCTGGTCAATGGTAACCCCTCCAGGATGTTGATAGTGGGGTTTCACAATTAAATGTCAAAGGGCAGTGGTTAGATTATCTCTTATTGGAGATGTTCATTGCCTGGTATTTGTGTGGCACAAATGATACTTGTGAATCAGCACCATTATGATGGACAGAGCACCATCACGATGTTAGAGTGTTAGAGTGTTAGAGTCATACAGTTATAGTGTTCGAAATCTTAACTACCAATTAACATGCACAAACAGCAGTAACCAAATCATTTATTGGCTGCAATATTCAGTGTGCAACCAACCTAGGCCAGTGCATGGTGAGAGAATTCTCCTGTTCTTTTTCAGAACAGTGCTAGGGATGTTTACAGTTAATAAGGCCACAGACAGTCGTTTCCACACTTATTGTTTCTGCTGAGAAAAGCATCTCTGACAGTGTTGCACTCCTTCAGTAAGGCACTAGCATGTCAGGCTATGTTGTGTGCCTTAATCCTAAACTTCACAGCCAAAATGAGTGATCTTCTTGAGGAAAAATAGAGTGAATTAGAAATTGCTTTAGAAACCATGTTGCCTTTGCCGTGGCACCATTAACCACCGCTGTTACAGTGACAATAAAAAACTGAAAGAACCGCACAGGTTGAAAATCAGAAGAGAAAAACAGAAATTGCTGGAAAAGCTCAACAGGTGAGGCAGCACCTGTGGAGAGAAATTGGAGTTAAAATTTCGGGTCCAGTTCTTCAGAACTGCCCTGAGGAAGGGTCTCTGAACCTGGAATGTTAACGCTGCTACAGTCACCATGATAATTGCCTTCATCCCATTTAACAAAAAGAGAATTTTCTTTTACTCACTGCATTGCAATACGAGGTCAAACGTTGTATTCAAAGATGAATACATAGACTTTTTCAATTAAAACAAACTCTGTTTTACTGAAAAAGAATACATTTTCTCAACTGGGTTGTAATCGCTCAGACCGACCCAGCTGTACATTTGTTATGGGATTACTGAGTATGGGTGAAATATTAGAGATTAGAGAATGTACTGGCAACACAGGATTGAGGAGCTTAGAAACATGTATCAAATTCTGCAACTCATTAATTAGCCTTCTATTTAGGCTATGCTCTTAAACACCTTGCCAAGCTTTAAAAAATGTAGAATGAAAAGGAAAATATTGAGTAGCAAATAGATGAGATGTTTTACTTGTGTGAAAAGACCCTCATAACTCACCTTTGCCTGCAGTATTCCTGAGTTATGGGCCTTTTACACTGATGAAAGATCACCTGTATTTCAGTGTTCCCTGGGGAGGCTTCCTGTGTAGCTTTCCAATGAGGCTTAGTAACTTAAGTTCTTGAACTTCACTTCAGTAAATACCAGCATTGTGTGTCCAGTGTTGGCTGCTACTGCTCTGAATATGGATGGATAAACTTAAGTAGGAAGCATTTCCAATGGCCTCAGTTCTGAATAGCTAACATGGGCAGTCTCAAATAAAAGTAGATTGAGACTTGGATGGGGCTTTGTTTGCATCAGTTTCCCTCATGTTGCCTGCTGCTTTGTAACCCATTTCACACTACACTCACTTCACTCTCACAGCGCTTTCACTCAGTCACAGTATACACACACACACTGCAGTCCCACTGCAATTCTCATCATGTAGTGGGTTATTTACAGCTTGATTCAAAGAATAACTGTTGTGCATGAACGTAAGGAGCCATATCCTGGTGGCATCAGAGCATGTGGAAATGGAGCTCGAGGCTTCCAGGTATCAACCTCATCCTCTTATCCCTATCATAGATCATAGAATCCCTACAGTGTGGAAACAGGCCCTTTGGCCCAACAAGTCCACATTGACCCTCAGAGCATCCCACCCAGACCCACCCCTTTATAACCCAGCTAAGCTACATATCCCCGAGCACTACAGGCAACTTAACATAGCCAATCCACCCTAACCTGCACATCTTTGGACTGTGGGAGGAAACCCATGCAGGCACAGGGAGAATGTGCAAACTCCACTCAGAAGGTCGCCCAAGGGTGGAATCAAACCTGGGTCCCTGGTACGGTGAGGTAGCAGTGCTAACCACTGAGCCACTGTGCTGCCCCAAAAACCTGTCAACCTTCACTCATCTGAGGATTGACCTCATATTCATAAAAACCAAAAGAACTGTGGATGCTGTAAATCAGAAACAAAAACAGAAATTTCTGGAAAAGCTGGGCAGGCCTGGTAGCATCTGTAGACAGAAATCAGAGATAATGTTTCAGATCAGTTCCGAGGAAGGTTCACTGAACCTGAAACGTCAACTCTGATTGTTCTCCAAAGATGCTACCAGACCTGCTGAGCTTTTCCAGCAATTTCTATTTTGTCTTATATTAATCGACATTACACACACACAGCACTTTCACTGCGCTCACAGCTTAATCGCACTGAAATCTTCCTGCACTTATTGTATTCTCAATGTAGTCGCAGTGTAACCACAGTAAACTTTCATTGTCCACACTATATTCAATCTGCATCCATAGTTTAATTACACCAAGCTCTCATTGAAAAAAAAAGTCTCACTGTATTCATACAGTACATATTCTGCACCTGCTGTTTTCACAATATTCACACTACATTCATATTGCCCTCAAACATCCCCCTTGACCTTACATCACCTGGGTGAAAACCCACTGGACTTGAAATTGCTGATCAAGTTCGCCAAAAATGGTATCTTGACACGTGGTACGTCAGTCCTGTCTTGTCTTCCTGCTGAAGGTAAATGTGTAACTGAGGCGCTTGGTTGTTGGGATGGCCTCAAACTCAAATTTTGTTTGCTTACTTGATATGGGACTGTACAGAACCAAATTACTTTTGCGACAATGTACATATCCAAAGAGATTTTTATAAATAAAACATATTTTTGAAATTAAGAAAAGGCCATCAAAATTAACAAAATATACTCTGTACACTGATTATTTCCTTTATTGTGGCTGACTTTTTTTTATTCTGCCTTATATTTTGTATATCCTGCTTTATAATAAAGGAGCAGATTTATTGTAATCTGATAAATTTAAATAAAAATTCTGAATCACATAGCCAAATAACCAACACTACATTCTAACAAAGACTTTAAAAACACTGCCACAAACACAGAAAGAGGCCTTAATTTTGTCCCAGATTAAAACAATAGCTACTTCTAAATAAAATGCCATGATTTGGAGAATACAGGTAAAATTGAGTTGGGAAAGCTTTTTTGCTGCAAATTGTGATTGATTTTAAGTTCAGGTTTGGAATTTAAAATCAATGTCAAGTTCATGCCACTGTTGCGAGCATGTCACTCGATCTGGGCCATGTGTGTTGATGAAGCTGCAACATGAAGTGAGGGGCTAATTTTATCAAGGCTTGTGTGGCATGTGCGCAAACTTTAAGGCATCTTCATAAGATAGCATACCGGCCTGAACCTTGTTCGTCATGCATTTAATGCATTATTTCCATGACTGATTGAGATAAGGATACTTTGTGCCAGCTTATCTTGTGCATAAAGCAGAGACACAAAACTGACCAGCAGCTTTTAAGTGTCCCTTATCAGCCTGAGGACAAGGAGGTAACCTTTGAGTCAGGAGCAGCATATAGCTCTTCTTAGTTAGATGCAAGGCGTAACCTGCATTGCATTAAGTTTGTGAACCTTCAGAGTCAGGAGCATTGAAAATGTTAAATTACTTTTGTAAAATAATAATATCATTAATATTATTTCTGCAGTACAGCAGTGAAAATTGCTGAAACATACTTTGGGATGTCCTGAAATAATACAGTCATTGTCATACAGCAAGGAAACAGACCCTTCCATCCACCCAGTCCGGGCCAAACTTAATCCCAAACTAAGACACTTTCTAAATGCACTTTCCTTTGTTTTTGCTAATCCAAGATTAATGTTCTTAAGAAGCTAGTGTACCTCTAATGAAGCAAAAAAAGGTTGATTCCACAGATGCCCTTCTGACTTTCTCAAACAATGCTTAAATCAAAGAGCTCTCGAGAACGGTCATCTATGCTGTGAATTGACATTAAAGGAACATTGATACTGAACCAGGGTTCTGGATTGCTTCATGGCTGTAGCCCAGGCTTTTATTATGGATAAGGGAAAAAATCCAAGCCTCAACACCTACAGGTTCCCATACATTTAAAAAATTCCAAGGTTTTAACACTTAATCTATTTATTCCTATTTTCGAACTGTGAAGACAGGCATTATGCTACAAGCACCTATCAATCATTGTTGTAACTACTTGGTTAATGAGTCCCACAGCAGAGTCAAACTAAATGGGGAAATTAAGACATTTATCGCAGGAACACAATATTCTTAAAAGCACTGCAGAACACAGTCATTCTACATGCTGCTCCACAGTTAATGCTTAATAAGGGCTCATGCTTGTTAAGCTGGTGAGTTCATGTGGCCAATGTCAAGTTATTATGGCTTTAGTGCAAGACTCAGGCACAACGCTGCCATTATCACTACACATAAAATTTTTTACAGTCATATTTTGTCAAGTTAGTGCGGGGGAATTAAATGCTTTCATATTTCAGGCACTGAGAGTTGAGCCCTGGCCTGTGGAAAATCTTTAGACCTCATGTGGACTAAGAAAACCAGTGAAGCAAGAGAAGCCAAATAATAGATGTTTGTTGCCTCACAAGATGCATTTGAGGTAGCATTTGGTGAAAACATTGGGGAAATGGTGCAATTACCTGTTTCAAATCATTATGTCAGCGTTTATGTTCTTCTTTGAGCTACAACAACTTATATTCACCTTATAATAAAATAAAACATCCCAATGTACTTAACAGGCAATAAAACAAAATATGGCATTAAGCCACATAAGACAATATTGACACAGATAACCAAAAGTTGATGAGCATCTTGAAGATGGAAAGGGAGTGAAAAAGCAGTGAGGTATAAATGGGTATTGTAGTGTTTGGGAGTTATTCAGTTAACACTATAGCCATCAATGAAGCAGCAATTAAAATTGGGGATGCTCATAAGGATGGGAAGGTCACAGATATCTGGGGGTTGCACGGTGACTCAGTGGTTAGGACTGCTGCCTCACAGTGCCAGGGATCTGTGCTTGATTGCTGCCTCAGCTGACCGTCTGTGTGGAGTTGGCACATTTTCCCCGTGTCTGCGTGGGTTTCCTCCAGGTGCTCCAGTTTTCTCCTACAGTCCAAAGCTGTGCAGGTTAGGTGTATTGGCCATGCTAAATTGTCCATAGTGTCTAGGATGTGCAAGCTAAGTGGATTAGCCACGGGAAGTCCATGATTAAAGGGTGGGGTTTGGATCTAGTTGTTGATGCTTTTTGGGGGTCAGTGACCTCGATGGGCCAAATGGCCTGCTTCTGTTCTGTCACAATTCTAGGATTCTATCTCAAAATATGTAGTGCAACTGGAGAAGATTACAGTAATGGAGAGGGGCAAGGGCTTGAGGAATTTAAAACCAAGGATAAGAATGAAAGTATCAAGGTAATGTTTAATCCAGAGCCTGTATAGATCAGTGAGGCATTGGAGTTCAAGGACTTGATGTGACTTAAGCTATGAACGGCAGAATGTTGGACAACTTATGAAATTAGCGGGACATCAGGAAAATTGGCAAGGACACTCAGTCTAATTTTGTTCATTCCTCAAAGAGGATTGTCTTATTCAAAATATAAATGTGTCTGTAGTGATCTGAAAAAGCACTTTGTGAGTGCAAACCTGGTAACAGTCAATGCAAGAGAAAAGACAACTTGAATGTTATTAACCCTTAGATATCAGAAAGATCCAGAGAGTGTTCTCACTCCTCGAGAGGTCTAGTTTTGCTTGTTTTCATGCTAAGATATTGTGAGAATTACTAATTTTGCAGTACTTAACATCTGAAAAATATATATTTTTACACTGTGAATCCAACAGAAGTAAAATATACTCTGCATTATCCTAATTCTGAACAACATTCTAAATGATTCCCTCTTTTCTCCCAAGTGTTCAGAACCATGGGTCACAGCATGACAATTCAGGGTAGACCACGGAGATGTGGAGACATTTCTTCACCCGGATAGTGATGAGCCTATGGAATTCATTACCACAGGAAGTAGTTGATGCCAAAACACTGAATATATTCAAGAGGCGACAAGATTTAGCACCTGGGGTGAATAGAATCAAAGGTTATGGGGAGAAAGCAAGATTAGGCTATTGAGTTGGATGATCAGCCATGATGGTGAAGAATGGTGGAGCAGACTCGAAGGGTTGAATGGCCTCCTCTTGCTCCTATCTTCTATGTTTTTCCTGTAATCATCAATTTATTTTTCTTGCAGTTGGTCTAATCCAACCTACCCTATCTTTCCCAACCCAAACATCAAGAGTCTTATTTGCCACAATTTTGTTTCTCAAATTTCTTGTTATAGGTGAGTTTATCAAAAAAAAAAGGTTTTGGCTATTTTATCCTGCCTTAACAGGACGACTGCAAGAGTACACTTATTATCAATCCTTAACATCAACCACCAACTAACGAACCTCATCCCTAGCTTTCTGTGTATCTGCTCCATCCTGCTTTGTCATCTATTTATATTTTGTTCAGTTTGATTGACCATTCTTCCTTTGATTGCTTTTAATATATAATTGGCTGGATCAATATTTTTGACTATCTCCTTGTCAATTGTGATGGGGTCAATGGCACTGTTACTTTCATACTGGAACATTTTTTTAAAATTTACACAACGTGAGTGTTGCTGCCCCAGCCAGTATTTACTGCCCTTCTTAGTCTCTGTTGAGAAGATAGTGGTGGGCTGCCTTCTTAAACCACTCCAGACCATGTGTTGTAGGTTCACCCATGGTGCAGTTAAGCGGGGAGTTGTAGGATTTTAAGCCAATGGCAGCAAAGAAGTGGCAAGATAGTTCCCAATCGGGGTGATATGTGGCTCAGAGGGGTTATTTGCATGTGGCATGGCTCCCAAGTTTCTGCTGTCCTTGTCCTTCTAGGTGGTAGTGGTCATATGTTTCGAAAGTGCTGTCAAAGGAGCCTTGGTACAGTGCATTTTGTAGATCATGTGCAGTGCTGCAATATGTGTTGCTGGTAGAGGGTAGTAGATGTTGAAGGCAGTAGATGGGATGTCAATCCATAACTCCTCAATTATTGTAGAATCTCTACATTGCAGATGAAGGCCATTTAGCCCATCAAGTCTGAACAGCATATACGCAGACACCTATAATCCATCCCACCTCTTCAACCATGGCCAATCCACCTAACTGGCACGCCTTTAGACTGTGGGAGGAAACAGGAGCACGTGGAGGAAACCCACGCAGACCTGAGGAGAATGTGCAAACTGCAGACAGTCACCCAAGGCTGGAATTAAACCGAGGTTCCTGGCGCTGTGAGGCAGCAATGCTAAGCACTGAGCCACCGAGCTGCCAATTTAGATGTGCTTCATTGAAGTTGATACATGGGGAGTACTCCATGATCTTCTTCACCGGAACTGCTTCATTTCGATCTCTTCCCTCAGACTTTATTTTGTGCAAGACAGGGGAATGAAGAGAGCTGGTTGACATTCAAAGGCATAGATTTATAGAAACAAGGCCCTGGCATTAAGTTCAGTAGGACATCTATGATTCCAACTTTGGCAAGTTCCTTATCCACTCCCACAATTGGCTCCAGCACGCGCTCATCACCTCCCCATTCACATTAAGACCTTTGTGTATGCCAGTTCCAAAATTAGCAAATACAGGATTTTGTTAATTCAAGAGCTTGCGGGAATTATAATTAACCAGAAGTTAACCAGATTATTCCAACAAAAGAATCCCTTTATCTGCCAGTGTTTCATCCATTTAGTCTCAAGAACAATCCCTCCGTAACTTTCAAACCCAACATCTTCTTCATGAAACACATAGTTTCAGATTTGTCTTTCGAGCAACAGTTCCGCAGCTCAAGCAGCTAATTATTTGTTGTTTGCCTGCATATCAAATTAGCCTATTTTGACAGAAAGGGCAGCTGGCAACATGGCTTACTAAAGTCGATTCATTGCAAATGATCATTAATGGCCGCCGAGTTTCATTAAGAATTTAATCAGCACCAGCTGCAAATTAACAACTTTTACTGCATTACAGCGTGAGGACGAGAGGTTATCATTAACGCGGAGCCTTCAATTAGCTGAAATCATTAAGCAACGTGAGGAATCCGGATAGTTTGAGGGAAGCCATTTATCTTGATCACACACACATCCTTCGCTGCACAAGTTAGCAGGAGCATCTAATTGAAGGATGATTAGTCGTGTTATCGTTAAGAAGAGGAATAATTTATTACAGAGGGACTGACGAGCCGAGGGAGAGATTTGTATTCATTAAAAAGCGGGCTGCTTACAGCTTGGTGATTAACACATGACTTTGACAGACAGCAGGGGGAAGGCTGTACTGCTGCAGGTCAGACCCAGCCTAGGCTCTGGGTCACCGCCTCAACCTATTACAAGCTGATAATAAAGTGAAGCGAGACGTATGAATGGCTTGCCTTTTGCAGCAGATCATTATACTCACTTCTTAACATCAGATATGCAAAGTGAACAGTTTATCAGGAATCCCTTTCTCTTTATACCCATTCAAACTCTGCAGCTATGTGGCGCTGTTTGCTAAGTGCTGCAAAGGATAGTCTGTATTGAGAAAGCCAATGTGCCTGGGCTCTCAAGCGATGTTAAGATTTTGTTTGATTTTAAGGTTTGTGACGGGACTGATGTAACATAGAAAGGTGAGGATGCTACTCAGCACTTGTTACCATTCAATTAGATCATGATTGATCTATACTTCACTGACCTATGCCTCCCAGGCCACCTGTGGCACCATGGTAGCAGTGGATTGGGAGGCCTCGGTTCAAGTTCCAGCAGCTCCAAAAGCACATGATACCATCTCTCAACAGGGTGATGTAAAAAAAAGTTAAAGGAAGGAGTTGACCTTCCCCTAGGCCCTCTTGTGCCACAGTGGTAGTGTTTCTAGGTACAAAGTGTGAAGCTGGATGAACACAGCAGGCCAAGCAGCATCTCAGGAGCACAAAAACTGATGTTTTGGCCCTAGACCCTTCATCAGACTTTCTATCCTGGACTGAGAGGCTCAGGTTCAAGTACCACCAGCTCCAGAGGGGTATAATGACATTGCTGAACAGGTTGATTCAGGAAAAAAAGATTAAATACAAAATTTGAGTGACTAACTAAGATATTAAGTTGGTTGACATCTCCCCTCCACTTTGGTCTATATGAATATTTTATATTTCAAACTATTCAGGGATGTTATTACACAACTCTGGAGGAAGTAGGACTTGAACCTTAGCCTCCTGTTAAAAGGTAGGGATACTGTCACACATTAAAGAGCCTTCCAGTTCAGTCTATATATACAATACATTTTATACTATCCAGCATCGCATTAAACAGAGTCCTCTCTTAACTGGAAACTCCACTAGCTTAGCCCCACCACTAACCTCCATTTCCCCCCCCAGACCCCAACCACCCCTCAGCTCTCGCTCTTACAAGAACCTCTGCTTTCAGTCTGAAATGATAAACAGCAGCGGAACAAGCCGAAGATGTGTCTTCCCCTCAGCACTCACAGCGAAAAATGTCAAAGGCAGAGAGTACCTATGCTTTGTAAGTTGCAGCTTATGTCATGGCATTTTTGTTTATTTCTGTGTGCACTGCATTCGGCAAATCTGGTGGGCCAGTGCCCACCTCATCCTGGTGTAAGTGACTTTTACTGTAGCTGTTTGAGCTTCTCACTTAATCGCTGCTTGCTTGATAAGGGTTATAATAGTTACAGTTCAGAGAAGGTCTCATTCCTGGGATCAAGGATTTATCTTAGGCGGAAATGTCCAGCAGGTTGGACCTGTACATGCTGGAGCTTCCAAGAGATGATTTTATTGGAACACACAAGATCCTGCAGGAACATGACATAATCGATTCTGAAGGGATTTTCCCCTTATGTAGGTGAGAATAGAATGGGGAGGGAACAGTTTAAGAACAAAAGGGGTCTCATTTTCAAGAAGGAAATGAATTTGTTTTCCCCTCAGAAGGTAGTTAGGCTGTGGAATTCTCTTTCCCCAGAATACATTTGAGGTTGGGCCATCAAATGAATTGATTCAAAGTTGTTAGAGAGATTTTGATAGACAAAGGAGTCAGGTTTATTGGGGAGGCAGACAGCAAAATAGAGTTGCAACCACAATCAGATAGCTATGACTTTATTGAATGTTTTGCTCCTGCTCCTAAGACCTATGTTTTCAGATCAGAGTTTCCAGATTTCCATAATCCCCTGTGAAGCTTACAGACACTAACTCTCAACAGTCTATAATTAATTTTTAAGGTTGCGTTCCCTTTCTTCTGGAGTCCTTCAGCAGATAGAATCATTGCTCTCCACCGGACTGAAATTCCTTTTAAATATTCCCAAAGTACTTAATTAGATCATGTAAATCCATTACATTTAAAGGAATACAGGCTTCATCCATGTCAGTGGTTTGATTATACAGCTACATCATGTTTTATCATTTCCTCTCAAGATGGTACACAATATCCCTTCTTTTAACCTAACCTTATCGTGCGCAAAAACGATTAAATTACAGGTAAAAGCCCATAATGTGATCACAAAAGCTTGCTTCATTTTCACTTCAATAACATTACATGCAACTGACACAACAGACCTTGTGAAGCATTTTAATTAAGTCATGCTATCATTTCACAGAGAATCTCTGAGCACTTCTCATTTAATTCTCTTCTGTGCATTTTCCATTTAAAACATCAGTTTCTGATGTGTATTACAAACTGAATCAACCAAACTGAGCTGAACACAAGATAAAAGGAAAATGGCAATGAATTATTAAGTGCAATAAATTAATTCCAGGTCAGTTATATTGCAGATATCACATTTGTATTACATTAAATTTATTATCCAGCACCCAATCTGATTCCTAAAATTATATCCAAGATGCTCCTTAAAGTCTATCACTTGCTGAGAAACTGTCCTTTTTTATTTTGAAATAAACTTGTCATAATTACAGTAATACATTTATTTTTCAAGTTACCTGTGCTAAAGGTGAGTACCTTTCCCCCATCTGCATTTTGCAGTCTCTCCTTTTAATCTCTTGTAAATATCTTCTTCTGGAACCATGAAAATCCACCTAATTTCAAAACTGCCTCATCCTGAAAGAAATTAAATGTTTTCATGATTTTATAACGGTTATAAAACAAATTTTAGGATAAAAATATGGAGCTCATAGCCTTCACAGTAAAAAATTCTTCCTCACTAGAGATTTGGAAAACCATCAGGTGTATAAATAGGGTTAATGGTAGGTGCCTTTTCCCTAGGAAGGGGGATTTCAATACCGGGGGCATTTTTAAGGTGAGAGGAGAGAGATTTAAAAAAGACATGAGGGACAAATCTTTTACACAGAGGCCAGTTTTTGCGTGGAATGAACTTCCTGAGGAAGTAGTGGATGTAGGCACAGGTTTAAAAGACATTTCACAGGTACATAAATAGGAAAGGTTTGGAGGGATATTGGCCAGAAGCAGGTGGGTGGAAATAGTTCAGTTTTGGATTATGGTTGTCATGGACTGGTTGGATCAAAGGGTCTGTTTCCATGCTGTATGAATCTATGAGATTATGGCTTCAGAACAGATCTGGTGAACTACTGCATGGTATTCCATTCAAATGGATTTGATTCTGTCTTTTATTATTAAATGTTGCACAGTGCCTATTTCTTACGTTTCTTTATATTATCTTGCCATTCCTAACTCTCATCAGAGAAAAAATGTTTGCATATTGATGAAATTCAAAATAGAATTGGTCCACTTATGCAGTGTATCAACATTTTTAACACTCTCAGGATATGAATTATCAGAAACAGAGACATAATTTTATCCACTGGCCTGACTGAAAGGATATGACACTAATACATGCTTAACTTCCACCCTGGGACTTTGATGATTTCATGCCATTCCATTAGGGAGTTCTACATAAGAACAGGACAACTCCTCAACACAATAGGAACAGGGGTAGACCAAATGATTCAGTGAGTCGGCACTGTGATTCAATATGATCTTGAATAGTAAGACCGTAGAAGGTCATTCAGTTCATCCAGTCTGCTCTACAATTCAATTAGGTCATGACTGAGCTGATCATCCCCAACTCCTTTCCTGTTCTGTCTCTATAGCTAAATTCCCTTCCATCCATCTCATCTTTGAATATACTTAATGACCAAGCCTCCACAGCCCTCAGCAGTAAAGAACTCCAGAGATTCACTACTGCCTGAAAGAAGAAATTTCTCCTTGTATGTCTTAAATGGGTGACTTCTTATTCAGAGATTATGTCCTCTGACTCTTCCACAAGTGATTATCTTGAGCTTCAACTCAATTTTCCCACTGATCCTGTATCCTTTGATTCTCTAAGAGAACCAGAAATCTGTCTATTTCAGCATTAAGTATATTCAACAATAGAGCATCTACAATCTTCTGGGTAAATAATCCCAAAATACAAAACTCAATAAATGAAGCAATTTTTCCTCAACATGGTCATAAATAGCTATAATGGCTATAAATAATTGGCCCTTTATCATGAAACTCTGCCCCCATTTTTTATAATTTCCAACTAGCAGGAAAAATTCTCTCAGCATCTAGTTTATCAAAACCCTTCAGAATCTTGCAAGTAATGACTCCTTAGTGTAGTACATTGGAAGTCAAACCCCATTAATCCCAGAGTCATTACATTTAATTAAATCAGCAAATTGCCTAATTTTAACAAACTATTTTGTTCAGGCTACAAGAATAGGCACACTATGTTTTTATCATTAAGAAGGAAATCACAGTCTTTTGCAATCAAACATTTTTAACCAATGGCAATAAAGAAACACAAATTGCTAACTTATCACCATTTGACTTAAAATCTACTTTTTAAAATTTACACATACTAACACACACAGAAAAGACAAGATGCAAACACTATGGATGGTAAGAAACAAAAAGTCAATGAAGCACACTTCTGGCACCAGTCTGGACTATAGCCATCGATGAGATTGTTTTAAATAAAAACCAAAAGAACTGCGGATAATGCAAATCAGAAACAAATGCAGGAGTTGCTGGAAAAGCTCAGCAGGTCTGGTAAAGACTGTTTTCTTCAGTTCCCTTCCAATTCCTTTTGACTTTTTGATGAGGTCATGAGATTAATGACACCCAATTCTCAATCTTTCTTTCAGGTGGGTTCTTCACCTTTTCTTTTGAAGGAAGGATTTGCAGAGAAAAACAACACCTACCTCTTTGGAATTTTCTTTTACCTCTCTACTCAAACAATAAAGCTAATCCATGACAATAAAGCTAATGCTTATTCTTATTCTACTAGTAGAAGGGCTGTAAGAGGGTGGGGGAGAGGTTGGGTAAATAATCCCAAAATACAAAACTCAATAAATGAAGCAATTTTTCCTCAACATGGTCATAAGTAGCTATAATGGCTATAAATAATTGGCCCTTTATCATGAAACTCTGCCCCCATTTTTTATAATTTCCAACTAGCAGGAAAAATTCTCTCAGCATCTAGTTTATCAAAGCCCTTCAGAATCTTGCAAGTAATGATTCCTTAGTGTAGTACATTGGAAGTCAAACCCCATTAATCCCAGAGTTATTGCATTTTTGCTTTCATAGACTGTTTCTGCTATATTGCCCAAACATAAAGCTGCAGCCACTCACACAAGAATTTGTTACAATGCTCAACACTCTTGAACATACATTACTGGTCTATTTGATAAAAAAAAAATCAAAAGTCTATCATTGGACACACATCTACACAGCTAAAGTCTCTAACACATTCCCCCAACTCTTGGTTGAGATAACATTGTAAATACAACTCACAATAAGTTCCAGTAACTCATTTTTAAAAATTGAATCAACTTTTTTGCTACAATATCTTGGCTTGAATTAGCATTTCATCCCATCTTCAGTCCACAGGCCAAAAAATAAATGCTGTTTTTACATACCTCCATCCTTAGGAGAGATGAAACACAATTTCAAAGATACATTTCATCATAGTTATATGACATATAGACAACAAAACACAAGATTCACATTAGTTCATCCTCGTTCATCCCTTATTCGTATCCTATACGAACTTTATTGTCTTTCTGTTAAATTATTAATTTATTCCTTTAGTACATTCTACTGTCACATTAATTTTATTAGCAATGTGAAAAATCTATACATTGAATGTTTGCGTCACTCAATTTCATCTGAATAATTTCTCCTATTGGCTTTTAATCATTTCAGTGAACACTAGTGATGACAATGATGGCGATGATCAATATTGATTAATGTTTCATTGCAACACACTCTAACATAAATTTCAAAACTTTGGAGATCCAATAATAAGCCCAAAGTCTCCTTTTCGACAATAGAGTCCACTGATAATTGTTTAATTTCCTAGAAATGTACCCCATTAGCTTCTCTATTCTGCACTTATCATCTTGCAACAAGACCGCACACACACCCAAATCACTTGCATTAATTGCCACCTTGAAACAGTTGGTAAAGCCAGAGACAGCCTGCCATCTCTAAGGCTGCATAGTATTTTGCTGACATATCACTTTTTCCAGTTTCTTTAACAAATTTGATGAAGGTACAGCTATTGTACTGAAGTTAGGTGCAAATTCTGTTTCATTTTAAGAATGGGAATTAGATTAGAGGTTTTCACTTTCTTGGCAATACTTAACCTTGTCCTAAATTATGTCCTAAGTATGTTATCTTTGCTTTTGTCCAGATCTATTACTGAGCCAACTAACTACAATTGCTTAAACAGATCCTCTTCTCACATGTTACTGCATATGACATCATTTAGCCAGGCTAAGCAGCCATTCAATCAAATTCTGGTGGAATCAGAGATTAATACATACAAGAAAAATCACTTGATTGAACCTTGCCAAAGCCGCTAGAGTTCCCCATGTTGCGTTAGGTCCTAAGCCTGATGGATCAACTAGATTTTGCACAGATTACAGAAAAATAAATGCAGTCAGGAAAAACAAAATCCTACCCAAACCCTCAGTTAGAAAATGGTACTCATAGCATTTCCTCACTTTGTTGTAACATTGGTGTTTCAAAGGGCTGCTTGCATGAATCACCAACATCGAAAAGCGAAGAATTTTCAGCCTTTGTATTTTGGGTTTATTTTGACCATAGTGCACAATGGTCAGTATGGATTAATGTTTCAGTGCAAGTCTGCCCAGTTTAAGTTTCAAAATATCAAATAGCCAATAATAATTCCAAAAATCTCCTTTTCTAGTGCACAGTATATCCTCTAATATTGGTTTAATTTCTTAGACAATACCCCACTTGGTTCTATCTTCCCAACGCATCATGTTAGAATCATGTGGGAGATCAGAATAGTATCATTGGACCTTGATACTTTAACATTGTTGAAACCCTACTGGCCTCTATTGGGCATTTTACAGTCAATCAAAATCAGTGCAGTGAAGTAGTTGGTAGAGTAACGGTAATGATGCTGTACTAGTATTCCAGAGTCTAAGGCTAATGCTGTGGGATCAGGGGTTCAAATCTCACCATGGGCTGCTGGCAGAATCAAATTCACTTCATAAGATCTGGAATAGAAAAGTGGAATCAGAAATGATGATCAATGATAACGCTGCTGGGTGCTGATTAAAATTCCATTCATTTTATTGATAACCTTTAGGGAAGGGATAGTGCCTTTCTACCTGGTTTGGGTCAAGTGACCCTAGAAATCCTCTGAAATGGCTCAGTAAGCCACTCAAAGGCATTTAGGAATGGGCAACAAATGCTGATTTGCAAATGATAGCTACATAAAGTAATGCAACATGGAAACAGATCTTTTAGCCCAACATGTCGACGATGTTCCCAAACTAAACTAGTCCCACCTGCCTGCGCTTGGCCCATATCCCCCCAAACTGTTCCTATTCATGAGCTTATCTAAATGTCACCCATGAAAAAGTCAAGAAGAAGGATAGAAGTGGCTAAGATCTTTAATTTCCCTGCTCACCACAAGCTTAAACTCATTCAGAAGTATCTCTAATAGAGACCAATTTAAATAACTTGGCATGGTTTGCATTCTATAAATGAATGGAGTGATTATATAAAGCACAAGTCTCTTTACTCATTTCATCACAACATTAATGTAGTGTTTCCCATGTTGGTAAGCATCTCAGAAAGTAGGCTTGTTGTATAATGTTAGCAGAAAGTATATATTCTGAAGCTGCCCTGAATTTTGCCCCATTGTTTTAATCAATTTAAAGCTTTAATTTTAACAAGTTAGCAGATTTGACATGCAGGGTAACATTGAAAAGCATCAAGGAAATAAGCATGGCAAGAGAATGCTCAAGGAAGTCTGTGCAACACTTATAGGAAGTCCGTGCATAATAAATATTTTGGCACTCATAGAATTGCTTTATTTTTGTTGGAGCTCTCAGTTCTTCACGTTATGACACGGCAGCAACCAGAGACCTTAATATAATCCCCTTGACTGAATGCTATGCTGTCATCTAACCTGGAGCAGGATGTATTTTTGCAGTTTGGGAGCCAAAAGCAGGGTCCTGCAAAAACTGACATCTTTAAACCTGAGGTAATAATCCAACATTATTTATAACACAATCAAACGGGTTTTCCACAACGACAAGCCTTAGTCTCTGATAGGAGGAGATGAATGCTGTCATGCAGTACTCGTGGTGATTTAATTTAACATTCAAGTCAATGATGCAATTTGCCTCAACACCTCGAGTAATATTTGATTGACATACATTACTCCATTTGTACTTCAGGGTCAGTAAATGACAGAGCAATTACCACAACTAACTTTCCTTGTGGAATGCATGTCAATTGACTTTTAATAAAGTTCAGACGTTTCCCTTTATTCTCCACATATGTTGAGCTAGGCGATCTTTGAGATAAAAGTCAGCCAGGATACCTAGTAGGACTCTAGTGCTCTTCTTTGATAAGTACCAGAGGTTCTTATTTATAGATGTTTTATCTGAGAGAAGATGATAGTGCTCCTTTTGTTCATTGTACAGCATTGGAGCATAAGCATAGTCTCTGGATGGCATCTTCCAGAACAGAGGCTAAATCATTGCCAATTGCGACACAGTTAACGGCAGTGATCATTGATATCTCAGCACATCCCACCAGAGTCCTTTAAAATGCTATGAGAGGTATGTAGCCTAATGGTCATTAGTCAGAGGGTCAAAGATGAACCGCATAAGACTCATTTGTTGTAAAGCTATTAAAAGCAGGAATCATCTACTGTTTTTTATTACAGGAAGAAAGAATTGTGCAAACTTCCTTCCAGGCTTAGGGCATACTGAAAAGCAGTGATGTGCAAATGGCAACATTTGTAGAGAGAGAGAAAGAAAAAATCACTTCAGGAAAATCTTTTGATTTTGGAATCATGCATATGATTTAGTTTTAATCACCTCTGCACTGGTAATTTGCCTCGACCACAGAGTGCCAGTGTTCCAACTCGTAGTTGGTCAAGGTTAAAAAAATCTCACAATGTCATGTTTTCTTTTCATGGGCAGATCATTACAAAGATCTTCATTCATATGCTTTCTAATGACTGGCTATGTCTGAACTAGGCCCAGTGGTGATTTACAGTAGCTATTAGCTGACAGTACTTTTGCTGAAAAGGAAATAACCAATTTATTTACTTACTAACACAGTGAAACCCATTAGACCATAAGGCCTCCTCCAAACACCATGAGATTCCTGGCCTTGTCACAAAATATGATCTGGTTCATTGCGTACCAACTAGATAGTTGGATTAAGAAGTCTTCAAAACATAGTACAGTGATCGCTTGTCTCTTTTCAAAGATAAACCAGAACTTGAGGTTGTTTGAACTGCGTGAAAAAGATGAATTTGCACTTGTTTATCACTTGTTCTGACCACTCGACGTCTCACAGCATCCATGAAGTGTGTCTTAAAATGCAGTCACTGTTGTAATGAGGAACTACAGCAGCTAATTTTCACACAGCATGCTCCCATTTAAAGCAATATGATAGTTTTGTTTTATTCATTCATAGAATGGGCATCGCTGGCTAAACCAGCATTTATTGCCCATCCTCAATTACCTAGAGGGCAGCTAACAGTCAACCACTTTTCTGTGAGCCAAGAATCATATGCAGGCCAGGTAAGGATGGCAGTTTCCTTCCCTAAAGGACATAAGTGAACCAGATCAGTTTTCCCTGACAATTGACAATGGATTCTCGATCATCATTAGACTCTGACTTCCAGGTTTTTATTGAACTGAAATTCCACTATCTACTGTAGTAGAGTGACAAGCTCAGGTCCCTAAGATTACCTGGGTTTCTGAATTAATAGTCCAGTGACCATACCACTAGGCCAACACCTCCTCATAGTGTTAAGTGATGTTTGTTGAGGTATAAGTATTGACCAGGGAGAATTCCCCTGCCTTCTGTGATTTAGTGGGATCTTTCCAGCTGAACAAGTGGATGGGGACTTGAATTAAAGTCTCATCCATCAGACTGTACATCCAACAATGCTTTACTTTCTTGGTCTTACCCTGAAAAGTCAGGTTTAATGAATTTGCTGAACAAATGGACTGGGGTTTGAATTGAGACCCTTGTGAGGCAGAGGTAAGGAAGTGATCACCCCAGCTGAGCACTGCATGTGGTTCACCAGGAACTGTCATTAGCCTCCAAAACAGAAAGCTATGGTTTAGGACCCAGCCTGGAAGCATCCGTTCCCAGTGGGATTGACAGGGAGATATATATTCAGTTCAGAGCCAGGAACCCATTTAATTTCCATGTTTTCAAGTCCAAGTACACCCAGAAACAATGCATTATTGTCAACTGGAAATGTCCAAATAGATTGCTGCAGATGTCCCTCAGGGTCATTTCCCACACCCAACCCATCTTTATCAATATCCTTTCCTGCATCATGAGGTCAGATGTGCAAATGTTTGCTGATGATTCCATAACATCTAGCACTATTCATGACTCTTCAGACACTGATGTAGCCAATGTTTATAGGCAGAAAGACCCAAACAACAACCAGCCTTTGGCTGCTTAGTGAGAGCACCTCCTTTTGCTGGGTGATATCCATCTCCAACAAGAGAGGACCTATCCATTCTTAATTAACTGTCAATGGCATTATCGGCACTGAATTCCCCAGTATCAACATCCTTGGGAATGTCATTAACCATAATCAAAATGGGACCATCCTTATAATTACTTTGCCTATAACAGCAGCTCAGGGACTGGGAATTAATCATAATTTCCCCAGTACACATGGACGCCATTCAGCCCATCATGTCTGCACCAACCTTCCAAAGAGCATCCCAGCCAGCCCACTACTCTATAATCGTGGATACTGCATACAATTTCGCATGGCCCATTCACCTAACATGAGCATCTTCAGACCTTGGAAGGAAACTGGAGCGTTTGGAGGGAACTTGCACAGACACAGCGAGAACATTCAAACTCCACACAGACAGTCGCCCAAGGGTGGAATCAAACCCAGGGCCCTGGTGCTGTAAGGCAGCAGTGCTAACCACTGAGCCACCGAGTTCCCTTTGACTACCTGACCTCCTGACTCCTCAATGCTTGTCTACCACCTACAAGAAGAAAGTTAGAAGTGTGACAGAATACTCTCCATTTGCTGGCAGAATGCACGTTTGACAACACTCAACAAATGTGACATAACCCAGGACAAACAATTCAGTTTGTTGTTACACCATCCACCACTTTGCCCATTAACTCATTCTGACATGCCAGCAATGCGTACCATCTGCAAAATGCATCATAGCAACTTGCTAAGCATCATTTCACAGTACGTTCAGAATGGATGACATGAACAATGCCTCAAGAAGGCAGCACTCCAGCATATTCTCAAGAGCAATTTGAGGTGAACAACAAGTGCTCAGCTTGCCAGTGATTTCCACATCCCATGAAAGAGTTATAAAATAATGTGCTTAATGACGTATTTATGATACCAAGCACTACCATTATTGGCAAAGTCAGATGACAGCCATGATGGGGCCTACCACTGCCGTGCAGAAGACAGAGGTGAGCACCCCAGGTGGCCAGAGGATTACCCAGGCAGAAGAAAGCAGTCTGAAAAGAAGCTAATTGTCTAACAAAGAAGGTATCAGAACTGATCCACAACAAAATCCTTTACTTTCCTTCATAAAAAATGATGCTATAACATCTTCTCATCCTGAAACTATGAATTGTGCACTAATGTTTAGATTTGTCTATTCACATGAGGAAAATCAGCTTCATGACTATGCCAGTGTAGTGATTGGCTCGTGGGCCAGGTGGATCTTTTTGACTATGAGGTCCTTGATTGGGATTATTAACATGGACCAATTAGGGAACCCAGGCTGACAGAAATAAACAGGAGGTTCAGAGAGAGTAGGAATTGTGGATGCTGGAGAAGGGTCCAGTCCCGAAACGTCTGCCTTCCTGCTCCTCTGATGCTACTGCCATTTCTGAAGAATTATCCAGGCCCGAAACGTCTGCCTTCCTGCTCCTCTGATGCTGCTTGGCTTGCTATGTTCATCCAGCTCTACGCCTTGTTATCTCAGGAGGTTCAGAGAGCCTCCTCACTCTCGGGACTGGCTGTGACCAGGCTGGTCATACTTCAAGTATGTGCACATGTAAATAAATGGTGAGTTGGTGATGGGATGATGGCCTACTTGGAGTTATTTTGCTTGGGAGGTCTATTATTGGAGGTGAGCAGATTCCATCTCCCCCACTGGTGGTAGAGTAGTAAAATTGTTGGATTAGTAATCCAAGAATCCAGCTAATGTTCTGTGTATATGGTTTCAAATCTCACCATGGCAAAGGTGAAATTTGAACTCAAGGAAATTTTAAAATCAAAAGCTAGATAATGGCAGTGTGAACTTTTGTCAATTATTTCTCGTGAACCAGATATGTTTTAATCTCCTTTAAGGAAGGAAATCTGCCATCCTCACCTGGCTTATGTGAAACTCCACACCCACTGTAATGACATTAAAATGCTCTCTGGGCAAGAAATGTTTGCCTAGCCAACTTTCCATGAAAAAATTTAAAAAAAAACACAACCATCATGGAAAACTTCAGCACATCATGGGCACATGGGACATTAATGCAAGAGTCTGAAGCAGTATTTTCAAAGACTGCTCACTTCTTTTCCAAATCCCACAGACAATTGCAAACCCCAGCCAAGATTCAGTCCTAGAATGCAGATTTGAGTTACAGCATTATGTTGCTTATACATGACAATAGTAAGGAATATGGACCACAGAACCTTTGGATCCAATTCCCTCCGAAGCAAAAAAAATCCTCACATGTATCTTGTAAAGATTCTACCCCTTTAATACTCCCAGCTGGATGTATTAGTAACGGTGTAAGCCAATGCAACCTTAAATAAGTTCAATGTCATTGTCTGTTCTTCATTAGGATGATCTTGAACTTGTTTCCTCTTCCAATTTTTATTTCCTGTTTTGCTTTATTGACTACTTAGAAACTGGACATAAAATAAAATAATTATAACAAGTATTTGTGTTTCAACTTGAAATTGTTTAGCTTCCAAAAACGATAGAGACATACTAAGTAACTGATGAAGACAATGTTCTGCCTTCCTACATTCTAAAGACAAATGGAGGTCCTGATATCGGTGTGATAGTATCAGTTCTAACTAGATTGGGGGTGCTCTTATGGTGCAGAAGTAGCATCCTGTTCAGGTCGCAGGTACTGCAGAGGTGATTGAGAGCATGGCTGGTCAGGTTAATTTAACAATATCTACACCTTGGTGTTCACTTGGCAAACATTTCAGTGTTTCCTCTGCGCAGAGTCAGAAAATAACCAGGCAGCTGCTGTCATTGATCGTAGAGTCATTGAGTCCTAAAGCACGGAGACTGGCCTAAGATGTCTATCCACGCTAAACCCTTTTCCGTGCACATGGCCTGTATCCTTCTAAGCCTTTCCTATCTATGTATTCGTCAAAATGGCTTTTAAATGTTGCTAGTGTACCCACCTCAACCACTTCCGCTAGCAGCTCTTTCCATATGCAGATCACCCTCTGTGTAAAAAAAAGCTTTCCCTTCAGATTCCCATGTATTCTTTTCCCTCTTACCTTAAACTGATGCCCTCTCGTCCTCGATTCCCCAAACCTGGGAAAAAGATTGAGTGCATTCACCCTATCCATTCCTCTCATGATGTTAAACACGTTGATAAGATCGCCCCCTCAGTTTCCTACACTCTAAAGAAAAAAGTTCTACCTTGTCCAACTTCACTCTATAACTCAGTCCCCTGAGTACTGGCAACATCCTTGTAAATTTCTTCTCCACGCTTTTCAGTTTAATAATGCCCTTGCTATAGCAAGGTGATCAAAGCTAAACACAATATTCCAAAGATAGTAACTCTTTGTCCAGTCCCTCAGTGCCTGTCCCTCTTCTCATCCTGCTGAACATCTCACTAACCCCCAACCACTCCGCTACAGCACAAGGTGTCCTTTCCCCCATGGTCTCTGAACTACTGTTTGAAAACGGAAGAAGAAAGGAACTAGATCTGGTTTTAGGTAGTGTCCCTATCGCCAAACCAGGAAGCCTGTACAACGCCTCTGAACAGGCTGATTAAAAATATCTAGCATTGAATCAGCAGAAAGTCTGGCAATTGTTTCATTTAATTTACAAGTCTGAATTAAGTTTTAAGCACAAGGCAAAACAATTAAGACCACAGCCTCACGCAATGTGTGCAAGGCTGAATCACAAAGAAATGTCAAGTAGACATAATCAGCAAGAAATTACAGATGCTGGAAATCTGAAAAAAAAACAAGGAGAGTGCTGAAGAAATGCATTAGGATTGACAGCATTGTGTGGAGAGAAATTGATACTTCAAGTCTGGATGGGTCTTCTTCAGAACTGTGAACACAAATGGTAGAGAGAACTGAGATTTAATTTGACATAGAGCTTTCCACATTCTCTGGTCATCTTAAAGTACGCCATTGATAGACGCAGACACCTTAGTGTCTTTTAAGATATATCTGGACAGATATATGGATGGGGAGGGAGCAAAGGACACAGACCCTTAGAAAATAGATGACAGGTTAGACAGAGGATCTCGATCGGCGCAGGCTTGGAGGGCCGAAGGGCCTGCCCGGTGCTGTAATTTTCTTTGTTCTTTGGTACGTGTTTGCAGCGATCATTCATGATTTCCCCGGCCCAGCACAGCACTGTCACCAGCTTGGCAAGATGGATGAGCTTTATGTGAGGACTTTGAATTGAGTTAGTTTTATTCTCATATGTTCTCAAATGAGTACAGTGAAAAGTTTACAAGTCACCACCTAGGTACCAAAGTACACCACCCAAGGTTATCATGAAGGACCCTCCCCTCGCCTGAGGCATGGCGGCCCTCAGGTTAAACCACTACCAGACCCCTCTCTCTATTGGGAGAGAAGATCTATGGCCCAGTATCATTATGACTTGGCTGACTGTCAAAAGTACCCAGGTACAGATCCTTCAGTACAAGAGGAAAAATAATAAGTTAAAAAGTTCAGCATTGCAGAATATTGGAATGAATTAGAAAATAGAGAATCAAAAGTTCAGATCAACAGTCCTTCCAACCCAATCCATCTTTCAGGCTGCTCAGAGATATTTTAGCTGAGGTGAGCTATTTGCTTGGTTCACCACTGACTTTCCGTTAATTAATTGAAATGTTTCCTGGGCAGAGAAAAGGAGTGAGGGATGTATTTTCCTGTTTTTGGCAAAAACAGAGTCTGAGCCTGGCAGCAGCTTTAAGTTCTCTCCCTACCACATTGCTGTTGGACATAAGTGTTGTTATCTGTTCAGGGTAACTTTTTAGCCTGGGAATATTCTTGGTGGGAGACCACCGCGGCAATTTGTTTAAAGCATGTTTGGTGTTTTTGTACTCTACTTGAAATCCTCAGTCACGAGCACTATGCATGTAATGTTCATGGGGGCTGGTGAAGTAGGGCTAGTATCTTTTTGCATAGTAGTCCAGAAGTCCAAGCTGATGCTCCAGGGACATTGTCAACCGTCATTCTGGTAGCTAGTGGAATTTAAATTCAAAATTAATTGAAAATATCTGAAATATACAGCTGGCCCCAGTAATGTTGACCATGAAACCACTATCATGTTTTCAAATTAATTTATTCATTGGATGTGGGCATTACTGGCTCAGCCAGTGCTTATTACCCATCCCTAATTGCCCTTAAGAGGGTGGGAGTGAGCAGCCTTCTTGAATCACTGAAGCCCCATTTGGTGTAGGTAGTCCCACCATGCTGGGAGAGTGGGAATTCTAGGATTTTTGACCCAGTGATTCTGAAGGAAAAATGATAAATTTCCAAGTCAGGATGGTGTGTGGCTTGGAAGAGAACATTAACATGGTGGTGTTTCAGTGTATCTTTTTTTTATACAAAAATAGAGTCCCTACAGTGTGGGAGCAGACCATTCAGCCCAACAAGTCCACATCAGCCCTCTGAAAGGCATCCCACCAGCACTCACTCCCTAACCCTTCATTTCCCATTTCAAATCTGCCTGACCTGCACATCCCTGGATGCGACAATACAGCCAATCCACCTAAATTGCACATCTTTGGACTGTAGGGAAGAAACAGGACTACACTGGGGAAACCCACATGGGCATAGGGAGAATGTGCAAACTCCAGAGAAACAAGGTGGAATTGAACCTGGGTCCCTGGCATTGTGAGGCAGTAGTGCTAACCACTGAGCCACCATACTGCCCATATCTGCTGCACTTGTTCATCTAGATCATGATGGTTGTGGATTTGGAAGGTACCATGTAAGGAGCCCTTGTATATATCTGCAATGCAAAGTGTAGATGGTGAGCACTGCTGCTAACTAAGCACCAGTGACAGAGGTAAAGAACGTTTGTAGGTGTGATGCCATTCAAGTGTGCCGCTTTGTTCTGGATGCTGTTGTTGTTGGAGCTTCACCCATCCAGGCAAGTGGGGAATATTCTATCACACTCCTGCCTTATGCCTTGTAGATAGTAGACAGGCTTTAGCGAGCCAGGAGGTGAGTTACTCTCTGCGGGATACCTAGCTTCTGACCTACTCTTGTAGCAATATTATTTATACAGCAAGTCCAATTGGTTTCTGGCAAATGGTCAATTATGTCAATTATCATAAAATTCACACTGGTTAACCAATGTTCTTCTGAGATTGAAATCTGCCATCTGTGCCTAGTCTTGCCTGTGTATGACTCCAGGCACACAGCAATATGGTTCACTCCAAAATGATCAAAGAAGCCATTAAGTTCAAGAGCAATTAGGAATGGACAATAAATGCTGGTCTTGCTGGCAGTATTCAAGTCTCATGGAGGAAAATGAAGAAAATTGAAAAAGGCAGGTGATTGGTCACATAGTCATTTGGTATTGATTTTAGTTCTGCCTTCAACACTATAGTTCCAATGAAATGCATCTCCACACTCCTAGACCTAGTACTCTGCCCCCGCCCTTTGCAACTAGACTCTCAACTTTCTAACCTACTGATTGCAGTCAATATCAGTAGGAGACAACACTACCTCCACAATAACCTTCAGCATCAGTATGCTGCAAAGCTGCATGCTCAGCCCTTTACTACGCTCCTGAAACATTCATGGCTGTGTGCTCAAATTCTGCTCCAACTCCATTCACAAATTTGCTGACGATACCACTGTAGTGGGTTGGATCTCAAACAATGTCGAGACATATGAGAAGAAAGGCGATAGGCAATTTAGTGTTATGGTATACAGACAACAATCACGCCACCACTGCCAGCAAAACGAAGGAGCGTTTTCGGACTTCAGGAAGCAGAGTGGAAGACACGCCTCTGTCTGTCCCAATGGTGCTGACATGGAGATGGTCAAGAGCTTCAAGCTTTGAGGAGTAAACATCACCAGCAATCTGTCCTGGTCCATCCACGTTGATGTTACAGCCAAGAAAGCACACCTGAGCCTCTACTTCCTCAGGGGGTTGAGGAAATATATTGTCTACAATGACTCTAACTCTTTTTATAGATGTACCACAGAAAGCATTTTATCCAGATGAACCACAGCTTGGTATTGCAACTGCTTTGCCCAAGACTGCAAGAAATTGCAGTGTTGTGAACTCAGACCAGTCCATCATGAAAACTAGCCTTTCATCCATTGATTCCATCCATGCTTCCCACTGCCTCAGGAAAGCAACCAGTGTATCAAAGACCCTCCCACCCTGGTTACACTCTCTTCCACCCTCTTCCATCGGGCCAAAAATATTAAAGTTTGAAAACACATACCGACAGGTTCAGGAACAGCTGCTTCCCTGTTGTTATCATACTTATGAATGTACCTTTTATATTAGAGTTGGTCTTTCTCTGTAGGTGTGACACTACATTCTGCACTCTGTTCTATTGCCCTGATGTTCTAATGTAAGTTATGATTTGTCTAGTTAGCATGCAATACAATATTTTTCAATGTATCTCTCTACATGTGACAACAATAAATCAAATCAAATCAAATAGTGAATGGTGGGGATTGTTCTGGTGTTTTCTCCTGCCCCTGTGTGTGATCCTATGGATCAAGAAAGGAATAGCAATTCAGAGTATGAGAATGGCACCTGTAATTGCTGCCTTGTAGATTGCAATACTGCTTTTGCTGCACAATGCGCCTCACTTTAGGTTTCTTCATTCACACTTCACAATAGAATTTTGCAACCTCCATTTGTCCACAATGCCTCAGTGGCTAGAGTAATTTTAGCAACTTCATGCCCTTCCTACATGTTATTATCCAATCTTTAGAAACAAAGTGTGTTATCAGGTTCTCACATAAACTGCTGAGGTTTCAATGTCCCGATGCAATAATTTACATTACAGGTGCTCCACGCCCTTCCCTGTGAAACTGAACTTACCCAATGGTTTCACTTTCACTATGGACAATGTAAGAGGTAGCCTGTGTCACATAACCATCTACTTAGATTTTCTTAGAGATAGTAGGAACTGCAGATGCTGGAGAATCTAAGATAACAGGGTGTAGGGCTAGATGAGCGCAGCAGGCCAAGCAGCATCAGAGGAGCAGGAAAGCTGACATTTCGGGTCTAGACCCTTCTACAGAAACCCGAAACGTCAGCTTTCCTGCTCCTCTGATGCTGCTTGGCCTGCTGCGCTCATCCTGCTCCACACCTTGTTATCTCTGCTTATATTTTCTTCATTGTTTCATCTTTTCATGAAATCAAGACGCTTCCATTGCCATGTTGTAAATGTGTTGCTCAATCAACTATCAAGAAAAATCTATATCCAAACACACTGTCAGTTAGCTCTGAGATAAAATCGTTAATTTTTTCTGTTGGCTGGGCTGCTGGTTTGTGGGGCAGAGTGACACCAACAATGCAGGTATAATTCCTGTAGGTGCTGACGTCACTATGAATGTCCTGCCTTTGCAACCCCACCTTAAGCTCGCCACTTCTCTCTGTCTCTCTAATGAAACAATGGTGCTTCTTAGCTTAGCTATTTATCTCAATAGTACTTTCTCCATAGCAACGCCTCTATCGATCAGAGTCAACTTGTCGGTCAGTCAGTACCCCTTTTCTCCTGTAGTAGAAACTGTTGTGACTATTTGAAATTTGGCATTGTTGCATCTGTCCAGATGACTGCGGAAGAGAAAATCTTGACGAGATTCAGCAAGCTTCACGCTCTGGGATACCAGTGACTGTTTGTATACAAACAAAGCAAAAGTTAATCAAAATAATATGAACTTAAATACATTCCAACTCAAACATGATCTGTGCTGGCTACTTATCTGGGCCAGTAAGGTTCTGCAAACCCATAAATTCAACATCTGTGAGAACCAAACTGAATTCCACATTATGGGAATGTGGATTCTGTGGTGAGTATGCTCAATTATATTTAACAAGAGATATTCAATAATCAGTAATACACCATCGGCTTCCATCTACAAAAATTAACATTTTTAACGAGTTTGATTGCGGGAGAGGAGCACAGAAATATTGTGATTTACTACAGAATAATCTTGCCTGATTTTTTTAATCAAGCCAGGCAAAACAACTTGTTGTAACCAGCAGCTATGGGTTTATCAATAGGAAAAGGTGCCTGGTGTTCTGAATTTGATTTGTATCGACTGATCTCAACCTTTGTAAACACATGGGTTTTTAACTTGTTAACCCTCATTCTTCTTAGCTTAGCTATTCATCATTTGTGAGACAGAGGGAAGTGGCGAGCTTAAGGTGGGGTTGCAAAGGCAGGATATTCATTATTTCATTATTTACATTCATTATTTACTCAATAATTTATCCAATTAAATTGGACTCTGCAATACTCCTGGTGAGAAAGAAGGGGAGAAAGGGCTGGGGCTTTCAAATTGCGCACATTTCAGATATGGCGGAATGCTACAAGGTGTGAAATGCATGATGAGAGAGGAACTGAGGCATTGCTTATAAACAGGGAGCTTGGCCCAGCTATATGAGACAGACATTTCTGGTTTCTAAGTGCCACTTTAGGACTTGGGCATAAATGCTAGGCTGCCACGTCAGTGCTAGATATGTGCTTCTCTGTTGGAGATACCAAACAGAATTTAATGCCCCTCCTTTGAATCTGAGTTCCAAGGCAGGAGGCATCATTTGATCAGGTGGGATCAGTCCAATCGCTTCCCAGTTAAATTTGCGACAGAAAGGCTCAAGCCTGGCCTTGGTCTCTGGTCATCAGTTGAAGACTTGAAGTGGACAATTAATCCCCATTTAAGGACTTCATTCCACCTCCACTGCCCCTACCCGCAGAGTGGGTAATGGATTACTAGGACTACCCATGTGGAGAGACAGAGAGCCCCTTGCAGCTGGGAGGGTTGACCGAAGTTCATACATATTCAGTGTCTGATTCAGGAGCCCTGCATTGGAAAAGGGAGCTTTCCCAGTAAGGAACCATCCCTCGCCTTTTCCTCTAACAATACACCTCCCATCCTCAGTGCCACAATCCTATTCACACCTTTTCTCCAGGAAAGATTGCTGGCTTGATGGGAAGCGTGCTGAAATTAAATGCCCCTGTGGACCTGAAACCCTGGCTTCTTGATGGCATTTCAGTATTTAGTTTCTCCTGGCACAGTATTCAGGTGGGAGCACCAGCTACTTTGGGGGTGAATGTCAGGCACCCGCTCCGACCACATTAGACACTGCCTGCCCTTTGCCTCTTGGTTCAAACATGAAACCCAGGTCTTATCTCTCCTCTTGAGTAGAAATTGAAAAATCTCATTGATCACCTGATCAATAGTCCTCCTTTAATCTACACTCTGAAAAGAGATTATCTGATCATTATAATATTATGAAAGGTTGCTGCGTGCAAATTGGCTGTTCATAGCATAAAACCCCTACAGTGTGGATGCAGGTCATTTAGCCCATAAGGTCCACGCTGACCCTCCAAAGAGCATCCCACCCAGATCCAACCCCCTACTGTATCCCTGTAACCCTGCATTTTCCATGGCTAATCCACACACCCTTAGACACTATGGGCAATTCAGCGTGGCCAACCTACCTAACCTGCACATCTTTGGACTGTGGAAGGGAATTGAAGCACCCAAAGGAAACCCACTCAGTCACTGGGAGAACGTGCAAACTCCACACAGACAGTTGCCCAAGGGTGGAATCAAACCTAGGCTCCTGGCACTGTGAGACAGCAGTGCTAATTACGGAGTCACAGAGCCGCCCAATCACTAAATCCCGTCATTCACTCTGTGCCTTGCCTGTGAAGCATCTAAGGCATTCTGTGGTTGTGAAACATGCTATATAAACGTAAGTATTTTCTTAGGTAAGTGTTGTCACCAGTTAACAGGCAGAATCAGGACATCAGATTGGAAATTCCAGAATGTGAATAGTTCTGCAGCAACTTCTATAGTGGAGCATTTCACAATCAGCTAATTGTCCATCCAAATCAGTTTTCATTTTAGATGCTTTGTGCTCCATGGACATGAGAAACAGACCTTTTCCGTTCCAATATAAATTTAGCACAAACACATTTGCTGACCATTGTGCCAAATTCTAATACATTTGCTGTAAATTTGCTGTTGAGAGGGCTCATCTGTTTGTGGAATACAGCACCACAATGTTTAAAACATCCCCAAAGGTTGCAACTGTTTGAACTGGGCTATTTCTGTCCTGCTTTATGTACACTTTGTTCACTGATTAAAGTGTCTGGGAACTGCTGTGATTTCAAAACATTGCAAAAGAAAAATGAAAGCAAAGCAATCTCCCCAATGGCATGTAATTTCCTGAAGATTCCATCACCTCGTTACTTTATGATTTTTTTTGTTCCATTTCGTAAAATGTTTCTCCTCTTCTTGGAATCTATAAATGGGGGATGGTATTATTCTCAAAGTACAAGGGCAGGTAAGAGAAACAAAAGAACTGGCAACAGCGCGTTTGTTTTAATAAGCGGCGCATGAAAGCGTTAATGGTTAATCCACACAAAACACAGATGTCTGCTGCTTTGGAAGTTCCATTACAAAAAGGATATTAAAACCTTGCCGAGTGAATGATGTAGATTTATCAGGATGATGGCATGGCTGGAGTGAGGTCTTCTGATACATTAAAGACACACACACACACACACACACACACACACACACACACACACATATACCCTCACAAACACACACGTACACACCTGCATACACACACACACACACACACACACACACACACACAATGGGGACGTATAGTTATAGCTATAGGCTATGATAGAGAGAATATTTCCACTACAGTTGAAAATGAGATCCAAAATGGTGACAAATTTGATGGATGTATGGGAAAAGGCTGATTAGAAGCCAACGTAGAGGCAGCATGGCATTATGAGAAAGATTAGGAGAAATGAATTTACACAGGGAGCTGTTGACCCAGTTGCCACTGCATCTCTTAAAGGAAAGTTGGTGTACTTTTCAAGTAGAACATAAAAGACTGTCAGGGGTAATGGGAACTGCAGATGCTGGAGAATCCCAGATAACAAAGTATGAAGGTGGATGAACACAGCAGGCCAAGCAGCAAATCAGGAGCACAAAAGCTGACGTTTTGGGCCTGGACCCTTCATCAGAGAGTGGGATGGGGAGAGGGTTCTGAAATAAATAGGGAGAGAGGGGGAGGCGGACTGAAGATGGAGAGAAAAGAAGATAAGAAGATATCTTCGGTCTGCCTCCCCCTCTCTCCCTATTTATTTCAGAACCCTCTCCCCACCCCACCGCCCCCCACTCTGATGAAGGGTCTAGGCCCAAGACTGTCAGGGGGACAGGGCAATTACTTGGGAGATAGGTGGGAATTTACAAGTTGTTTGCTGTGTCAAAGATCCAAAACAGCTATGATGGACCATATGGACTCCTAGTGTCCTATGATCATCTATGATTCTGTTCCAACAGAGAAAAGGTGCCAGTTGGCTTTTAGCTTAAAGGCTTACAGCTTTGCAGAAGCTGACAGGATGGTTAATAATCCCCTATGAATGGCAAACCTGGCTTGGCGGATCTCAAGGTCTAGTCATGTTCCCATTTTTATGGCATTCATTTGGAGACAAACAATAAGTTGAAAACAAATTGGTGAAAAGAATGAGGTGGGAGACCAATCGTAACTTTAAAAGATGATCAATGAATTAGTATGAAATATAACTAAGATTAACATATCGCAGGGTAAACATATTCAAAATACTTGGCAATGGAGGCAATAACCTTTCCTTGTCTACAATTATAATTTCAGAGATGTGTTTTTCAGCAACATATTGAAAAAGTCTTGTATCCTGTTATCTATTTACTTCAAAAAAAACACCCCCTTTAAATTCACAGGCAGCTTTTGAAGCAGCTGTATTTGAGAGATAATGGCAATAAAAACATAATCTTCTAATAAAAAGGAGATATTGATGGCGATGTTGGAATAAGAAATATTGCAATATAAGTTTCAAACTAATTGCAAAAACATAGCTAACTGGAAGATGAAAACCAGCTGGTGGGAGTTTAATCCAGGGATATATTTGGATTCCTAGAAGAAATGTCTACATACAAAAAAAACTCGCAAAATAACAAAAAAAAGGTCTAAATGTTTAAAAGCACTGACAGAGTCATGGAATGTTGGGAAAAATGGTATAAGGGGGTTTTAATCTACAGCAGACCTTTTACAAATTCAATGCTTTTGTGGTCCAGCTACCACGCAGATGATAAGACTGTAATAATAAATTTTAACACAAAATGCCCCTGGCCTTTATAACAGGCTGATCCAATTATTTAAAAGCTGAGAGGGGACTGGCAGTACACAGGATTGATGCAGAGTTACAAATCACTGCCCAGTTAATTCTTGATTTCAGCTGGTCTATCAACTAGTACGAAATAGGCACTGAGCACAAAGCCTTGGGGGGAAGAGGGGAGCAGTTTCTGAATGAGGTGGAACAGAGTTTGGAAAGCAAGGCATTCACCTCCTACCTCCCAGGAGTTGCAGGCCTGAGGAAGAGATATTAGTTGGTGGATTTGGGCAAGAACATTGAGGATATGGGAGAAGGTGCGGTAACATTTAAGGGGTTGTGGAGGGAGTGATGATATTAGCTAAAGTGCAAGGGAAGTATCCGGGTACTGAAATGTAGGAAGAGGACAGGCACATGGTTCTCGCATCAGTAATTGGACTTTTGAGGATAGACTGAAAAAATTTGAAGTTTGTAGCCTGGAATATGAACAGGATTTAATATGAGAGTGTACCATAGCAAACAGTATTACAAAAGTCGATCCAGAATGCTGCTTCAAATTAAGTAGCATATTTAATAGGTGATCAATGCTTCAAAGTAGGAAAAAGACCTTTGGGACAGTTATTTGATGTTTAACTCCACATACACAAAGAGCAACCAATACTTGGAAGAAACGCCGCAAGAATGGTGAAGGGGAGACTCCCTGGTTGACATGAACGACTCGTGACTCTAATTTCCCACTCAAGGCGCTTTACCATTTTGGCATGTGAAGCAAAGTATCTTTTGGATCAAGGTCAATGTATGGGGATGAATTAGGAATAATTAGAATGGCCCTGATTACGCCAACACAAAGTTTCCCTCAGCAGTGCAGTCAGAGGTACCAGCCAAGTGAACTGAGCAAACTTTGCCTGTGACTATTTTGAAATAACTATAGTCTCATTTTGGGAACAGCTAGATGTGACATACAGGAGAGAATGAGGTTGTTCTGAGTGGTTGAGCTAATGGGGATGTCTTCTAGACAACTTATTCAGATCGGTGTGGAAGCCTTCCTGCTATCTCAGTCACCTCGCTCTTTGACAATGGAAATAGTGTTCAGTTTGCACTGCTGCACGCAAAGCAAGGCATTTTCAGCCAGATCGCTAAGAAAGAATGTATTTGTACCTGATCGCTAAAGAGGAAACAGCAACGATCTGTTGTTCCAGCATGAACCAGATTTTTACCATTAAACAGTTAGCCCTGAAATACCATGACCATGATGAAACTCTTAAAAACTTTATGAACTGTGCTCCAGTATCTTGGATCCATATGGAAAGATGATATGTATTAAGATTATTTTTGGAATACCAGAAAATATCATAAAGTAATGTTTTTTTCTGACTCATAAGCAACAATGGTTCCAGACAGACCATCCACAGACTTCAGGTTTCTCCAATAACTCAAAGCAATGAGTAATGTGGACTGTTCCTGTCTCTAATTTCTGACTTGAGGCACTTTATGAATTTGGCATTGTAAAAAAGTACCTTTGAACTGAGGTCAATACATCAGGAAAGATTAATAATAATTAGAATTTTGCTGATTAAGCCAACACAAAGTTTTGTTCAGCACTAGCTTTGTAGTTGTCAGCCAAGTGACTTGAGCAGACATTGCCTGCAACCATTTTGGAATGATTATTGTTTTAATCCAGACAGTAATCTTGGTTGCATTGAGAAGATCCTTGGGCAAATCAGCGTCATAACCAACAAAGAAAATCTTGAAGAAATCACGGCTGCATTTTTCACCTTCTCTGGCTGGGAGGTAATGCGGAACTTACCATATTCTCTTTGGAATGTTTAGAACATTTCTTCCATTGAAATTAATGAAAGGTGAGTAGGTTCAATAATGTCTTAGAGAGGGGTGGGATTGTTGCTCTACCTATTCACTACTTAGTGGTGAATGTGAAAATTTTCACCCGGTTACCTCAGAAAGTTGTTTACTTTGGTGATAAAATTGAAGGAAAGATAAGAATCTAGAGTTCTATTAATGTGATTTTGATTTATTTATTACTGTCACATGTACCGAGTTACAGTGAAAAGCCCAGTCTTACATGCTTTACAGGCAGATCATACTACAACAGTGCATGAGGGTAACAGAAGAGAGTGCAGGATACAATCTTACAGCTGCAAAGAAAGTGCAGAAAGAGAGAGCAACATTAACATTTCAGAGGTCCAATCAAAAGTCTGATAACAATGGGGAATAAGCTGTTCTTGAATCTGTTTGTATATGCCTACAAACTTTATATATCCTGATAGAAAAGGGTCATTTTATTATGATGATTCTGTTTACTACCACAGCTTACTGTACTTGTTATTTACATGACAGCGTAGACTCAGAGAAAATGTTTTTCTCCAGGTATGCTGGCTAAAAACTAGGAAGCATGAGAAAGCAGCCATTTTAAAAAAAAAATAATGTGGGAGTGCAGCCTGAATAGATACAGGAAGCTCACCATCATCAAGCAGATGTTGCTCACTGCCTTGATCTTAAAACTCTAGAATGGTTGCAACAAAGAAAGTACAATGTGTCCAGACTGGCTCTCTGTGAATGCTTTCACTTTAAATAATTATTCAATTCCCTTTGGAAGCCAGATTCCAATGCAATCTCCACATCCATTTCAGAATTACAGCTACTCATTTGGTAAGGATGATTTTACTCTCAGAGTTTTCACAGTAATGAACCAGCCCATATTGGTCATCAAACATCTATCTATTCAAATGCAGTTTTTCAGCTACTGGCCCACAGCTTTGTATGCTGTGGCACAAGAGGTAGTCAAACAAATGCTTCTGAAATGCCTCGGGGGTCCTCACCTCTACCATTGTTTTAAGCAATGAGTTCCACATACCCACAGCTGTCTGAGTGAATAAGCCTTTCCTCAAATCCCCTCTAAAACTTTTGTCCTTACCTGTGTCTCTAGGTTATTGACAATACTACTAAAGGATAGTATTCTCCCTATCTGTCCTAGCTCTGCCCCTCATTATTTTGTGCACTCCAGTCAGGTTCCCCCACCCCCTCAGACTTCTCTTCCTCACAGCCTATCTAGTTTTGTCATAGCTGAATCACTCCAGCCCAGGCAACATCCTGGTAAATATCCTTTACACTCTCTCTGCTATCCTCCAGTTTGAAATCATAGTAGAAGTTTTGTTCTGAATAAGAGCTGGGTCTCTAAGTTCACTTACACCACACATTCATAGGATATGATAACGCCGTCCTTTGTTGCCCTATTAGGCTTATGAATGTTTGTTGGGAATGTGAGTGAGAAATTTGGTTCTGGTTTCAAGTGTCATGAACAGCCTGAAAGCAAAGTTTAAATTTGGACAATGTTATAGTGCACTAACAAGAGTGATTTTTTTTGGTAGACATGATGAAAAATCCTCTTACCTGATATGGTTATGAAACAGAATTTACACTGTCCCATGGCACTACCTGAGCAAGACTCAGTTAACAGTCTTCTGTCAAAGCATCCTGCCTAAAAATAGATTTCATTGTCACTTAGTTTGTGGCACCTTCCTGCAGATAAAATGTTTTTTGCGTTTGCTTTTAGGAGAAGATTCACTGGACTTCAGCTCTAAAGAATTTCAGAAAGTGATGGCAATGTTCTGGATGGAACTAAAGTCGTCCGTTTATGTAATTTGTCTTCCATGTATCATTATTCCTCCATGAATTTATAAAAGTAACTTGTACAATAGTCGTTGGGGATTGGAATGGCCTGGAACATATGATTTTGGTTCAGGGAAACAATTCAGTTCCTTGCCACGGCACTGTCCAGTGCGTACAGGTAGACCAGGTCAGTGTTAATAGTGGGGAATGGGCTCATCACCCAGTTTAGGACAGTGTTTGGTCATCAAAGGCAGGCTATGGAATGAGGTGTAATGGGACTGGCCAAAAACAGCACTGACTTGGTGGAAGGTGCAGCTTCATAATGGAGAGGAAGATAGAGAGCGTCAACATGTAGAGATGCACTCTCTCAAATTCCACAGTTGTTCATGATCATGGAGGAACATCTTCAGTAGCTGCAGCTCCAGTTCAGATGCTATTATAAATCTCAGGGTTTTGAGGGGGCATTGGGAAGGGGCTCCTTTGCATTATTAAATGTGCCACTCTCCCTTTGACCTTCCACCTTGAGGCCACCACCCTGAATTCAACATGTTGGGATTTGTAGATAGCAAGATACTGCTAGCAATCCACTTTCCTTAACTGGGTTTGAGGGCCTATTTGATTAACAATAGGGTAAAACCCCCAATGAATCTTAGTAAGGGGTTAAAAAGCAAAGTCACCATAGCCCTGCTGGACCAACAACTGCTGTTGGGTTTAACCTGAGGACCACCATAACTAGGGCAAGGGGAGAGGATGAGAAGGTGGGGCCTGTTGGCAACACTTTACATTGCAAACCAGCCATCCAGCCAACTGAGCAGATTGACCCCTATAGCTTATTCCATGATAGCAATTAGGTATAAGTTGCTTATTAAACATTGTTACTCGGACTTATGTTTTGGGAGACAGAGATAGCACATTTCTCTCCTTCAGAACCCAGAGCACTCCTGATCTATTGCCAAGACAGGAAATCACCAGACTGGGTGGACCTTAATGCAGTGCCAACATTAACCCTTTCAGAGCCATTAGCTATACAAAAATAAGACTGAGGAAAAAATTCAAAAGCTGCATTCACAATTAAGAAGCAATTTCCTGGAATGAGGAGGAAAGGACCATCTCCAGTCACAGAAGGGTTGTAAACAATACACACAGAGCATTTAGGGATGAAAAGGGTCTTTTTTTTAACGCAGTGGTCTGATATTCACTGCCTTATAGAATGCCAGGTGAAAAGTAATAACATTTGAAAGGGACCTGCCTCAATACTCGAATCACCTCCTTCCATACATGCAAGGTCCTGTAATTCCTGGAAAAGGAAAATAGAAAAGCTCGCCTTGTTTATGGTGAGGATAATGGTGAAGCTTTGATTGAAGCCAAAGGAGATTATCCCTTTGTGTAAGATGGCAAAAGTGCTAAGGAACTAAAAAAGTACCTGTTTCCACCCCTCACACACAATTAAATTATCTTTATAGTCACCTGCATTCGAATGAATGCAGTGAAAATTTGGCGATCTTGCCACTAACGGCGCCGCCTTGGGTACAAGATACCTAGGTAGAAATACTCAAGTGTTTGGTATAAAATAGAGGAAATAAATAAATAAAACGTCCAACAAAAGAATAAAAAGAAACATTTTTTAAAAAGTACACAATTTGCAGTTTTTTTCACACTGCTCTGTGCTGGCACCCACCCTCCAAACCACAGCAGGTCAAGTCTCTCCATCAGGCCAGACTTCAAAAGTTGGGGCCTCACCTCCAGCCCACAAGGGGCTTTGGCCCTCTGCAAAGCTTCTAGTCTAGGAGTTGGCTCTCCCAGTGATGGCCTCCAGTCTGGGAGCTGGCTCCCCATGACAGCCCCCAGTCTGAGAGTTGGCTCCCCTGATGGCCTCCAGTTCAGGAGTTGGCTCCCCATGATGGCCTCCGGTTACACCAAGTTGTATGTCTGAATTGTATATGTGAATGCTTCCCTAGAATTTTACCTTAGCTTCTTGTTGTATAAGTTAATGGCTCTGAAAAGTTGCATTAAAAATAACTCATCACCAACTGATAATGGGAACTGCAGATGCTGGAGAATCCAAGATAACAAAGTGTGGAGCTGGATGAACACAGCAGGCCAAGCAGCATCTCAGGAGCACAAAAGCTGACATTTCAGGCAGCCTCTCTGATGAAGGGTCTAGGCCCGAAACGTCAGCTTTTGTGCTCCTGAGATGCTCCTTGGCCTGCTGTGTTCATCCAGCTCCATACTTTGTTATCCTCACCAACTGTTAGAGTTAGACATCAAATAGGGTAACCTAGACCAGTGTATGAATAGATGCTTTTGCAGATTCACAACAAATGTTAAAACTTATGTATGTAAACCAATGGAAGATGTAAAATAATAATTAGCAGTAGAATATGTTTTGTTATTTCATTACAAGAAAAATCTGTGTCCATGAATGTGCATTGCAACAGTATGCCTCAAATGTACATCACAAACGCATTAAAATAAAAACACTTCAAGTTATGTAATACCTCACACAAACATGGGGTATCCAAATGTGTTTGACAGCCACTGTACCAGTGTGTCACATTTGTAATTTAGGATTTGCAGCAGTCAATGCCCACACAGCAAACTTCCACAAATTGGAAGTCGATAATAGCCAGCAGACTGGATACCAGGATGTGATGAATATTGGCCTGGATGGCAGGGCAGAATATGGTTTTCTTCAAGCTCGCATTTTTCGCATCCACCCGGGAATGCAGAAGGGGAACTTATCGATTATCATATCCAAAAGACAGCACAGCATTTGGTATTTCACAGGAGTAGCTCAGTGGTTGGCACTGCTGCCACACAGTGCCAGGGACCCAGGTTCAATTCCACCCTCGGGTGACGGTCTGTGTTGAGTTTGCACATTCTCATTGTGTCTGTGTGGGTTTCCTCCGGGTTCTCTGGTTTCCACCCATTGTCCAAAGATGTATAGGTAAGGTGGATTGGTCATGCTAAATTGCCCATAGGTTCAGGAATAGGTAGGCTAGGTGGGCTAGCCATCGGACATGAAGGGTTATTGGGAGAGGTAAGGCAGTGAGTCTGTGTGGGATGTCTCGATGTTCTGAATAGCCTGCTTCCACACTGTAGATTAGATTAGATTCCATTCCCTACACTGTGGAAACAGGCCCTTCGGCCCAACAAGTCCACACCACCTCTTGGAGCATCCCACCCAGACCCATCCCCCTACAACCCACACACCCCTGAACACTACGGGCAATTTAGCATGGCCAATCCACCTAGCCTGCACATCTTTGGACTGTGGGAGGAAACCCACACAGACAAGGGGAGAATGTGCAAACTTCGCACAGTTACCCGAGGCTGGAATCAAACCCGGGTCCCTGACGTTGTGAGGCTGCAGTGCTAACCACTGAGCCACTGTGCCGCCTGTAGGGATGCTATGATGTTACAGAGAGGCAGCAAGGTCTTAATCTCATGTTCTCATGTGAGACATGAGACCACAGATTTTTGACTCAGAAATGAAAGTGTTACTGAGTGAACCACGGCACGCACTTCCTGAGGATTTAAGGCGTTATATAAATGTAAGTTTTTATTTCTTATTTTCAAATCATCTTCCAGCACAAAGAAAGAAATGCTGCTGAAATCTTATGGCTATCCACAAACATTACTCTGCATTACAGTCTGCAGGTGAGACTGTACACTCTAATCTGGAGATATCGTTCTTGTATCTCTCCATATTTTGCTAATTATTCTTTGTAAGCCTGTCACAGCTGTTTTCTCGTAGTACATTGCCAACATTGGCTGCTCTCATAAACTTTCTAGTTCAATACACTGTAGGTTTCTTGTTGCAATAATGCAGAGCTGTTTAATATCTAGCCTTGGATGTTACAGAATACAAACAATGGTACAGCTGTCATGGATTCACTTAGTCAAGTTGCAAGACATGGTCCATGCAAGCGCACAACCAAGCAATGTAAAAATAACATATTTTGAATCCTGTGATTAGTGGATGTCACAGCTTGAAAAACAGTGACATATCGCTCACTCACAGTAGATAGTTTTGCAGAGGGTTGAAGAATGCTGAAACAATAACAAACAAATCTTTTTCTGGGTTGTGAATTTGCCACCCGAGCGCAAGGGCCATGACACCTCTGCAGGATAATTCGGTCATTATCGAGATTAGAGTCACAGAGGTCTACAGCACAGAGTAAAAGGACCTTCTACCCACTGGAGCTGCACCAATCAAGCACCTATCTATTCTAATCCCATTGACCATAGCCTTGTGTCTCGACAGCACAAGTGCACATCTAAACACTTTGTCGATGTTATGAGAGTTTCTGCTTCTATGGCCCTTGTGGTGGGTGTGGAAGGGATCTGCTGTGGCCCATAAAATCTGTCGTAGGACCGCAGGCACTGCCGCAGGAGGGGCAGGTGGTGTTTGAGTAGGTGGGTGGGCAGGACACACTGGGTTCTGCACTGTCCATGTGCTCGGCCCGGTGACGCTCGAAGCGGCTGGCATCTTTGCAGATGCTTCTTCTGCAATTTGTGCGCTCCAGGGCAAGTGATTCCCAAGTGTCATTGGGGATGCTGTATTTGTTAGGGAGGTTTTCAAGGTGGCCATGTAGCATTTCTCCTGCCGCCTCACATGATCGCTTACCCTTACAGAGTTTGGAGTACAGCACTTGTTTAGAGAGTTGGACATGTGGACAATGTGGCCAGCCCATCACAGTCCATTGACCAGTGCCTCAATACTGGGGATATTGCCCAGGGGGAGGACAATCACATTGGTACACCCATCCTGCCAGTGGATTTGCAGGATTTAGTGAAGATAACTCTCCGGGTCCCTGCTGCACATGGTCTATGTTTCTGATACATACAGGAGGGTGGAGACCATAGCTGCTGCTCTGTGGGCTATGAGCTTGGTTCTGAGTTTGAGCTCCAGGATTTGAACACTGCATTCCTCAGGTTTCTGAAGGTTGCACTGTGCATTGGTGTAAATGTTGAATTTCAGTGTCAATGTCTGCTCACACTGAGAAAAGGATCCCAAGGTATGGGAAATGAGATCTTTGAGATCCAAGAATTCATTTCAACGGTGCCCTTTTGGACAAAGTCTTGTGGTATAGTTGGTACATTCTGGCCTTTCAGCCAAGTCTGTGGCTTTATGGCCAAGGAAGGCACATACATGACAGAGAGAACTACAGCAGATGACAAGGACCCTCGGCCCTTTGAGTCTGTGCTGGCCTAAAACAAGCACCTAACAATTCCGATCCCAATTTCCAGCGCTAGGCCCATAGATTTTTATGCCTTGGCATCGCAGGTGCGCATTTAAATATTCCTTAGATGTTATGAGGGGCGAGTATCAAATTGTAAACCTGTCCAAGATGTAGCAATGGCAAACAATAAGTGTAGAAGGGGTTCCTGGTCAGCTGTGAGATGAGACGAAAAATGGAGTCTCTACCATCACTATCCAGAGCTCTGGACTACTACGTGAACGTACAAATGTATGTTGCACAATGAACTGGACCCCTGAGCGTGGGCTGAATGGCCAGTGTAGACAGGTTGTTGCCAACAGCATGGGGTTCAATCCCCATTCCTGCTGCTGTGAATTTCTTGCCCTGCCCACGGTGAACACCATAGTGCTGTGGGTCAGTGCAGCCTTTGGGCAGAGAACTAAAAGCATATTATTTTTCAGGATGCCTCAAAGTGCTTTACAGCAGAGGAAGGATTTTTAAAGTGTTGTCAAGTGTAATGTAGAAAACTCCCAAAACGACAAAATGATAGTGATCAGATAACCTGCTTCATGCAATAATGATTAAGGAGTTGGTATTGGACAGGAGGCCACTTTCTGATTTTCTCGATCATTAACATTTGCCGGGTGGAGTGGGGTGCGACAATCCCTCAGTCTGTCTGAATGGCCCTCAAACCCACAAGTTGGTTCGGATAGACTCGCCATTGCATTGCAACCCTCTGGATGTGGGAAAACAAACTCCTGACAAAGGGAATACACACCACAATACCCTCTCAGACACAAGGAAAACATCTCAAGGGATTGGCAGAGGCTCCGCCCCACCACAAGTCACATCCAGGAAACTTTGTCATTTGTTCGAAACGCAGTGCAACCAAGTCTCTCTGACAAGTTGGTACCTTATCACAAACATTCCGGCAGAAATACTGTTCCCAATTCATGGGATTTTATAAGTCTTTGACAGTAACATTTTAACAACAGGTAAAATGGCCTCTTATTTGCTCGAACTGTGGAGAATAATAAATCATTTAAAGTGCAAAATCTCCTCCTGGCAGGCATGCTTTGTCTGAGTGGCCAAGATGTAACTCCATCCTAGCAGTAACTGAGCCAGGAAGTGCTCAAACACGGATGGCTGATTGGCAACAGCACCTGATGGAAGACTACAAGTATCACTTTCCATGTTGGAAGTAGCATGCCCTGGAAGTGCCGAACCACTTGGCTGTTTGAATTCGCCAAGTGCCAAGAACAAAGTCATTAAAGCTACTGTTGGAGATGAGCTTAGCAATAAACCGAAATTTAAGGAAAATCTACGCAGGGTTTGTGGGGTATTATTACGGTAAATGCCGGGGACTGTATCTTGCTCTTTCCTGTTTAAAATCTCCATGCATCTCAGATAAGAATATGCCTATTTTTGACTATTGACCATAGTCATTGGAGCACAGACTATTTTACAACTCAGGAGATTGCCTTTCAGCCCATCGTGTCTGTACTAGCTGTCTAACTGTGCATCTGACTTTGTTCCAACTTCGTTTTTCCTGCAGCCATGTGTGTTGTCCTTTTTCATAATCAGCCAAGGACCCTCTTAAATGCCTTAATTGACTCTACCTCAACCCCACTCTCAGGCGACACATTCCAGACCTTAGCCATTCACTGCATGAAAGTACTATTTCTCAGAGTGTATCTGCTTCTTTGGCCAAAAACTTTAAATCTGTGACCTCTTGTTCAATCCTTCCATGAGTGGGAATGATTTCTCTCCCATGTACCGGACATACCCATGGCTCAGGAGATGTGAGCATTGCTGGTTTGGCCAGTGTTAATTGTCCATTCTTAATTGAAAAGGTGCTAATTTGTCTTCTTTGAGTATAGAAGTTAGGATGTCATGTTGGAGTTGTACATGATGTTGGTGAGGCCTCTTCTGAAGTATTGTGTGCTGTTCTGGTCGCCATGTTATAGGAAGGATATTGTTAAACTGGAGAAGGTTCAGAATAGATTTACCAGGATGTTGCAAGGAATGGAGGGTTTGAGTTACAGGGAGAGGATAGATAGGATGGGACATTTTTTCTCTGGAGTATAGAAGGTTGAGGACTGACATTATGAAGGTTTATAAAATTATAAGGGGCACAGGTAATATGAATGGCTCGTGTCTTTTCTCTCGGGTAGACTACTTCAAGACTAAGGGGCATTTTTTAAGGGGAGAGGAGAAAGCTGTAAAAAAAGGCTGCGGGGGCGGGCAACTTTTTACACAGTGAGTGGTTCGTGTGTGGCATGAGCTTCCAGAGGAAGTTACAGTTGCAGGTACATCTACAATGTTTAAAAGACATTTGGGGAAGTGCATGAATAATAAATGTTTGGAGGGATATGGGCCAAGCGCAGGCAGGTGTGACTAGTTTAATTTGGGATTATGTTCGGCATGGACTGGTTGGACTGAGGGGTTTGTCTTCAGGCTGTATGACCCTAGAACAATATGGCTGCAGCAGTGCTAATGGGAACTGCAGATGCTGGAGAATCCAAGATAATAAAGTGTGAAGCTGGATGAACACAGCAGGCCAAGCAGCATCTCAGGAGCACAAAAGCTGACGCTTCGGGCCTAGATCCTTCACCCATCCCTTCCTCCCACCCCAAGCCGCACCCCCATCTACCTACTAACCTCATCCCACCTCCTTGACCTGTCCGTCTTCCCTGGACTGACCTATCCTCTCCCTACCTCCCCACCTATACTCTCTCCACCTATCTTCTTTACTCTCCATCTTCGGTCCGCCTCCCCCTCTCTCCCTATTTATTCCAGTTCCCTCTCCCCATCCCCCTCTCTGATGAAGGGTCGAGGCCCGAAATGTCAGCTTTTGTGCTCCTGAGATGCTGCTTGGCCTGCTGTGTTCATCCAGCTTCACACTTTATTATCTTGGCTGCAGCAGTGCGTTCAGTTTAGGTGGACCACAATGCAGTTAAGGAGTGAGTTCCAGGATTTAGTTTGAGTGACACTGAAGGAACGGTGATATATTTTCAAGTCAGGATGGTCTGTAGCTTGGAGGGGTATTTGCAGATGGTGGTGATTCCCTGTATTTGCTGTTCTTGTTCTTCTTGATAATGATCATGGATTTGGAAAGTGCTGTCAAAGGAGCCTTGAATTTCTGCAGTACATCATGTAAATAGTGTACATTGCTTCTATTAAATATCAGGAATGGATGTTTGTAGATTTGGTGCCAATCAAGTGGGCTGCTCTGCCCTGGTAGTGTCAACCATCTTGAGCGTTGTTAGATCTGTAGTCATCCAGGCAAGTGGGGAGCATTCCATCACACTCCTGACTTGTGCCTTGTAGATAGTGGAGTGCTTAAGGGAGTCAGGAAGTGAATTACTCACTACAGGATTCCTAGTTTCTGACTTGGTCTCGTAGCCACAGTCAATATATGGCTAGTCCAGTTCAGTTTCTGGTCAACAATAAGCTCTAGGCAGTTGATAGCAGGGATTCGGTAATGGTAATTCCATTAATTGTAAAGGAATGATGGTTAGATTCCCTGTGGTTGGAGATGGGTCACTGCCTAGCCTACATGCAATGCGAATGCTACTTATTGTTTGTCAGCCCAATACTGGGTATTGTCCAGGTCTTCCTGCATTGATGGACTGCTTCAGTGTCTGAGGGGTCATGAATCATGCTAAAAATTGTGCAATCATTGGCAAACATCTCCACAAATTGACCTTATGATGGAGGGATAGTCATTGATGATGCAGCTGAAGATGGGCCTAAGACACTGATGGGAAACTGTGTCAAGTCAAGGTTTTCACTTGGCCTAACCCACAGATGGCATGGAGATTGGTTTCCTGGCCATTGTGGTGTAACAGGTGGTCTCTCAAATATGGAGAGCCAATCAGAGAATTCAAGCCTCAGAGAAGCAGCCAGCTGCACTTCAAGGTGAGTAACAGAGAGGGGGAATCATGAAGAAAGTGTTCTCTCAGGCATATGTGCTGAACCTTCATTGAAGAAAAAGCAAAAAGTAGACAAACTATCACTGTGTGTTGTAAAGGGTGGGATGGATCCTCTATGTGGTGCTCTTTGGCTGGAGTCCCACACTGGCAGGACCTAATGCCCTTCCGGGAGACTGAAGACTGGTTTGGAAAATCCCAAGATGGCCTAACTTTTGCGAGAATCTTGACAGGGCTTTGTGAGACAAATGGGGGTTGTTGGTGGAGGAGTGGACCTCTGGGCATCTAAACCTGTATTTGGGACAAAATATCAGGAATGCTGGCCTTGTAATACTCAGATGTTGTGTGGCACTCACCCCAGCTCTAGACAATGTGGAGGTAAAGGCGGCAGTGTGTGTAAAAAGTCAGCCCCCACCCCAGTCTCTGTTGAGTTGGTTCATTTCCAGCTTGGCTTAGAAGAGTGGTAGAACTAAGTCTCAATGCTTGAGGTTGGGTGGAGTAGTATTTGCTCACTTTTAGCTGCCAGTAAGTGCATGCCAAAACCCTGCCCATCCCCTGGGAAATGCGTCTCGATCTGGCTGACTGTGATGCTGTATGTGATCGAAGAGCTTATTCAACCAATTGACACCACACACAAGGTACTTTAAAAGGAGAGGCTGGGCCTTCCATTATTTGTGAGGGTCTGATCGTTTAGGGAGAAGCCAAGACTGATTTCTGGCAGCTAACAGCTAAAGCTGCTTGTTTTCCTGTCAGCGTGGAAACCTCTTGCCAGCAAGAACCATTCTTGCACTTCTAATTACTTGGAGAAATGTTTTGCCACTCGCGCTCTATAATCAGGTTGCAAGTCCCTGGAGCTTTTCTCTGTTTGTAGCAGTTTGCATTGTGCTAGTAATGGGTTGTTCAAACAAGGGCGTGGGGAATTGTATTAAAATGAAGACAGTGTGAAAATGGAATCAAATTCAAAATCTCATGAAAGAAAAAGAAATCTAATTGTTTTAATTTTAGCTGATTTAAGTGTTAAAGAAATAATTGCTAAGTTGATGATTACATTGTGTAGTGAAAAATTAATGCTGCAGTTTATGTCTGAATTTGAAAGTTTTAGAACAAGAATAAGTTATACGAACAAGTTTTGTAGCACTATAAATACACAGAGAACCACATTTTTATACAATGCAGAATTACAAACCAGGACTTTTAAAATGCTTCTCCTCACCCCGTTCTTTGTGGTTGTAGTTTTGCTTTGTGAGTTGGAAAGATTTTGGGATTAAGGATGACTGAGGAGACTTTAGTACAATATGGGTTTATGACCAAGGTGTACTATGGAGGGAGTGCTGCATTGTCAGGTGAAGTGCTAAAATGAAGCCCTGTCAGGAAAGGTGCCCATGTCAATAATTATCCCTCAGCCAAAAGCGAAAGACATAGATGAACAAGTCCTCATCACACTGCTGTGTGTAGGAGTTTGCTGGGCCTAAAATGCTTGTATCATTTCCTATGCTGTAACAGTAACACTTGAAAAATACTTTATTGGAAATAAACAAACCACTTCTGTGACATTCTGAGGTTGTGAATTATGTTGTAAACATGTGCAGCCCAATTTTAAAATATTATGCATTTCCGATGTCTACTGTATCTTGAATGACGCAGATCCTAACTCAAGTCTCTCATGCAAGACCCTGACGGAGAAGCAGTGCTCCAAAATCTTGTGATTTCAAAAAAACTTGTTGGACTATAACCTGGTGTCATGTGACTTCAGACCAGGTTCCAAGTGAACTGCAACCAAGTTTCAAAAGCTCCACTGTCCTTTGCAATAGTAAGATGGGAGTGAGAGCAGGGATGGAATGGTTAAAGACATTAATCGTAAACCCAAGTCAATTTTTCACTCTATAATTACTAGAGATGTTTGCTGTTCCTTCTGAATTCGACTTTCCTGACTCAAAGTTGGAAATAATAGCACTGAAACAGCGGTGAGTCTGCCCATAAATGGCATAAATGGGTATCCTGTACCCCGTATTTAGAGCCCATAGTTTAACCTCCACTCCCAGGGGTCTGTCTGGAGTGAAACTTCATTTAACACTTACCATCTCTGAAGTAGAAGTCAAAGCCACATAGCCGAAGGCTCATTCCTGTAACATATAGTAAATATGATATATGATGCACTCTGATTCTTATGATAAACTATCAGTAAGAGCTGACCCATCTCGACCTTACATATTTGGCCATTAACTCTGAGTGAAATGCCCCTGTGAAACACAACCCTTGCATTTGTTTCAGCACTGATCATTAATATATTTCATTAGGCTCCCCAGTTTTACTCAAGCAGCAGGGTAATACTAGATATTAATGGTTACCACTTACAGGTTCTCTTATTAAAGCCAATTGCCAGTGGCTATTTGGCTTTTTACAGTTCTCAGTGTTTCCATGAGTTTTCCACCTGTTTAGCTACAGGCTATTTAGTATCAGGTTTAAGCACGGGGCAGTTTTTTCCTGCTGTAGCACCTGGGATAAAGGACCATAATTTCAGACAGGGAGCTAGGCTGAAAGGATCGCATGATTGTAACAAAGTCTGACTACGATCCTTTTCATTTGAATAATTAGTTCGAAATTTGAAAGGAGTCTGATAGAGCTATGTAGTTATCCTAGTTAGAACTTCCCTGGGTTCTATGAACTCTACATCGTATCTTGCACAATAACACCACATGATATCTGTGTCACTAAGCGCTATCTCTTACACTTTGACCTTCTCGCACACTAAGACTCTGCTCTCTGCTTTTCTGACCTGAATTAGACTTCACTTTCTTCCTTTTATTTATATTTACCTCCTAACCTTATATTTTATTGTGTCATGCGGGAGTCATAGTCATAGGACCATATAGTCATAAAGGTATAGAAAGAGGCCATTCAGCCCACTGAAGGGTATTGTTGGCTCTCTATAGAGCAAAACGCTCCATCCCATTTCTTCACCCTGGCCTGGTACTCCTGTAAGTTTATTTCCCTGAAATGTCCATCCATTGGTATTTTGTAATCGGTGTCTGTCTCTGCTTCACTACCTTTACAGACAATAAATTTCTGCGTAAAATGGTTTGTGCATGCTTTTTCCTTGTAGCTCTTTTCAAAAGGCTTATATCTACATCCTTTGGTCATTGTACAGTTGAAAACCCCCTTGTGCCAGGGTCAAATATGTCTCTGTGTGGGCACAGGACGTTCTGAAAGGGTACACAAGCAACCAGAGGTCATGGCACATATTGATACATAGGGAAAAAGATAGATGAGGTCATGCAAGGGGAATTTTGGGAGCCTGGTAGAAAGCAGGACCTTGAAAGTTGTAATTTCAGGGCTATTCCCTGCACCACATGCTGGTGAGGCCAGAAAAAGGAAGATAATACAGTTGAATGTGTGGCTAAACAGCTTGTGCAGGAGAGAGAGTTTCAGATATCTGGATTATTGGGATCTCTTCCAGAGCAGGAGAGAGGAAAAATAGATTGCACCTAAATTGGAGGGGTACCAATATCCTTACAGGGAGGCTCGCTGCTGCCACTCAGAAGGGTTTAAAGAGCATGGCAGGGAGTTGGGCACCAGAGGAGAAGGTCAGCATGTAGAGTGATTGAGGCAAAGGTGGAAGCTAATTCAATTAAGTCTAATAGGTTAATAAGAATGGCAGGGCTGGTGGTCTGAAGTGCATTTATTTTAATACAAGGAGGAGAACAAGAAAGGCAGATGAGCTTAGAGCCTGGGTTAGTCGATGGAGCTACAATATTGTAGCCATGACAGAAATTTGGTTGAGACAGGGGCGGGACTGGAAGTACAGCATTCCAGCATTTAGATGTTTCAAACATAATAAGAGGAATGCAAGAGGGCAGGGGAAGTACTGTTTAAGGATAATGTCACAGCTACACTAACAGATGACATCTTGGAAAGCTCATCCAGCAAGACTCTTTGGGTAAAACTCGGGGATAAGAAAGGTGCAATCACTATGATGGGTTACATAATAGGCCTCTCAATAGCCAAAGGGAGGTACAGGTAGCAAGTCATGGAAAGATGCAGTGGGTGATTTCAACTTCTCCAATGTTGACTGGGACTCCCTTAGTGACAGGAGCTTACATGATGCAGAATTTGTCTGTTCATCCAGGAGGTAATGTGAAACATTATACATATAGTCTAACTCGGAAAGGGCCCAAGCTGGATGTTCAATGAAGGAGCATTTTGAGGACAGTAATTATATTTTGGTAAGTCTTAAGGTCATTATGGATAAGGAATAGACGATTCATTGAATGAAAGTGCGAAATTGGACAAAGCTGGAACTGGAGAAATTAGACCGGGGTGGGGGGGGCAGCTCTTGAAGAATAAATTCACACCTTCCATGTGGGAGTCTTTTAAAGATTAGTAGATCAGAACTCAGGACCAGGATGTTCCTGTGAGGATGACAGATAAGGATGGTAACATTCAGAAACCCCAGATAACGGGAGATATTTAACGTTTAGGCAAAAAGATAAAGGAGGCATATAGAACATAGAACATTACAGCACAGTACCGACCCTTCGGCCCTCAATGTTGTGCCGACCTGTCATACCAATCTGAAGCCCATCTAACCTACACTATTCCATGTACGTCCATATGCTTATCCAATGACGACTTAAATGTACCTAAAGTTGGTGAATCTACTACCGTTGCAGCCAAAGAGTTCCTATTATCACTGTTCCATTCCCTTACTGCTCTCTGAGTAAAGAAACCACCTCTGACATCTGTCCTATATCTTTCACCCCTCAATTTAAAGCTATGCCCCCTCGTGCTCGCCGTCACCATCCTAGGAAATAGGCTCTCCCTATCCACCCTATCTAACCCTCTGATTATTTTATATGTTTCAATTAAGTCACCTCTCAACCTTCTTCTCTCTAATGAAAACAGCCTCAAGTCCCTCAGCCTTTCCTCGTAAGGCCTTCCCTCCATACCTGGCAACATCCTAGTAAATCTCCTCTGCACCTTTTCCAAAGCTTCCACATCCTTCTTATAATGCGGTGACCAGAACTGTACACAATACTCCAAGTGCGGCCGCACCAGAGTTTTGTACAGCTTCACCATAACCTCTTGGTTCCAGAACTCGATCCCTCTATTAATAAAAGCTAAAACACTGTATGCCTTCTTAACAGCCCTGTCAACCTGGGTGGCAACTTTCAAAGATCTGTGTACATGGACACCGAGATCTCTCTGCTCATCTACACTACTAAGAATCTTACCATTAGCCCAGTACTTTGCCTTCCGGTTACTCCTACCAAAGTGCATCACCTCACACTTATCTACATTAAACTCCATTTGCCACCTCTCAGCCCAGCTCTGCAGCTTATCTATGTCTCTCTCCAACCTGCAGCATCCTTCGTCACTATCCACAACTCCACGGACCTTAGCGTCATCTTTAAATTTACTAACCCATCCTTCTACGCCCTCATCCAGGTCATTTATAAAAATGACAAACAGCAGTGGACCCAACACCGACCCTTGCGGTACACCACTAGTAACTGGTCTTCAGGATGAACATTTCCCATCAACTACCACCATCTGTCTTCTTTCAGCAAGCCAATTTCCAATCCAAACTGCTATATCTCCCACAATTCCATTCCTCTGCATTTTGTACAATAGCCTATTGTGGGGAACCTGATCAAACACCTTGCTGAAATCCATATACACCACATCAACCGGTTTACTCTCATCTACCTGTTTGGCCACCTTCTCAAAGAACTCAATAATGTTTGTGAGGCATGATCTTCCCTTCACAAAACCGTGCTGACTATCCCTAATCAATTTATTCTTTTCTAGATGATTATAAATCCTATCCCTTATAACCTTTTCCAACACTTTACCAACAACTGAGGTAAGGCGCACTGGTCTATAATTACCAGGGTTGTCTCTACTCCCCTTCTTGAACAGGGGAACCACATTTGCTATCCTCCAGTCATCTGGCACTATTCCTGTAGACAATGATGGGTGAAAGATCAAAGCCAAAGGCTCGGCAATCTCCTCCATGGCTTCCCAGAGGATCCGTGGATAAATCCCATCCGGCCCAGGGGACTTATCTATCTTCACCCTCTGAAGGATTTTTAATACCTCTTCCTTGTGAACCTCAATCCCACCTAGTCTGGTAGCCTGTATCTCAGTATTCTCCTCGATAACATTGTCATTTTCTAGAGTGAACACTGTTGAAAAATATTCATTTAGTGCTTCCCCTATCTCATCTGACTCCACACACAACTTACCACTACTACCCTTGATTGGCCCTAATCTTACTTTCGTCATTCTTTTATTCCTTAAATACCTATAGAAAGCCTTAGGGTTTACCCTGATCCTATCCGCCAACAACTTCTCATGTCTCCTCCTGGATCTTCTGAGCTCTCTCTTTAGGTCTTTCCTGGCTACCTCGTAGCCCTCAATTGCCCTAACTGAGCCTTCACATCTCATCCTAACATAAACCTTCTTCTTCCTCTTGACCAGAGATTCCACCTCCTTTGTAAACCACGGCTCCCGCACTCTACAGCTTCCTCCCTGCCTGACAGGTACATACTTATCTAGGACAAACAGGAGCTTTTCCTTGAATAAGCTCCACATTTCTAATGTGCCCATCCCCTGCAGTTTCCTTCCGCATCCTATGCTCCCTAAATCTTGCCTAATCTCATTGTAATTGCCTTTCCCCCAGCTATAACTCTTGCCCAGTGGTAAACACCTATCCCTTTCCATCACTAAAGTAAACATAACAGAATTGTGATCGCTATCACCAAAGTGCTCACCTACTTCCAAATCTAACACCTGGCCAGGCTCATTTCCCAGTATCAAATCTAATGTGGCTTCGCCACCTGTTGGCCTATCTACATACTGTGTCAGGAAGCCCTCCTGCACACACTGGACAAAAACTGACCCATCTATAGTACTCGAACTATAGTGTTCCCAGTCAATATTTGGAAAGTTGAAGTCCCCCATGACAACTACCCTGTCTCTTTCACTCCTATCGAGAATCATCTTTGCTATCCTTTCCTCTAAATCTCTGGAACTATTCGGAGGCCTATAGAAAATTCCCAACAGGGTGACCACTCCTTTCCTGTTTCTAACCTCAGCCCATACTACCTCAGTTGACGAGTCCCCAAACATCATTTCTGCAACTGTAATACTGTTCTTGACCAACAATGCCACACCTCTGCCCCTTTTACCATCTTCTCTGTTCTTATTGAAACATCTAAATCCCGGAACCTGCAACAACCATTCCTGTCCCTGCTCTATCCATGTCTCCGAAATGGCCACAACATCGAACTCCCAGGTACCTACCCATGCTGCAAGTTCACCCACCTTATTCTGGCATTGAAGTAGACACACTTCAAACCAACGTCTTGCTTGCCGGTGCCATCTTGCTTCCCTGAAACTTTATTTCAGACCACCCTACTCTCAACCTTTTCTATAGACGAACTGCAATTTTGGTGCCCATCCCCCTGCTGAATTAGTTTAAACCCACCCGAATAGCCTTAGCAGATTTCCCCCCCAGGATATCGGTGCCCCTCTGGTTCAGGTGAAGACCATTTTGCTTGTAGAGGTCCCACCTACCACAGAAAGAACCCCAATTATCCAAGAATCCAAAACACTCCCTCCTGCACCATCCCTGTAGCCATGTGTTCAACATGCATATGTAGGATTTAGGAAACTGAAACCAGACAAAACCCTTGAGGAATATAAATGAAACAGGAAAGAACTTAAGCAAGGAGTTAGGAGGGCTAAAAGAGGCCACAAAATGACCATGGCAAGTAGGATTAAATCGAATTCCAAGGCATTTTTAATACATATATTGGGAATAAGACGGTAGCTAGGGAAAGGGAATGTCCACTCAAGGGCAAAGGAGGGAATTTATACATGGAAGTGGGTGAAGTCCTTAATAGGTACTTTGCATCAGAAGTCATTAAGGAGAAGCACATGAATGATGGTCAGAATTGGGAAGGACTATGTGTATATTATGGGACATGTTGATATTAAGGAGGAAGTGTTGCGCGTCTTGAAAAACATTGAGGTGTATAAAACCCCAGGGCCTGATGGGATCTGATGGGATAATGAAGGAGGAGAGGGAGGGGTTTGCTGGGGCATTGATAGAGATTCTTGAATGCCCTTTAGCCACAGGCGAGGCCCCAGAAGACCGGAGAATAGCCAACGTTGTTCCTTTGTCTATGAATGCAACAGGGATAATCCAGGGAATTACACGTTGATAAACCTTACGTCAATAGTAGGTAAATTATTGGAGAAGATTCTTAGGAAGAGGATTTACTTGTATTTGGAAAAGAATGGGCATATTTGGGATAGTCAGCATGGTTTTGTGCAGGAGAGGTCTTGTCTCACAAATTTGATTGAGTTTTTTGAGGATATAATGAAGCAGATTAATGAGGGTAAGGCATTGGATGTTGTCTATTGTCTATGTGGAATTTATTCAAGCATTTGATCAGACCCCCATGGCAGAACGGTCCAGAAGATTAACTCATATGGCATCCACAAGAGTTAGTAAGCTGGATATAAAATTGGCTTGGTCATTGAAGATAGAAGGTAGTTGTGGAAAGGTATATTGCTGACTGGAAGTCTGTGAGCAGTGTGCTCTGCAAGGATCAGTGTAACATATATAAATGATTTGGATGAAAATACAAGTGACCTGATTAGTAAATTTACAAACAACATAAAAATTGGTGGAGTTGTGTTTAGTGAAGATTTTGGGAAGGAGGTAGAAAGGGGCCGTGCGGGGTTGGGGAACAATGAGGTTGGAGGCTGTGGGTGGGAGGTCCCACACTCGAGCACCAAACCATCATCTCCAACACCATTCAGGACCTCATCACCTCAGGGGACCTCCCACCCACAGCCTCCAACCTCATTGTTCCCCAACCCCGCACGGCCCATTTCTATCTCCTTCCCAAAATCCACAAACCTGCCTGCCCTGGTCGACCCATCGTCTCAGCCTGCTCCTGCCCCACCGAACTCATCTCCACCTATCTGGACTCCATTTTCTCCCCTTTGGTCCAGGAACTCCCCACCTACGTCCGTGACACCACCCATGCCCTCCACATCCTCCAGGACTTCCAATTCCCTGGCCCCCAACACCTCATCTTCACCATGGACATCCAGTCCCTATACACCTGCATTCCGCATGCAGATGGCCTCACGGCCCTCCGCTTCTTCCTGTCCCGCAGGCCCGACCAGTACCCCTCCACCGACACCCTCATCCGCCTAGCCGAACTTGTCCTCACCCTCAACAACTTCTCTTTTGACTCCTCCCACTTCCTACAGACTAAGGGGGTGGCCATGGGCACCCACATGGGCCCCAGCTATGCCTGCCTCTTTGTAGGTTACGTGGAACAGTCCCTCTTCCGCACCTACACAGGCCCCAAACTCCAACTCTTCCTCTGGTACATTGATGACTGTATCGGCTCCGCCTCTTGCTCCCCAGAGGAGCTCGAACAGTTCATCCACTTCACCAACACCTTCCACCCCAACCTTCAGTTCACCTGGGCCATCTCCAGCACATCCCTCACCTTCCTGGACCTCTCAGTCTCCATCTCAGGCAACCAGCTTGTAACTGATGTCCATTTCAAGCCCACCGACTCCCACAGCTACCTAGAATACACTTCCTCCCACCCACCCTCCTGCAAAAATTCCTTCCCCTATTCCCAATTCCTCCGCCTCCGCCGCATCTGCTCCCACGATAAGACATTCCACTCCCGCACATCCCAGATGTCCAAGTTCTTCAAGGACCGCAACTTTCGCCCCACAGTGATCGAGAACGCCGTTGACCGCGTCTCCCGTATTTCCCGCAACACATCCCTCACACCCCGCCCCCGCCACAACCGCCCAAAGAGGATCCCCCTCGTTTTCACACACCACCCTACCAACCTCCGGATACAACGCATCATCCTCCGACACTTCCGCCATTTACAATCCGACCCCACCACCCAAGACATTTTCCATCCCCACCCCTGTCTGCTTTCCGGAGAGACCACTCTCTCCGTAACCCCCTTGTTCGCTCCACACTGCCCTCCAACCCCACCACACCCGGCACCTTCCCCTGCAGCCGCAGGAAATGCTACACTTGCCCCCACACCTCCTCCCTCACCCCTATCCCAGGCCCCAAGATGACATTCCACATTAAGCAGAGGTTCACCTGCACATCTGCCAATGTGGCATACTGCATCCACTGTACCCGGTGTGGCTTCCTCTACATTGGGGAAACCAAGCGGAGGCTTGGAGACCGCTTTGCAGAACACCTCTGCTCAGTTCGCAACAAACAACTGCACCTCCCAGTCACAAACCATTTCCACTCCCCCTCCCATTCTCTAGATGACATGTCCATCATGGGCCTCCTGCACTGCCACAATGATGCCACCCGAAGGTTGCAGGAACAGCAACTCATATTCCGCCTGGGAACCCTGCAGCCATATGGTATCAATGTGGACTTCACCAGTTTCAAAATCTCCCCTTCCCCTACTGCATCCCTAAACCAGCCCAGTTCGTCCCCTCCCCCCACTGCACCACACAACCAGCTCAGCTCTTCCCCCCCACGCACTGCATCCCAAAACCAGTCCAACCTGTCTCTGCCTCCCTAACCTGTTCTTCCTCTCACCCATCCCTTCCTCCCACCCCAAGCCGCACCCCCATCTACCTACTAACCTCATCCCACCTCCTTGACCTGTCCGTCTTCCCTGGACTGACCTATCCCCTCCCTACCTCCTCACCTATACTGTCTCCACCTATCTTCTTTTCTCTCCATCTTTGGTCCCCCTCCCCCTCTCTCCCTATTTATTCCAGAACCCTCACCCCAACCCCTCTCTGATGAAGGGTCTAGGCCCGAAATGTCAGCTTTTGTGCTCCTGAGATGCTGCTTGGCCTGTTGTGTTCATCCAGCCTCACATTTTATTATCTCCGTTTATCAGGATGTTGTCTGGACTGGAGTATATTAGCTATAAGGAGAAGTTAGACAAGCTTGGATTGTTTTTTCTACAGCATCAGAGGCTGAGGGGTGGCCTGATAGAAGTATATAAAATATTAGGGGCATGGTTAGAGTGGATAGTCACAGTCTTTTTCCCAGGATGGAAATGCCAAATACTATTGGGCACAGGCTTATGTGAGAGAAGGGAGTCTTCAAGAAGATGTGGGGCATGTTTTTTACACGAAGAGTGATAGGTGCCTGGAACGTGGTGCCAGGGGAGGTGGTAGAAGCATATACCATAGCAACATTTAAGATGCATTTGGACAGACACATGTTCAATCAGGAAATAGAAGGATACCGACCATGTGAAGGTGGATGGTTTAGAATGGCATCATAGTAGGCGCAGACATGGTGGGCCAAAGGGCCTGTTACTGCGCTTTACTCTTCTATATTCTATGAAAGCTTTCACAGAATTGCATACCTCTACCAAACTTGGCTAGCTCTGTGGGGGAAATACGTTTCTGAGCCTCCCAAAAAGGATAATAATTTAATGATTATGATATGTACATGTGATTCCTGATATTTGAGTAGCACCATGCATTTATATTTAAGCTTTTTTATTATTACGCTTTTCTTTATTCACTAATAGGACATCAGCCGCACTGGCTGGTCAGCATTTATTGCCCATCTCTAATTGCTGTTGAAAAGGTGGTGGTGAACTGCCTTCTTTTATGAATTAACTAACAGCACTAGTAGAGTGGAGAGGTGATAGTCTAGTATTATTATCACTATACAATTACCCCAAAGATTCAGGTACTATCCTAGTGATGCGGGTTCAAATCCTGCTTTTGAATTTTTCAAAAATTCCAAAGTTAAGAATCTAATGATTTCTGTTCAAAGCCTATTTGGTTCATTAGTGTACTTTAGGGAAGGAAACTGCAGAATTTGCCCGGCCTATATGTGACTCTGAACCCACAGTAATGTGGTTGACTCCTGACTGGGGTTATAATTTGAAAAAAATGCTGGCACAGCCAGTGACAGCTACATCATATGAGTGAATGCTGAAAGAAAGAAACCTCTGTTGGTGTGGGAACCATTTGTATTATTTCGCTTGTACTGGCTCTTTGAAAGAGGTGTCTAGTTGTCTCTCTTTCTCCTGCTCCCTTGCCAGAGGCCCACTACTTCTATGCTTTGAGTTTTATAATCACATATATTGTGTTCTTACTAATTCAAAATCAATATTAATATCCTCCTAAAACACATAGGGGTAGACCTGAATATTGAGTGGGTAACATGATGGGACAGCGACATGGCAATGATTTGAATGTATTGCTACAAAAGGTAAACTTTTATGCCACAGGGTCCTGCATTTGGCTGAAAACAATGTCCTTTCAGGAATTCATCTGAAGTTTCCTGCATGCACTTCTTGATTATTTGGATTGCAAATGAAGTTTCTAATCTGCCAATGATTGAATTGGCATCAGTTGACATCAAGTCACTAGCAAGACCAGCAGTAATGCCGATCCCCAATTGCCCTTTAGAAAGTGGTGGTGAGGCATCCAAAACTATCTTAGTAGTCCACTTCAGACGGCAGTTAAGAGTCAACCTTATCAATGCGGGTCTGGAGTCACAAGTAGGGCAGATTTCCTTTCCCTGAGAAGTATTAGTGAACCAAACAGGCTTTTACACAATAAAAACCGAAAGAACTGTGGATGCTGGGAATCGGAAACATAAACAGAACTTGGTGGAAAAGCTCAGCAGGTCTGGCAGTGACCTCTCCTGTGACCAGACTTTTACACGTTCCATTAGGGTCATCGGCTTTATTGAAGAGACTAGCAACTTATTCCCAGTTTTATTGCCATTGAATTTAAATGCTCCAAGCAGCTAACGTTGAGATTTGAGCTAACCTTCCCACAGACCGTACCTGGACCTCCAAATTACTCATTTCATTGGTAGCAATCACACTACTACTTAGTCACCATCATTGACATCAATGTCAGCAACATATTAGAATAGGTCACTCAACATTAATGTCTACTCGTTCCCCAGAGTACTGTACTGCCTACTCACAAACTCCGACTGTGGGAACCTGAATATTTCCAGTCCAACTAGTCACTTCCCTTGTTTTGTCCTGTGCCAATAGAGAATGGAATTTGGCATTGTATTGTATCTTGTTATTTTAGGTAGAGGACTGGTACATTCAAAGGCCAAAGAATTTTAGGAAAAAAGGCCAACTGGATGAGATTTGGGGATCTGTGAATAAAATGAAATAGTCCATGTTGAGATCACTTGGAATTTCAGGTTCAGGCCTGTGCCAATCTGGAGCTAATGAGAGGGGTAGTCATTCCAAAATCCTGTACTGTTCCCTTTTATTCAACCTTACCTGTAATCAAGAGCGAAGGAGTGAGCATACTTCAGCTTCCTCGTCAGCTCTAGGGCTTGAACTAATGAGCTGTTGATCCGAGATCCCAGAAGGCTTGGCTTTATGTTTTTGTGTGGCTATTAAAACCAGCAGTTTTTCCATTAGTGAGTGCAAGGAATGAATGCATGACTAAGAAATTGGTCCTTCAATCAAAAAAATCTCTATCGAAACCATGTCTGTAAGCGACTGCATATTAAAAAGGCTTGACAAAGGTTTTGTATTGTTTCAGCGTCCATTAGACTTGTAGGTATTAATGCCCTGCTGCTGATAAAGGAAGCTGTGACTTAGTTTCAGTAACACTTTAAACTCATTCATACCAGACACTCCTTTCATAAACTGTAGCAGGAATATTGTTTTGGAAACATCCAGGTACACTTTCTTTTCCAGTTTCCTTTGCAGTTGGAGAGATTAGAATTTCAGTCAACCTCAAATCTTCCGTAAACTTTTTAAAAAAATTTTCCCCCCAGTGCTCACGTTGGCGTACACAGCTGTTCCCCACCCATTCTAGCCAAAATGAATTAAGGGTGATTCTGATCTGAACTGTGACTGAACTGTGGAAGGTTCTGGAAGTGAGCTGTGAGTGATACTATGCCTGGAAGAATTTGCATGATAAATCCATTCATTTTGTTAGAAAGACAAAAGATTTGCATTGATATAGCACATTCCATTGACTTTGGATTTCCCAGAGTTACTTACAGTTCAACAAAATACTGTTTGAGTAAATTACAGCCGATGCTAGAAACTGAACTGAAAACAAAAAGTGCTGCAGATCACAGCAGGTCAGGCAACGTGCATGGAGACAGAGCAAGCTAACAGCTCGAGTCTAGATGCTGAAGTGAAGTGTGGAGGCAGAAATCATGGCTGCGGAGGGTTCATGGTTTGAGATCCTCAAAGGGGGAAAGCATGTTGATAGTTCAGGTTAAATGATAGGTATGTGAGAAGGGTAGGGTGTGTCTAACTGCCAGGCTAGAAAGAACAGGCAGTTCTTAAAACTCCTGGGCTCAGCATTGAGTTCAACACCTTTAAATTATGAACCCATTTCTTTCCCTTTCTTTTAGCTTTGTTTGTTATATTCTCTGTCACTCCCTGCCCCTTCCTCCTACCCCAGCAGGACTGTGTGTCTCCATGGATACTGCCTGACCCATTGTGAAGTACTGTTTGAAGTGTCATTAATGTTGTGATGCAATATCCAACTTGGACACAGCAATCTCCCAAAAGCTGAAATGTATCATGACCACAGTAACTCTGGGTTAACACACTGGAAATCAAGCGTTGCTATTCCTGGAGTAGTGACATAGAGGTTCTGGTGTTGAACTTGCCCTGATAAAGGAGCAACACTTCGAAATCTTATAATTTCAGGTAAAACCGTTAGGCTATAACCTGATGCCACGTGATTCCTGGAGTTGTCAGGAAATTAAATCTTTTGTTTAAACAGGCAACAATTTGTCAATTTCAGTTGATAGAAAGCATGGACCAGGTTTTCTATGCTGAACAATAATTAGCATTTATTACAAGTATTTAAACTCTAGCTACTGATAAACAGTTATGAAGAGTCAGCATATAACTCAACAAAATAAAATTCCAATCCTCTGATAAACTTTCTCTGACACATAGGCACCCACTGATATGGAAGAATCATGGGTTATATTGGAGGGAACACTGGGAAAGCAGATCAGTGGACATTGTTCTTAGGATCTGTTGAGCTAGCTCTTGTCATTCTTGTTGTGGTCAGAATGCTGCTTGACTATACTTCTCTGGAAGGTTTGAAAGGCACAGGGTTGCTGCTTTACTTATAAAAGCTCCCCCACATTAATTAAAAGTCACAGCTTATAATAACTGCTGAAGGAAAGATGAAGTGGTTTTCTTCAGGCTTAAAGTGTCTTACTGCAGAGAACTGAGAGAAAACTCTTTAAGCTGGTTGCTAACCAAATTGCCATCTGTAAATGGCCCTTTGGCTTCAATTCATCTGCAAACACTGCTGTAACCCACAGATGGGCAAATAAAGTTCACAATGAGTGTCAAAATTACAACAAACTTTGTTTTAGCATGCACCATATCAATCAGCACTCTTGGTAAATGACTTTCTGACTTAGAGATGATGCACTGTTAACTAAACCAACCATCAAAATCTAGAACAGACCAGCGCTCAAATGACAATCAGGGAAGAAGAAAAAGAGACTCACCCTCAATGGGTCCTGTAATATTAAAGAATCATAGGTTTCTTTTTTCTGTTAAAACCTCAGCTGTCCTTTTGACCAACTCATGACTGTCTTCATTGGAAATCATGGGGATGGAAGTGGATTTGCCTTGTAGTCAAAGTGGTTCTAAAATGCTATGCTCAGGATTTTGGCAGGAAGAATAGAGGACCTGAATATTGTTTAATAGGGGAAAGACTATAGAAAGCTGTAGCATCAAGGAATTTGGAGTCCTATTGCATAAATCACTAAAGCTAGCATTCAAGCTCAGTGAGTAATAAGGAAATTGGATGGACTATGAGCCTATATTTCAAAGGGAAGGGAACAGAAAAATAGAGAAGCCTTGCAAACTGTATACAAAGCATTAGTCAAACCATACTTAGAATACTGTGAATGGTTACATTGTGGAAAGATATACTGGCATTGGGGGCAACGCAGAGAAGTTTCACTTGGGTGACCCTAGGTGAGATTGTGTGATGAGGAGAAACTCAGTAGGCTGGGCCTGTACTCATTGGAGTCCAGAAGATTGTGATGTGTTAGAATTGCTAATACATAAAGCTCTTTGGGGACTTGACAATGTTGGTTTTGAGAGTGCCCATGTCTATCACCAGAGGGCATAGCCTCAGAGTGGAAAATTTATGATAGCGATGAAGACGAATTTCTTTCAGAGGCAAGTGAATCTGTGGAATCCTTTACCACAGCAGGCTGGCTCAATAAATGTATTTAAGGCTAAGATGGGCAGATTTTTAATCAGTAAGGGAATGAAAGGTTATGGAAATAAGGCAGGAAAGTGAAGTTGAGGATTATCAAATCACACAGAGTCTCATTGTATGGTCGAATGGCCTACTTCTACTTCTATAGGATTAATTCCACCTGATCAGGTCTGTGGACTAGCGGGTCTGCTTTACTTCAGATCCAAGTGTGTTTTGGCAAAACAGCCACACTGACCAATGGGAACTGGAGGGCTGGGCACATCATGGTGGGTCAGAATTCTTTCTACTTGACTCCAAACAATTTTGTCGTCAAGTGAGCCAACAGGCTGACTAGAGTGTGGATCCTCCCATTGTTGGGAATTAAGGAACTGTTTGATTAAAATGGCTAACTCCAATAGTACACCTGAGTTCCCATGTACCTAAATCTTGCCTCTGGAAACCTGATCATAAATTTTCTGGACAAAGTCTGTCCACAGTGAGACACTTAAACATGGTCTTCTTCCAGGCTGCGTGGCCCCTTTCTATTCTGTTGCCATTCTACACTCCTGAGCCAGGCATTAAGATTAGCTTGCTTTGAAATGTTGATTGAATGTAATTGCTTGGAAAATTTCATGAATCTACAGGGTACAAAATATTGGGCTGCAACTTACATTTTCTTTATTTCATTTTGGTGAGATGGGAGGCTGGATAGTAGTGTGGCAAATTTTGCTATTGATAAGGCATTTAAATAAGCATTAATCCTGTTAATTGGCATCTCGCTGCTGTCTAGTGAGAATCTTGCTATGCCACTTGTGAAAAGCATGAGAAAAGTGGCATGAGATGGGAAGTGTGGCAGAATCATTGCCTGATTTTGCCTCACACTTCCTGTCATGAACCACATCGCTCAGAGCCCTGTAAGATTCCACCCACAATGCTCGCTCCTTATGTATAAAACATTAAGTAAAAAACATTGTTGAACCCAGCAGGTTTGTCCCTTCTGCAAATTATATAATGATTGCTTTAGATGCATGGCAACTCAAAAATCTTAGCCTTGTCAGGGAAGGTTCTGCATAAACTAACTCACATTTAAAATCGTTTGGGTTAGTCACAGTGTAAGCTTGTGCTCGATTCTAACCCACCAACAGGGGTCTCTCTGCAAATGATGTCAAATAACCATAAGGGGTCAGTCTTGGCTCAGTTGCCAGTATTCATACCTCTTTGTCAGAAGGGTGGAGATTCAAGCCTCCCTCCAGAGGGCTTTCACAGATACATTAGCCTGTGGCATCATTTGAGTGCTCAGAGTATGATTTAACACTGTGTTTCCCATCACCTCATTCTCAGAGCTTTAAGTATTTGGATTAATCATATGAACTACTGACAAGTAAAAACAACAGTAGAATGAAATAGTATCAGAGATAATGGGAACTGCAGATGCTGGAGAATCCAAGATAATAAAATGTGAGGCTGGATGAACACAGCAGGCCAAGCAGCATCTCAGGAGCACAAAAGCTGACGTTTCGGGCCTAGACCCTTCATCAGAGAGGGGGATGGGGAGAGGGAACTGGAATAAATAGGGAGAGAGGGGGAGGCGGACCGAAGATGGAGAGTAAAGAAGATAGGTGGAGAGAGTATAGGTGGGGAGGTAGGGAGGGGATAGGTCAGTCCAGGGAAGACGGACAGGTCAAGGAGGTGGGATGAGGTTAGTAGGTAGATGGGGGTGCGGCTTGGGGTGGGAGGAAGGGATGGGTGAGAGGAAGAACCGGTTAGGGAGGCAGAGACAGGTTGGACTGGTTTTGGGATGCAGTGGGTGGGGAGGAAGAGCTGGGCTGGTTGTGTGGTGCAGTGGGGGGAGGGGACGAACTGGGCTGGTTTAGGGATGCAGTAGGGGAAGGGGAGATTTTGAAACTGGTGAAGTCCACATTGATACCATTAGGCTGCAGGGTTCCCAGGCGGAATATGAGTTGCTGTTCCTGCAACCTTCGGGTGGCATCATTGTGGCAGTGCAGGAGGCCCATGATGGACATGTCATGTAGAGAATGGGAGGGGGAGTGGAAATGGTTTGCGACTGGGAGGTGCAGTTGCAACCTTCAGTTCACCTGGGCCATCTCCAGCACATCCCTCACCTTCCTGGACCTCTCAGTCTCCATCTCAGGCAACCAGCTTGTAACTGATGTCCATTTCAAGCCCACCGACTCCCACAGCTACCTAGAATACACCTCCTCCCACTCAGCCTCCTGCAAAAATTCCATCCCCTATTCCCAATTCCTCCGCCTCCGCCGCATCTGCTCCCACGATAAGACATTCCACTCCCGCACATCCCAGATGTCCAAGTTCTTTAAGGACCGCAACTTTCTCCCCACAGTGATCGAGAACGCCCTTGACCGCGTCTCCCGTATTTCCCGCAACACATCCCTCACACCCCGCCCCCGCCACAACCGCCCAAAGAGGATCCCCCTCGTTCTCACACACCACCCTACCAACCTCCGGATACAACGCATCATCCTCCGACACTTCCGCCATTTACAATCCGACCCCACCAGCCAAGACATTTTTCCATCCCCACCCCTGTCTGCTTTCCGGAGAGACCACTCTCTCCGTGACTCCCTTGTTCGCTCCACACTGCCCTCCAACCCCACCACACCCGGCACCTTCCCCTGCAACCGCAGGAAATGCTACACTTGCCCCCACACCTCCTCCCTCACCCATATCCCAGGCCCCAAGACGACATTCCACATTAAGCAGAGGTTCACCTGCACATCTGCCAATGTGGTATACTGCATCCACTGTACCCGGTGCGGCTTCCTCTACATTGGGGAAACCAAGCGGAGGCTTGGAGACCGCTTTGCAGAACACCTCTGCTCAGTTCGCAACAAACAACTGCACCTCCCAGTCGCAAACCATTTCCACTCCCCCTCCCATTCTCTAGATGACATGTCCATCATGGGCCTCCTGCACTGCCACAATGATGCCACCCGAAGGTTGCAGGAACAGCAACTCATATTCCGCCTGGGAACCCTGCAGCCTAATGGTATCAATGTGGACTTCACCAGTTTCAAAATCTCCCCTTCCCCTACTGCATCCCTAAACCAGCCCAGTTCGTCCCCTCCCCCCACTGCACCACACAACCAGCCCAGCTCTTCCTCCCCACCCACTGCATCCCAAAACCAGTCCAACCTGTCTCTGCCTCCCTAACCGGTTCTTCCTCTCACCCATCCCTTCCTCCCACCCCAAGCCGCACCCCCATCTACCTACTAACCTCATCCCACCTCCTTGACCTGTCCGTCTTCCCTGGACTGACCTATCCCCTCCCTATCTCCCCACCTATACTCTCTCCACCTATCTTCTTTACTCTCCATCTTCGGTCCGCCTCCCCCTCTCTCCCTATTTATTCCAGTTCCCTCTCCCCATCCCCCTCTCTGATGAAGGGTCTAGGCCCGAAACGTCAGCTTTTGTGCTTCTGAGATGCTGCTTGGCCTGCTGTGTTCATCCAGCCTCACATTTTATTATAGTAGAATGAAATAGCTTCTGTGTTAAATTTGTATAATCTTTCAAGAAAAATAATTATTCACAGCCTGCAGTTTACAAAGTTCGGTTGCAAGCAGTAGATTTTATAGTAGTCTGCCTCATGTTGTTTCACATCATTGCATCAGAATTCAGAAAATGGCAAAGCCAAACTGAGAGTAATCCTCCTGCTCAACACATTTCTTTTGAGACTGAGTATAACTTAATCACCATTTTCAATATTAACACAATCTCTTAAAACGTGCCCAATTCCTGAGATATAACATTTCCTCTGGATTATAGTGTAAGAATTTCCACTGCTATTATATGTCTCCTCTCTGGACATGTAAAGTGATTCAACCTTCACATTCTTTACAAGTAATTACACGACATTTGAAGCAAATGCTCTGCCCAAACTTCGTCTCACCACACTGCATCTCATCCAACAGCACAGTCTTCTGTTCCTTTCTCCCTCATTGACTTCCGTAAATGCTACTCCCTTTGATCACTCCAAATGACCACAAGGTTTTCTTTCATCATTTCTTTTTCATCAATTCATGAGATGATGGCATGCGGGTTAAGCCTGAAGTTATTGCCCATTCCTGACTGTTTTTGACAGCAATTAAGCATGAACTACATTTCAATAGGTTTGGAGTTAAGTTCAGGTCAGACCAAGTAACGGCATCAGTGAATCAGATGATCCTTCTTTTTTTACAACAATCAGTCATGGTTATGCAGTTGCTGTTAATTCCTGTTTTGCTTGTTAAATTCAAATTTCGCAGTTTGCCCTGATAGACCCATGATCCACAATATTAGCCTGAGTTTCAGGATTATTAGTCTAGTGACATTACCACTACATCCCTGCCTCTGCATAAATAAGTGCCCTGCAGTATGACAGACAGCAGTTGAAATCAGATGTAACAGAATGTTACATTTCTAAATTTCTGGAGAAGGGTCTCGACCCAATACGTCAGCTTTCCTGCTCCTCTGATGCTGCTCGGCCTGCTCTGTTCATCCAGCTGCACACCGTTTTGTAACAGAATGTTGTCAGGATTGGAGGGCTTGAGCTACAGGGAGAGGCTGAATAGCCTGGGCCTATTTTCCTGGAGCATCAGAGGCTGAGGGAAGATCTTTTTTTAATTCTGAGGGTCATGGGTATGGTGAATAGCCAAGGTCTTTTTCCCAGGGTAGGGAAGACCAAAACTAGACAGCCTAGGTTTAAGGAGAGAGGGTAAAGGATTTAAAAGGAACCCAAGGGGCAACCTTTTCATGCAGAGGGTGGTGCATGTATGAAATGAGCTGCAGGGGGAAGGGATGGAGGCTGGTACAAATACAACAGTTAAAAGGCATTTCGATGGGCACGTGAATAGGAAAGGTTTAGAAGGAAGTGGGTCATTTGCAGACAAACAGGAGTAGATTAATTGAGGATATTTGGTCAGCATGGATGTGTTGGGCCGAAGGGTCTGTTTTCATGCTGTATAACTTTAAGACTCCAATTACAATTGAGTGAAGGTAACTACAAAGACATGAGGGAAGAGCTGGACAGAGTTGATTGCAAGGGGACTCGAGCAGGGAAGAAGGTAAATCAGTTATGGCTGGAGTCTCTGGGCAGTACCCAGCAGGAGACGCAGCTGAAATTCATTGTAAGGAAGAAAAATGCTTCGTAAGGGGAGGAAAAGTCAACCATGGATGACAAAGGAAGTCAGGAACAACGCAAATGCAAAGCAGAAAGCATTGTGGTGAAGATCAGTGGGAAGCCAGAGAATTGGGAAGCCTTTAAAAACCAACAGAAGATAACTGAAAAAGCAGTAAGAGTAAAGAAGAAAAAAATGAAGGTAAGCTAGCAAGTAATATAAAACTGCGGGAGTTTTTTTAAGATATATAAAAGATGAGCGAAACAAGAGTCAACATTGGACTGCTGGAAAATGAGCTGACGTTTCGGGCTTCATCAGAGAGGGGGATGGGGTGAGGGTTCTGGAATAAATAGGGAGAGAGGGGGAGGCGGACCGAAGACGGAGAGAAAACAAGATAGGTAGAGAGGAGAGTATAGGTGAGGAGGCCCATGATAGACATGTCGTCTGAGGAATGTGAGGGGGAGTGGAAATGGTTCGCGACTGGGAGGTGCAGTTGTTTATTGCGAACCGAGCGGAGGTGTTCTGCAAAGCGGTCCCCAAGCCTCCGCTTGGTTTCCCCAATGTAGAGGAAGCCACACCAAGTACAATGGATACAATATACCACATTGGCAGATGAGCAGGTGAACATCTGCTTGATATGGAAGGTCATCTTGGGGCCTGGGATAGGGGTGAGGGAGGAGGTGTGGGGGCAAGTGTAGCATTTCCTGTGGTTGCAGGGGAAGGTACCGGGTGTGGTGGGGTTGGAGGGGAGTGTGGAGCAGGCAAGGGAGTCGTGGAGAGAGTGGTCTCTCCGGAAAGCAGACAAGGGTGGGGATGGAAAAATAGCTTGGGTGGTGTGGTCGGATTGTAGATGGCGGAAGTGTCGAAGGATGATACGTTGTATCTGGAGGTTGGTGGGGTGGTATGTGAGAACGAGGGGGATCCTCTGTGGGCAGTTGTGGCAGGGACGGGGTGGGAGGGATGTGTTGCGGGAAATGCGGGAGAAGCGGTCAAGGGCGTTCTCGACCACTGCGGGGGGAAAGTTGTGGTCTTTGAAGAACGTGGACATCTGGGATGTGCGGGAGTGGAATGCCTCATCCTGGGAGCAGATGCGGCAGAGGCGGAGGAATTGGGAATAGGGGATGGAATTTTTGCAGGAGGGTGGGTGGGAGGAGGTGCATTCTAGGTAGCTGTGGGAGTCAGTGGGCTTGAAATGGACATCAGTTTCTAGCTGGTTACCTGAGATGGAGACTGAGAGGTCCAGGAAGGTGAGGGATGTGTTGGAGATGGCCCAGGTGAACTTGAGGTTGGGGTAGAAGGTGTTGGTGAAGTGGATGAACTGTTTGAGCTCCTCTGGGGAGCAAGAGGCAGCACCGATACAGTCATCAATGTAACCTGCCTGCCCTGGTCGACCCATTGTCTCAGCCTGTCCCCGCCCCACCGAACTCATCTCCACCTATCTGGACTCCATTTTCTCCCCTTTGGTCCAGGAACTCCCCACCTACGTCCGTGACACCATGCACGCCCTCCACCTCCTCCAGGACTTCCAATTCCCTGGCCCCCAACACCTCATTTTCACCATGGACGTCCAGTCCCTATACACCTGTATTCATCATGCAGATGGCCTCAAGGCCCTCCGCTTCTTCCTGTCCCACAGGCCCGATCAATCCCCCTCCACCGACACCCTCATCCGCCTAGCCGAACTCGTCCTCACCCTCAACAACTTCTCTTTCGATTCCTCCCACTTCCTACAGACAAAGGGGGTGGCCATGGGTACCCGCATGGGCCCCAGCTATGCCTGCCTCTTTGTAGGTTACGTGGAACAGTCCGTCTTCCGCACCTACACAGGCCCCAAACCCCACCTCTTCCGCCATTACATTGATGACTGTATCGGCGCCGCCTCTACATTGAGGAAACCAAGCGGAGGCTTTGGGACCGCTTTGCTGAACACCTCCGCTCGGTTTGCAACAAACAACTGCACCTCCCTGTTGCAAACCATTTCAACTCCCCCTCCCATTCCTCAGACAACATGTCCATCATGGGCCTCCTGCACTGCCACAATGATGCCACCCGAAGGTTGCAGGAACAGCAACTCATATTCCGCTTGGGAACCCTGCAGCCCAATGGTATCAATGTGGACTTCACAAGCTTCAAAATCTCCCCTTCCCCCACTGCATCCAAAAACCAGCCCAGTTCTTCCCCTCCCCCCACTGCATCACACAACCAGCCCAGCTCGTCCCCTCCCCCCACTGCATCCCAAAACCAGCCCAGCCTGTCTCTGCTTCCCTAACCTGTTCTTCCTCTCACCCATCCCTTCCTCCCACCCCAAGCCGCACCTCCATTTCCTACCCACTACCTCATCCTGCCTCCTTGACCTGTCCGTCTTCCCTGGACTGAACTATCCCCTCCCTACCTCCTCACCTATACTCTCCTCTCTACCTATCTTGTTTTCTCTCCATCTTCGGTCCCCCTCCCCCTCTCTCCCTATTTATTCCAGTTCCCTCTCCCCATCCCCCTCTCTGATGAAGGGTCTAGGCCCGAAACGTCAGCTTTTGTGCTCCTGAGATGCTGCTCGGCCTGCTGTGTTCATCCAGCTCCACACTTTGTTATCTTGGATTCTCTAGCATCTGCAGTTCCCATTATCACTGCTGGAAAATGAGCCTGGAGAAGTATAACAGGCCACAAAGGAATAGTGGAGGAATTGAATATATTCTTTGCATGTTTTCACAGTGGAAGACACCAAACGCATACCAGAACTTCGAGAGAGTCGGGGGCACAGAGATGAGTGTAGTCGTCATCACTAAAGGAAAGTGCTGGAGACGCTAAAAGGTTTGAAGGTGGATAAATCACCTTCATCAGACGGACTACACCATCAAGATCTGAAGGAGATAGTTGAGGAGATTTTGGAAGCATTGGTGGTGATCTTTCAAGACTCACTGGAGTCAGGGAGCATGCCAGAGGACTGGAAAATGGCCAATGTTACACCCCTGTTGAAGAAGGGAGGGAGGTATAATATTGGAAACTCTAAGCCAGTTAGCTTGATCTCACTCGTTGGTAAAAGTTTAGAGTCCATTATTAAGGATGAGATTGCAGAGTATTTGGAAGTGTACAGTAAAATAGGACTGAATTAGCACTTGGTTTTGCCAAGGGGAGGTCATGCCTGACAATTCTGTTAGAAATTTTTGAGGAGATAACAAACAATTTAGACAAAGGAGAGCCAGCGGGTGTGACCTATTTGGATTTCCAGAAAATCTTTGACAAGGTACCACACAGGAGACTGCTAAATAAGATAAGCATCCGTGGCATTAAGTCTAAGGCATGGATGGAGGGTTGGCCAACTGGCAGAAGCCAGAGAGTAGAATGGCAGCTAATGACTAGTGGAGTTCTGCAGTGATCAGTATTGGGACTAATCTATTCACACTATATAATAACGATCTGAATGAAGAAACGTTGCTAATTTTGCAGATGATGCAAAGATAGGCGGAGGGACAGTGTTGAGCAGGCAGGGAGGCTTCCTGGATTTAGACAGGCGAGGAGGGCAAAGAAGTTGCAGATGGTGTACAATGTGGGAAAGTGTGAGGCTATGAACTTTGTTAGGAAGAATAGGGGGTATTTTTTTTTCTAAATAGGGAAAGGCATTAGAAATCTGAAGCACAATGAGACTCGAGCGCCCTAGTTCGGGTTTCTCTTAATGTTAATATTCAGATTCAGTTGGCAGTTAGGAAGGCAAATGCAATGTTAGAACTCATGTCAAGAGGACTAGAATAGTAGAGCAGAAGTATATTGCTGAGGCTGCACAAGGGTCTGGTTAGGCTGCATTTCAAACATTGTGGGCAGTTTTGGGCCTCTGTATCTAAGGAAAATTGTGCTAGCCTTGAAGAGGTTCAGAGGAGGCTTACAAGAATGATCCTGGGGTTGAAGTGCTTGTCATACAAGGAGTGGTTGAGGCCTCTGGGTCTGGACTCCGTAGAATTTAGGAGGATGGGGGGGGGGGGGGGGGGGGGGTCCTCATTGAAACTTACAGAATACTGAGAAGTCTGGAAAAAGTAGATATGGAGAAGACATTTCCACTAGTAGGAGAGGCTATGACCTGAAGGTACAGCTTCAGAATGAAGGGATGAACCTTTAGAACTAAGATGAAGCAGAATTTCTTCAGCTAGGAGTTGATTAATCTGTGCAACATATTACCACAGAAAGGTGTGGAGGCCAAGTCATTGAGTGTATTTAGACAGAGATAGATTAATTCTCGTTGGTAAGGAGATCAAAATTTATGGGAGCAAGCAGGAGAATAGGGATGAGAAACATATCAGCCCTGATGAAATGGCAGAGCATGATAGTGTGCTGAATGGCCTAATTCTTCTCCTACGGCTAATGGTGAGCTACTGAACAAAGGCATTTCTCCTGATGTTATTATCGGATTTAGAAAGCACCATTTTATATTGAATGGCCTCAAATTTTGGACTGCCCCACCATGGCATTCCACTAGGGCACCCTCCTTATTGAATACGTCCCATTTGTCCCTACTTTACATCTTCCTGACCAGTAACCACTCCTCTATCCATGGTAACGTGTCACACGCCAACTATATGCAACTTTATTTTTGTGTTAACATTTTGTGTGGTAGCTTATCAAACACCTTTTGGAATTCCAAGAATACTGTAATAACATGCCCTTTTACACGGAAGTTATAGTTCTGATCTGTAGATCATTGGAGTCAGATCTTCGTGTCATAGAGTCATACAAAATGGAAACAGGCCCTTTGGCCCAACCAGTCCATGCCGAACATAATCCCAAATTAAACTAGTCCAAATTAAACTTGCCTGCTCCTGGCCCATACTCCTCCACATCTTTCCTATTCATGTACTTAACTGAATGTCTTTTCAGACATTGTAATTGTGCCCACATCCAACACTTCCTCAGAGTTCATTCCACACGGGAACCACCCCTGTGTAAAACATTTGCCTCTTATGCCTTCTTTCGAATCTCTCACCTCTCACCTTAAAAATATGCCCCCTAGTCTTGAAATCCTGCCTCCTAGGGAAAGGCAACTACCATTAACTCTATCTGTACCTCTCTTTATTTCATGAGCTTCTATTAGGTTATCTCTCAACATCCTAGGCTCCAGCGAAAAGGGTCCGAGCCTATCCAGCCTTTCTTTATAACTCAAACCTTCCACACCCAGTAACATCCTGGTAAATCTCTTCTGAACCATCTCCAGCTTAATAATATCCTTCTTAAAACTGGGCGACCACAACTAGATTAAATACTCCGGAAGAAGCCTCACCAATGTCCGGTACAACCTTAACATCTTGCGTACTCTAGGCTATTCACTCCCTAATATTATAACTATTTTTCTATAATGGCAGTCATCAATATCTATTTTTGCCATAGGTCCATTATTGAAGATGATCCATGCATTCAGATAGAATGACTTCAGTTTTATTTATTTTACAACAACTGCCAGCATGGTTTTACTCTCTGATGTGCCAGAACCATTAAAGTCTTTGTCAATTCTTGTTCCACTCACCTTGTTCTGACCCACACTGATGTGTTTCCCTAATGAGGTTGACTAGCTTGGTTGATTGGACAGTTGGTTTGTACTGTAGCATGAGGCTCACTGTATGGTTCAATCCCTACACTGGCTGAGGTTACCCTGAAGGGATCTCCTTCTCAGCATCTCCCCTTGTCTGAGGCATGGTGCCCCTTGGGTTAAACCACCACCAGTCATTCCTCTGTAATGAGAGAAATGTTTCACGGTTTGCCAAGACAATAGTGATTTTACCATTATTTTCATACTACCTCAACTTTTATGGTTGGATTTCTAAATCTCTCCTCTCCTTTACGCTTCTCTGTTTATTTTAATCTATGTTCCTATGACCTTACCATACTTGGTAGTACACCCTCATATTTGTACGTTCTGGCTCTAACTGTCACAAATCAAGCATCAACAACCTGAAAATGGAAAAGAAACAGAGTTAATTATTTTAAATCAATCCGAGGTTCAACAAAGGTATCCTTGAACATTCTCTCTCGTTACAAATGGTCCTTGCCCAGTACTTGTGTGTTGGGGCTTTTACTTTCCATTTAATAGTACAAGCCTGAATGTTGTCTTTCCATATGCGATGAAATGTTTCAGTCTCAATGCAAGTATCAGTGGACATCCCCAATTCTGCCCTTATGTTAGAGGAAACAAACTAAGGTGATGGTGTCTATGACACTATCATGAGGAAACGCTGCAGTGATATACTAGGGACGAGATCGTTGGCTTCCAGATAAAATTCTAACAAGTTTATTGTGGGTGGCATGGTGGCTCAGTGGGTAGCAATGCTGCCTCACAGTAGCAGGGACCTGTGTTCAATTCCAGCCTTTGGCAGCCAAGTGTGCATGTGTGTCCTCCCAACATCCAAAGATGTACAGGTTAGGTGGATTGGTTCTGCTAAATTGCCCATAGTGTCTAGGGTAGGGAATGCAGGTAAGGGGTAAGCCTGGGTGGAATGCCCTTTGGAGGGTTGGTGTGGGCTGAATGCCCTGCTTCTACACAGTAAGGATTCTGTAAGTAATAGCACCCCATCTGCTGACTTAAAAGAAACTATTGGGTTGCTGAACATGGTTTTTGATTTATGAACAGACAGCATCTCAGACATAAATATACTCACTCCTTTTCCATTAAGAGTAAGGATTATTGAATTTCTTTTCAAATGTCTTGTCATCCTTTCAGCACAACTATGTGGCAGTATGAAAAGAAATATTTGGAAAAAGAATCAGGTTGTTGAATTTTTTAATTTTGTAATTATCAGGACGGATGTGAGAATGCTAAATTTCAAAGGGAGCAACAATTTATACTACTTGAGGAAGGGTGTTGAGTAGTTGGCAAGTCAACTCTGAATGACCAAGATGTTGTCATGGAGTTTGTACGAAGAAATTATTGAGCCACAAAATTTCCTTAATGGTGCAAAACCTCCACACCTTCCTTGATCGTGTAGGGTTAGTTCCCCGAATATATAAATATGTAATATATATTAAGCATAAGTAAGCCCCAATGTTGGCACAATTAATAAGCTTAAGTCATTTGTCTGTGAAGTTCTTAGCACATTCAAGCTTGTTGAATGAGTGCTGTCCAGTCAATAACAAATAATGTTAGACATTGTGTTCTCAGTTTTGCCAGGTTGAACACAATCAGTATTCTGACTGTTGCAAGCAGCCAGAGAGACGAGCTGTTTTGTATGTCAGTCATTTGGCTGTAAACTGTTGGAAATGTTATCAGTATGATTAATCTGATTCTCCAGTCCTCTCATTTCACACTTAGACATTTTCTTCAGGAAGAAGCTATTCTATCATTTCCTCGGGGAACTCAGAATGGATGAATCCTTCCATTAATTTCCTGCAGCACCAATCACTCAGAAAACGTCTCAGTTCCCTCAGACTGTAACAATAAACAATGATTAATAACTACTTTAATGTTCCAGTTTTAAAGAATTAGGTCTTTCAGTTCTCAATTGCCTCAGCTAGTAATACGCATAACAGGATGAAATCATGGTCTTTAAAATAAACAGAGAAACTAACTTCTACCTAATATACAGAATTCACTTGCACTTTTTCAATGACACTGGAGAATGTGGGTTAAAGTTGAAAGTGTCCACTGATTGAAGTGTGAACATTATTCGCAGTTTTAATTTCTGAATGGGCTCCTTTCCAAGATATTAACCCATAATCTAGGTTGGTTCTGTGTGGTGATCAATCTTTCAGATAAGTCATCAAACGTAAGGCTGCAATTGTGCTGCTCAGTTGAAATGTATAGATGCTGTGACATTACTTGACTTGTGACAGTCACCTATGTACACATCCAGATGCCTTTTAAATGTTGTAATTGTACCAGCCTCCACCACCTCCTCTGGCAGCTCATTCCATACATGCACCAGTACAATGGCTCAGTGATTAGCACTGCTGCCTCACAGCACCAGGGACCTGTGTTCAATTCCACCCTCGGGCAACAGTCTGTGTAGAGTTTGCGCGTTTGCCCTGTGTCTGTGTGGGGTTTCCTCCGGTTTGCTCTGGCTTCCTCTCACAGTCCAAAGATATGCAGGCTAGATGGATTGGCCATGCTAAATCGCCCATAGTGTTTAGGGATGTGTAGATTAGGGGGATGGGTCTGGGTGGGATGCTCTGAAGGTCAGTGTGGACTTGCTGGGCCGAAGGGCCTATTTCCATACTGTAGAAATTCTAAAAGGTTGCCCCTTAGGCTGCTCTCACCTTAAATCTGTGCGCTCTCCAAACCTGGGGAAAGACCTTGGCTAATCCCCTTATCCATTCCCTTCAAGATTTTATAAACTTCTATAAAGTCACTCCTCAGCATCCAACACTCCAAGGAAAAAGATCCCAACCTGTTCAGCCTCTTCCTACAGCTCACAACCGCCAACCCCAGCAACATCCATGTAAATCTTTTCTTCACCCTTTCAGGTTTCACCACATCTTGCCTATAGCAGGGAGATCAGAAATGAATGCAGTATTCCAAAAGTTGTAGCAGGAAAATTACCCACATGTTCTGGACAGCGTTAAATATCAGCAAAAACAGATTAGCTCATCATTCATTCTCTTGCTGTTGCTGAGTCATGCTTTGAGCAAATTGCCTGTCACTTTGTCCGACATAACGACAACTGCACTTCAGAAGGAATCTTTCAGTTCTAAAGCACACTGGGATTGCCATAAGGATATGTTTAATCTGTTCCTGGGATCTGGGAATCCCTGGCAAAACCATCATTTAATTCCCTGTCCATACTTACACCGAGCACTGAGAAGGTGATAATCTGCCATCTTTTTCCATCACTGTAGTCCCTATTTGTACCCATTAAATAAGACATTGCTTGGCCTTATGAGACAACCGTGTTGATTGGGACTGAAGTCCTATTTAGGTCACATTAGGTAAATAGAGCTGGATTTCTTGCTATGAACTACAGCCTCAGAATAAAACATAGGCCATGAGGAGGAGTTTCTTCATGCATAGGACGGTCAATATTTGGAATTGTAGAGTCTGACTCAATACAGAGGTCAAGGTATTTCTAGATATTAAAAATAAAAAGAGAGATATAAATAGTGTGGGAAAATGGCTTTGAGGTCAAATGATCTAGTTCAGTGGCAGAACAGGCTGAAGGGTTCAAATGACTTACTCCTTCTGCTATTTCCTATGTTTCTATGTTACATCTAAACAGGATACACATTTTCCTATTGCTCAGCTTCCTGCCTGTTACCCAATTCTCACCCAATGCAAGTATGTTACCCCCAATCCCAATAGGCTTAAACCTGTGTATCTTGGGTGATGGCATCGGAAGACAAACCAGGATCCAGCCGGTTGACTCGGAGCCAGGATCCCATCGGTCGACATCCAGAGTCGAGGGTGGGGTGGCGGGGAGCGGCAGGACTCGCGGAGAGTGACCGTCTCAGTTCAGAGGTAGCAGATGCGGAAGGGTTGGTGCCAGCGGCAGCAGAAAAGGATCTCATGGGACATGACCATTGCTGGTTGGGCCAGCCTTTACCACCCGTCTCTAGATGCCTTTGAGAAAGTGGTGGTGAGCTGCTTTCTTGAACCACTGCAGTCCACCTACTGGGCCTTGACCACAATGCCAGGATCCCGGGGACAATGTGGGACAGTGGTGACGGAAGGTGCAGAGGGGGAGAAGGCTATGCAGAGGGAAAGATGAACTTTTGAAGCTGTTTCAGTTTTAGTAATAACAATTTAATATTAATTTATTCAGTATTTTATCATTCATGCAATTTATTCAGTAATTTATTCTATAATCAAAGATGGCGCCAGAATGTGGTGACATTACCCCCTTTTCACTACAACTAGGTATAAGTGACAATATATTCAATAAATAAATATTAAATAAGTCAATCAGGAATCTTTTTGTGTAGCGCCAAAGTCTTCTGAAATTCCAAATATATCAGTTCAAATAGTCCCCCCTTATCAACACTGTTACTGGCAACTCCCAAAAATTTATAAAGCACTGTTCCCTCTTCATAAAACTGCATGGAGAACAGCCAGATTGTGATATTCCAATTACCTTATTACCACCTCCTTAATTAAGGTTCTTGTACGTTCCCTGCTAATGATGCCAGATTAACTGGCCCTCTTTCTTTTTCCCTCCTGCCTTGAACAGCTTAGTTCATCTTATTAACTTTTGTTAGGTTGTCTCTCAACCTCCTGCATTCCACAGCAAACAAACTCAGCACATCCAGCGTATATTCATAGCTAAAATCCCCCATACCAAACAATATCCTGGTAAACCTTTCCTGTATCCTCTCCAGAGCATCCATATCCTTCTCGTAGTGTGGTTCTCAGAACTGTATACAATAGGATGCTGTCTAAGGATCTTTGGTGAATTTTTAAATGGGATAGACTTTGAACAGATCTAGCCATGAGACACTGCAGGAGAGTTGTACTGCAACAAAATCTGTAGCCTCAAGGCATTTCCCATGCATGTTGTCGATGATACACATGCCTGCTATTAACCACCAGTAGTGGAGGGAGTGGATGTTTGAGGGTGTGGTGCCAGTCAAGTGGGCCGCCTTGTCCTGGATGGTGTCAAGCTTTTTTCAATGTTGATGGAGCTGCCCCCATCCAAGCAAGTGGGAATTGTTCCATCACATTCCTGATAATTAAAACATGTGCAGAATTTGGCGAGACAGGAAGTGAGTTACTCACTCCAGTACTTCCTCACCTCTAACCTGGTCTTGTAGTCACTATGTCTATCTGACAAATCCATTTGAATGTCTGATCAATGATAACCTCAAGTATGTTGATTATGGGTGATAACACCATTGAATATCAAGGAGCGGTGGTTAGATTGTCTCTTATTGGAGATGGTCACAGCCTGGTATTTGTGTGGCATGAATGTTGTGTGGCACTTGTCAGCCCAAGCCTGGATATTGAGAGATCTATTTGCATTTGAACATGGACTGCTTCAGTAGCTGAGGAGTTGTGAATGGTACAGATCATTGTGCAAGCATCGGTGAAAATTCCCACTTTGGACCTTATGATGGAGGGAAGGCCATTGATGAAGCAGCTGAAGATGGTTGAGCCCAGGAGATTGCCCTGAGGAGCTCCTGCAGAGATCCTGGGACTGAGCTGACTGGCATCCAACAACCACGACCATCTTCCTATGTGCCAAGATTGATCCTTTGGCTTGATGGTAATGGTTGAGTGGGGGATATGCCAAGCCATAAGGTTGCAGATTGTGCTGGAGTACAATTCCCCTGCTGTTGATGGCCCACAGTGTCTGATAGCTGCCTAGTGTTGAGTTGCTAGATCTGTTTGAAGTCTGTCCCATTTAGCACAGTGATAGTGCCACACAATGAAAATTATTCCCAACGTAGAGGTGAGAATTTGTCTCCACAAGAACTGTGCGGAGGTCACTGACAGCTACCAGCATGGACAGATGCAACTGCAGCTGGCAGGTTGGTGAGGATGAGATCAAGTATGTTTTTCCCTCTTGTTGGTTCCCTCACCACCTGCCGCAGACCCAGTCTAGCAGTTATGTCCTTTAGGACCCTCGATCAGTAATACTGCTGCTGAGCCACTCTTGGTGGTGGGCATTTGCACTCATGCTGCCCTCAGTATTTCCTCCAAATGTTGTTCAACATGGAGGAGCACTGATTCATCAGTTGACGGAGGATAGTGCATGATAAACATTGGTTAACCTGAATCAATGTTGAGGACTCCCAGGGCAACTCCCTTCCACTGTATATCACTGTGCCGCTCCCTCTGCTGGATCTGTCCTGCCGGAGGGACAGGACATGTTTAGAGATGGTGATGGTGACATCTGGGACAATGCAAAGTATGGATCCATGTGCTTTTTATGCGTTGCCCCCTCAGTCAGAGCTTAAATGCTCATGTACTTCCGTAGTGTTTTGCCACTACTATGGCTAGCTCACATCGTTTCACTTCATTTTGTTTCACCATGATGAGGTCAGTGGTGCTGGCCAGGCAGAAGGTTTTGGCAACATCACTGCCATATATAGCCCTGAGAGCACCAGAAAATAACGCAGCTGACATAACAAACAGAAAAAGATTGCATTCTAGCGCTGAATACGTCATCAGTGGTCATTGGAGGTCGACAACAGATACCGTCTACGATGCCTCTATATTGAGAACTGTAGTGTTCCTCTTTTTTTGCCCTCAAGGACCAAATGCTTTCCATGGAAGGTTACTCAGAGATGAGGGATACCTTTGTAGTGACTATGGCCGACGACTGTTATACAACCCCCCTGAGTATAGATACAATGCAGCCCAATCTTCACCAGGATGATGGGGAGCACGTGATAGACCTCCTGAAGATGATTGTGTTGATTGACCTGAAAAGGTTTTGCAATAAAGTCTCCACAGTCTTACCAGATGATGGGGTTCCTCTCATAGGAGGGGGACACAGTCCAAAGAGTTTTTCACATATTCCTAACAAGCTGTGCTCTGCACTACTGGAGCAGGAAAGAGGGGAAGACCATCAGCAATATTCCAGGAGGAAGTTGAGGAAACTGAGGGGGAACATCACCGTCTATATGATAGAATGCTGTGCCATTGGTTGCAAGCTAGATGGGACTTAATTGCTACCTGGCGCCAACAGATATAAGCTGGGTGGTAGATCACTCACTTGCTGTAGACATGTTGATGTTCAAAAGACAAGCTTTTCCTTTTCTGTTCTGAGAAACCTGAAGCTTTTGTTTCATTAAAACAAAGGGCTGACAGATGATAGAAATCTGAAAAAAAAAACAGCAGGAGAAACTCAGCAGGTCTGGCAGTGAAGGTTTTCAGTCCTCTGAAGGCTTTCCAGTATCCAATGGTGTCATATTGAACAGTGAGGAATGTTAGATTATGGGCACTGGGGAAAGTGTGGCACTCTCCCAGATAGGGGTCTAAAATGGGAGACCCCTGAAGATGGGTAATCTGTGTAATTTGGTCCCAAAATAGCAATATGTTTATGAATGCGCACTTGTGTTTTCACCTATGTGCCCTGAGAATTATTTGTTTGCTAGCCTATTATAACTATGTGCACAGTGAAGAGCAACCCTGACCTGGCATGTCTTTCAGCAAGGCTAGGATTTAAAAACGGCACTAGGGGCAGGAATTCTGAGAGGTCCCAGCAGTGAAAAGTACTTCTCTCTCTGGCGAGAGGGAGCACTGAACATGTGGGCTGCCAAAGTGGCATGGTGCATTGTTAATGAGATAAATAGAACGAGAAATATTGTGAGAGTTCGTGGAAAGAAATATTATGTGAAAGTCACCAAAGTCGACGCTTTGCCAATTTCTGGTAAAATTCAGCAAGCAATGTTAAAAGGGAGACCTCTTATTCAACTGTATCCCCTGGTTCTAATATCTCCCACAAGTGATAACATCCACCTGGTAACCCCAGGTTCAGCCTGTCAGGGATGAGTTGAGTGAACCTTCTCAGAACTGCTTGGAAAACAGTGATATCATTTTGTTCAAATCAGGGGATGAAAATTATACACAGTACTCCAGATACATTTCTCACCAGAGCCCCAATTAGCTTCTGTAAAACATCTTTCCTGCTTTATTACATTCCCTTTCCAATAAACATTCATGTTATTTGCCTTGCTAATGACATACTGTTCCTGCATACTAATATTTTGTGATTCATCCACCAGGACACTCACATCCCTTGACATCACCTCCTTCTGCAATTTCTTGCTCTTTAAATAATGTCCTGTTTTTTCTTCCTTCCTGCTAAAGTAGACAACTTCTCATTTAGTCATAGAGTCAGAGACTAATGCAGCATGCAAACAAACCCTTCAGTCCAACTTGTCCAGGTTGACCAGATATCCTAAACTGATCTAGTTCCATTTGCCAGCATTTGACCCATATCCCTCTAAACCTTTCCTGTTCACATGCCCATCCAGATCCCTTTTAAATGTTGTAATTGTACCAGCCTCCAGCCACCTCCTCTGGTAGCTCATTCCATCCACAGACCACCCTCTGCATGATAAAGTTTCCCCTCAGGACTCTTTTAAATTTCCCCCCCCCTCACCTTAAACCCATGCTGTCTGGTTTTGGATTCCCCTACCCTGGGAAAAAGACCTTGGCTATTTATACTATCCATGCCCCTCATGACTTTATAAACTTCTATAAGGTCAACCTCAACCTCCAATACTCCAGGGAAAAAAGCCTCAGTTTTTCAGCATCTCCCTATAAGATCAAGCAAATCAAGATAGGAGTTTCATTGCGAATGGTATAGCCTTGAGGAGTGTAGTGCAATAGATGGTCCTCGATGTTCAGGTGCACAGTTCTCTGAAAGTAGAGTCACGGTGGGCAAGGCAGGGCAGTGATGAAGACTTTAGGCACACTGGCCTTCATCAGTCAGGGCACTGAGTACAGAAGTTGGGAAGTTATGATGCAGTTGTCAATGACATTTATGAGATGGCACTTGGAGTATTGTGTTCAGTTTTAGTCACCTTGCTATTAAACAGGAAAGAGTGTAGAAGAAATTTACAAAGACGTTGCCAGCACTCAAGGGACTAAGTTTTAGGGAGAGGTTGGACAGCTAGGACTTTTTTCTTTAGAGTATAGGAGATTGACAGCAAGGCTTATGGAAGTGCATAGGATCTTGAGAGGCATGGATAGGGTGAATGCACTCAGTTTTTTTTTCCAGGGTTGCAGAATCGAGGGCTGAGAGGGCATCCATTTATGGTAAGAGGAGGAAGAACACATGGGAACCTGAGAGGCAACTTTTTTACACAGAGGGTGGTACACATATGGAAACAGCTGCCAGCGGAAGTGGTTAAAGTGGGGACATTAACATTTAAAAGGCAGTTGGAAAAATACATGGGCAGGAAATGTTCAGAAGATTATGGGCCAACTGGAGGGAAATGGGGTTAGTGTGGATGGACATAGTGTGGTAGGTTCACGAGGTCAATTCCCGGAACGGCAGGGCTATCATATGTTGAAAGATTGGAGCGACTGGGCTTGTGTACACTTGAGTTTAGAAGGATGAGAGGGGATCTGATTGAGACGTATAAGATTATTAAGGGATTGGACACTTTGGAGGCAGGAAGCATGTTTCCACTGATGGGTGAGTCCAGAACCAGAGGACACAGTTTAAAAATAAGGGGTAGGCCATTTAGAACAGAGTTGAGGAAAAACTTCTTCACCCAGAGAGTGGTAGATATATGAAATGCTCTGCCCCAGAAGACGGTGGAGGCCAATTCTCTGGATACTTTCAAGAAAGAGATGGATAGAGCTCTTAAAGATAGTGGAATCAAGGGTTATAGGGATAAGGCAGGAACAGGATACTGATTGTGGATGATCAGCCATGATCATAATGAATGGTGGTGTTGGTTCAAAGGGCTGAATAGCCTACTCCAGCACCTATTGTCTATTGTCTATTGTCTATTGACATTTTGGTCAGCATGGGCCAGTTTGGGCCGAAGGCCTTGTCTCCATGCTATAGGACTCTATGACTAAGCCCTCCAATCCTGGCTACATGCTTGTTAATCATTTCTGAAACCTTTCAAGTTTAATAACATCTTTCCTATAGCAGGAAGACCAGAATTGATTGCAGTATTCCAAAAATGGCTTACCATGTCAAATTCTAAATGCCTTTTTTCCAACACATTCCCCATCTTCATTGTCTACTTTCATAAATGAATTAGTTTAAATATAACACACCATTTTCACCCATAACCTTAATATAAAATTTTACTTATTATGATCAGTCTTCCCCAATGATTACTAATGAACTCTCTCTGCTTTCACAATATAGATCTGTAGTTGTCTGTTCTGTAATTGGTTCCTGAATATATAGTTTTACAAAGCTGTCTTGGATAGATTCAGTAAATTCATCCTCCAAACCATTTTTGCTCATTTGTTTTGCTTAGTGAATGTGAATATCAAGATCCCAAGAATTTGCATTAATTTTTTTTTGTGTTTCCTAATTGCCTCATTTCTACCCTGAGTCACAGAGCCTGTAATTCATTGCCACAAGTGTATTCTAGCCTTCATTAATTTTTTCAGCTCCATTTTAGTACCAATTCTGTATCCTATTTTCAAGGCCAAAATCCTTTCTTGATGTTGTCTTTATCTCATCTTTGGCTTTCACAGTTACCCCACATCCTTTTCTATTTTGCCGACCTTTTCTAAAAGTCAGGAGAGGTACTTTCCATGGGTAATGTAACCAATAATGAATCTCTGAGGTGGCTATGTTAGGTCTTTAGCAGAAATGGAATTTAACTCAAAGTTAGAACAAAACAAAACCTTTAGAAAGGAGGGAAAAGGTCTCCCAGTGGACTCTCAAGCAATCAACTTCCACTAAACCTTCGTATAGCAGAATTGCTCCAAATAAAGTTCAGCAGCCCGAAAAGTCAACTTTGCTTGTCTCCACAGATGTTGTTTGACCTTTTGAGTTTTTCCAGCTACTTTTTTTTTCCTATTTATCGTTAGCCAAAACCAATATCAAATATTCACCTCATTATCCAGCTCATTCCTCCATCACTAAGCCCTTTGTGTTCCAGTTGTGAGTGATTTTCCTCTATGCTGTAACTCTACTATGATTCAGTTCCATGATTTCTTTTAATAAATCAAAGTCAATTTGACCCATGCTAGAATGTCCCTGATCACTTAAAAGTCAGATTTTCACCTTCTGGCTTGTTTCCATGGATCTTCAGAGTTGTCACCACTTCAGAAATCTCCAGTGATTTCACTTCGCCCTGCCCCTGGACTTTTCTGACTCATTCCTGTTCCATTCTTCAGCAGAAACCAACAAAACTATTCGGCATCTTTAAGTTGTAAAATAACTCGGTGTTGACCAGTATACAGCATTGGAGGTGGTAATATTATTAATGGTTCACTTCTAGGTGTGAATTTAATGGGATTCCTTCTGGCATCAATTCAAAACATGCAGTACCATTCCATTGTAACCCTAGAGTTATTAACATGAAATCCAAAGTGTTCTGGCTAAATCTTGACTTGGCATGCCTGATGCATCGCACTGTCTCAGTGTTAATCTAATGAGATAGTGCAAATTATGTTACAGCTGACACAATGATTTTTCTCAACTGTCTATTCAATCTTCCAGCTTCATATTACCCATTTGTTGGTTGTATGAGTGCCAGTATTCATATGAGGAGGAGGAATTCCCTGAACTATGCCCTAGTTAGAGCTTTAATGAAAAATAAGTACTGTTCAAACCACAGTTTATTTGTGGCTTAATCTTCACACATATGAAAAGGGCCAGTTCTGATAGTTGCTTCACAGTGAGCCCAACTTCTGTCCTGTACACTACAGGCTGCTGTACACGGCGATGGGAGGACCAGTTGAGGGGAAACTGCAGCCTTGCTCTGAAACATCACCTCACTGCCTTATGCTCCAACTTGTAATATTAGCCACAGAAACTTTGCAAGGGAGTGATGGACAAAGAACTTATTCTCATATTCTGTTGTGCTGTAACACCTTCAAAGCAAATTGAGCCTGTGAAAGCTAACTGTCCAGTTCAGTCTGAACCAAATGCAACAAATACTTAGCTGAATTTAGCAGCTCAGGAGGAGATACCTGTGAGCAAAAATAATCACAATATGTTATAATCCCTAACACAAAACACGACAGAATAAGTCTTCCATTTTTTTTATCACAGCTGAGAAAAAAAGCTTCAGTGTGCACTCTTCCTTGAGCAGCTACTTAATTTTGTTGGTTCAAATCATACTTGGTGCATGAGGATTCACTTCTGAAACCTTTGTTTTTCCAGCTCGGTAACTTTTGACCCAAGAACTGTTGTGCACAATATCTGCTTTTCTCCATGAAATGCAAGCAAAGTGAATCATGGAATCATAGAATCCCTGCAGCATAGAGGTACGCCATTCAGCCCACTGAGTCCACAGCGAGCCTACAAAGAGCACCTCACCCACCCCTGTAACCCCGTACCTCTCATGGCTAATGAACCTAGCCTGCCCATCGCTGGACGCTATGGATAATTTAGCATGGCCAATCCACCCTAACCTGCTCATCATTGGACTGTGGGGAAAAGCCAGAGCACTCAGAAGAAACCCACGCAGACACGGGTGAATGTGCAAACTCCACACAATCACCCAAGGGTGTAATTGAAACAGAGTCCCTGGTGCTGTGAGGCAGCAGTGCTAAGCACTATGCCATTATTTAAAAATATACCAGCATCTTTTCAAAGCTGCATGAATTTGGTCTTTTCGGTAATGAGCCTGAGCTCCCACTGCATTTCTGTGGGTGAACTAGCAAACCTTTGATCTCTTGCTGCTCCCTTTCTCCCAGATCCTAGTAGACTATCTTGTCTATGAACTTCAGTAATAGCTTAGATCCATTGTCCTCCCAAAGCCCACCCCCAATAGAACATGTATCAAATGGGTTTGGTTTGCAGGTGGAAATGCTAACTAGCTGTCTGTAACACCGCAATTCTCTTTTGACTTAGAAGTTAACGTTCAGCCTAAAGTATGATAGCTTGCAAGCAACAACTTGAAACTTTGGAGATGAGCAGTTGAGCCACGGTAAACACAAATGTTACTACCATTGTCTATAAACATAGACTCCTTCCATCTTCAGGCAGATTCGTTCTCACTGAGTTCAAAACTGCAAATCTCCTTCCGCCCACAAACTGAGCCATGTGAATTTACTCTGAAAGTTCTCTAGACTGTCTGACTTCATTCTTTGCGTCTATAGGTGCAAAGTTGCTGCCAGTGTACCCAGTGTTGCCTCCTCAACAAACTGTCCTTTGTTTCAAGTTTCTAGGTATTTTCAATAGGTCCACATAATGGTCTAGAAAAATAACATATGGTTCATGTCTCATCAAGAGCTATCCTCAAAATAGATATTTCTTCTCCAATAAGAGAGTCAAAGATTATGGAAAGGAGACAAGAATATGGAGCTGAGGCCACAATTGGATCAGCCAGGATCTTATTGAATAGCAGAGCTGGCCTGAGTAGCCTACTCCTACTCTTAATTCATAAGTTTCTATGTATGTCAGGAGGTTATCCTTTGGCACTCACTAGATCTACAAGCCTAGCATGTGGTTGAGATGTCAGTAAGAAACTATTTTCAGGATCTCAAAGTAGATTTTGATGGGCCCAAAGACTGGATATTTGTTCCTCCTGTGGTAACCACACTTGCTGCCTTTCTTAACTCAAATTCCATCACGATTCAACAGTGCCAGTCCTCTGTTTTGCAATGAATCAGTCAAGTAATCACTACATTGTTTAAGAGCGCAATTAATGGTATCAGCTTCCTCATGACCCAGTTGTATTAACAATCATGGAACAGGAGTTCTATTCTTCTCTGAGGTTCCCACTCTCTTGGGAGTCCTGGACTACAGATGTTTCCAAGCTGTTTAGCAGCTGAAACTGTTTACTGGGACAGGAAGAGTTTTACAGTCACTGAACATACAATTTGCAGAGCTGCTTATGCCTTGATATTTAGATTCACTGTTAGCCCGGACTGAAAGCAAATGGCTTTCTATCTTGGTTTGAGAGGCCAGGTCCTCTGAATTTCCCATATTTCCTTTTCTGACGAGCATTTTCTATCTTTCTGATCTGGAATTCAGGTCCTGATAATTTTAGAGTTGTCAAGATCTTTATGGGAGCCAAGAACACAGCAGAAGTATGTCCTTCAGCTGCTCAAACATTAAACTCAGATAATGGTCAATCCTTTTCGTGATATTATAAGGTGGATCGGCATTAGAACATAAGACTGTAAGACATAGGAACAAAATTAAGCCATTCGATTAATCAAATCTGCTCCACCTTTCAATTGTGGCCGATATATTTCACAATCCATTCCCCTGCCTTCTTCCCATAACCCTTGATCCCTTTACCAATCAAGAATTTATCTACCTCTGTCTTAAATACACTTAATGACTTAAGTTCCACAGCCCTCAGCAACAATGAGTTTCACAGATTCACCATCCTCTAGCTGAAGAAATTCCTCCACATTTACGTTCTAAAAAGTGTTGTCCCTTCACTCTGAGGCTGTGCCCTCAGGTCATGGTCTCTCCTGCTAATGGAATCATTTTCTCCACATCCGCTTTATCCAGGCCTCTCAGTATTATGTGAGTTTCAAAGAAATCCCTACTCATCCTTCTAAACTCTATTGCATACGGACGCAGTGTCCTCAACTGCTCCTCATATGACAAGCCCTTCATCCCATGGTTGTTCTGGTAAACGTCCTCCAATGCCAACTTATCCTTTATTGATATGGGGCCCAAAACTGTTCACAATATTCTGAATGCAGTCTGACCAGAGTCTTACACAGCCTCAGCAGTACATCTCTGCTCTAGCATTCTAGTCCTCTTGAAATAAATGCTAACATAGCATTTGCCTCCCTAACTGCCAACTGAACCTACATGTTACCCTTAAGAGAATCCTGAACTAGGACTCCCAAGTCCCTTCATGCTTCAGATATCCAAAACCCTTCCACTGTCTTGAAAATAATCTTTATCCCTGTGTATATATGGTCACAGATTTCCTCATTGTTGCTTTGGGGGTCAAGTTAACAGGCTTTTCTAACAAAGGAAATCTAACAGTTGTTACAAATGCAGGATTTTGTAAGATTCTGTTTAGAGTTTCTACCATTTAATACAGGTAAAAGTGTGGAATGGAGGGGATGATGATACCTGCTCTGAATTCTCCTGAAAACAAGCTTGAAGGCCTTGATTGTTCAAGGATAATAGAGCAAGGAAGGACCCAGGCAGTTCCATTTAGACAATTGACAATAGACAATAGGTGCAGGAGTAGGCCATTCAGCCCTTCAAGCCAGGACCACCATTCATTATGATCATGGCTGATCATCCACAATCAGTATTCTGTTCCTGCCTTATCCCCATAACCCTTGATTCCACTATCTTTAAGAGATCTATCCACCTCTTTCTTGAAAATATCCAGAGAGTTGGCCTCCTCTGTCTTCTGAAAGAAGGTGCTTGTTAACAATGATTCAGCAAGACAGGACTGTTAGTCTCCATGTCCCAGTGAGATGTTTGGGAAGTCAGGTTTGTAAATGGTTATACTTAAACTATCTGTTTATGTCGAATGTAAAATTGAATTGAAGGCATCTGGAGGACATTTAATTAGCATTTCTACCTGGATAAAAGGCCCACATGATTCACATTACCATGAAGATGGGCTTAGAGGGGAGACATCCATAGAAAGCCACTGTAAGGTTGCATTACAGGTTTTCCTCAAAATAGCACTGAACTTCACAGAAAATGTTAGACTTCAAGAATCTGAGAGAGAGAGACAGAAACAGCAGAGAGATAGAGGCAGCTAGTCTTTATTGTCCATCACACACAATATTGATGAAAGCATGTTCTTGGGTTATGTGCAATCATTTGAAATAGCAGAAGTAGACCTTTCAGCACCAGAGTCTGAAGTAAGATCATGGTTGATCCGTTTGTGTTTCCAATTCCACACTCCTGTCTACTCCTAGTAATATTTAATTCCTGCCTAACACGAATTTATTTACTCCTGACTGGAAAATATTCAATGACCCACCTCCATAGCCTTCTGAAGTAGAGTTCAAAAGTTGCACAACCCTTTCAGAGAAAGTGCCTCTCCCAACTCCTGTCCTAAGAAGGAAATCCTTAATTTTAAACAGCGCCCCTTATTTCTGGATTCACCTACAAGAGGAAACTTCCTTTCCACCTCCACCTTATCAAGGCCATTCAGGATCTTATGCACTTCAATCAAGTCAAACAGTTCTAAAGAAGGATCATTGGACTCAAAACGTTACCTCTTGTTTTTGTCTCCACTGCTAGACCCGCTGAGTTATTATTTCAATCAAATTATCCCTTACTCTTCTCAACTCAAGTCAAAACAATCCAACTAATCTGACGTATCTTCATAAAACAATTCATTCAATCTAGGTATCAATCTATTAAATCTCCTCTGCACACCTTCCAATGTATTTACATCCTTCCATAAATAAGGACACCACAACTACACACAATATTTGAAACATGGTGCCACCAATACTATGTATAAACAAAGCGTAATACTTATATCCAAAGATGTCCAATTCCTCTCAGAATAAAGAATAGTACTCTACTAGCTTTCTTGATTACGTGTTGTACCAACATGCAACCTTTTTGTGATTCATATACCTTTGGACTTCTACAGTCTTTCTCTGTTTAAGTAAGATTCTGTTTTTGCATCTGGCCTGTCAAAATGAACAACTTCCTACATTTTCCTACATATATCAACTGCTAACTCTCTCAACCTAGGTATACCCATCTATAGCCTGCAAATGACTTCTTCATAACATATTTTCAGACCTATCTTGGTGTGATTGTGAATTTAGCTATTATATCTTCACTCCCTCATCTAAGTCACTGATGAAAATAATAAAATTTGAGAACCCCTCCGGGATGGAACCCAGTGGGGTTCTGTTTGTCATATGCTGCCAATCAGGTAAAGACACATTCACGCATATTCCATTTTCTACCAGCTCACCAATCTTCTATCCAGGGTAAGATGATAAACCCTATACCTTGAGCTTTTATTTTGCACAAAACAACCTTTGATGCAACTCTTTATCAAATACCTTGCGGAAATCCAATTTGAGTATGTTTGCAATCCCCACTTATCAAAAGTGCAAGTTACTCCTTCAAAGAACTCCGATAAATTTGTTGAACATGATTGCCCTTTGACAAAACAGTGCTGACTTTTTTGAGTTATGTGTGATCGTGTTTCATATAATGGCTGAAATAGCCTCTTTATGAAAGGATGAAAATAGCCTCTTTATTGAGTATCTGCAATAGGACTGTTCAAGGCAGTAATGGAATCTGAAGTACAGTTCTTACAGTAGCCTCTTTATACACAGTTCTTTCATACATTAAAATTCTAGCATGATGGTATTACATTATTGTAACTACTGTACACAAACGTTTGTGTGACAGATGGATTAAACACTTGCTAAGTGTTACTCCTGATGGGATTAGAGTGTCTGTCCGGTCTGCTTGCATAATTAAGAGGTGTCAGTCCTTTCATCTTTTAAGTTAGTAAATGTTAGTTATAATAATAAACCTATGTGATTTAAGTAAGTTAGAAACTATACGCGTACTTAATAAAGGTAAAGAATAATAAAAGGGAATACTGCAGCTGGGTCATGAGATTTTATTTACTCTTGCCAGTTTTGACAGTTCTTACACATCCATTCATGCAGTTTCACAGACACACTGTTTTGATAGTAACTTTCTTAAAGGAGACAGAGATCATATTCAATATGCATTTAACAGGTACTTGCTGGTGGAGGAAACTTGTTTGATGTTGTGCAACCTATTCAATTCCCAAGAGATGATTGCTAAGGGGCTAATTAATATTGTAATCTTTACATAGTTTTGGGTGCGTCATAGAGACATGATGGTGGGAATGGCATTGTTCTGAATAGGTTACAATATTAACACTCATTCAGGGGTAGCCTTTGATATAGAAACATTCCTTGCAGCATGAAGCCATAAGGACTGAAAGGTGGAAAGAAGCTGTAATGCATTGGAAGGGATGTTTTAATTTAGTCTGTCTTGTAATAGTAAAATGTACTACAAGACTGCAGTTTTATGAATGAGTGAAATGTGGTAGAGTAAATATAGTGCACTGGTGAGTGGTTAGTGAAAGAGTTATGAATGAATGAGAACATGTATTAGTAAATATAGAGCAATTGTGAGCGGATTGGAAAAGAGACCTATAATGCAATAGTAAAGAGACCCCTAATTCAATATCTCACAGTTACTATGATAACGAAGTGTAGGGCTGGATGAACACAGCAGGCCAAGCAGCATCAGAGGAGCAGGAAAGCTGACATTTCGGGCCTTGACCCTTCTTCAGATTTCCGAAATGTCCACTTTCCTGCACCTCTGATGCTGCTTGGCCTGATGTGTTCATTCAGCTCTACACCTTGTTATCTCAGATTCTCCAGCATCTGCAGTTCCTATTATCTCTCACAGTTACTATGCATTTTTATCAGTGTGCAGCTATAATCTCTGTAATAATTGTTTCTGATACCATTCCCACGACAAATGTTAAGCTAACCATGCAATAGTTTCCTGATTTCTGCCTCCCTCTCTTTTTGAATAGAGTTATATTTGTAACTTTTCAAACTGATTGAACTTTTCTTGAATTGATAGAATTTTGGAAAACTAACAAGCTGATTCGTTATCTATTGTTAGATCCTAGGATGAAGTTCATCTGGGTCCAAAGACCTGTCAACCCATAGTTCCATCAGTTTGCTTAGCATTGTTTCCCTCGGAATTATAATTTGATGAAGTTCCAATCTCCCTTCCACTTCTTGGGTTGTAGCTATCCCGGAATGTTTTTATATCCTCTACAATGAAGACAGAAACAAAATAAATGTTCATTTTAGCCACTATTTCCCTATTATCTACTATTAGCAGCTGAGTCTCCCTCTCAAGGCTATCACTCAATTTATTTGCTGTTTTCCTTTTTAAATATCTGTAGAAAAACTTGCTTTACCCTCCTAAACGAACTTGCTCTCATTCTTTAATTTCTTCCTACTGATTAACATTTTAATCATTCTGTGCCATTCTTTATATTCTGACCAAACACTTTTCTATGGTTATACAGTGTGTACAGCTGGATGAACACAGCAGGCCAAGCAGCATCAGAGAAGCAGGAAGGCTGACGCTTTGGGTCTGGACCCTTCTTCAGAAATGGTGTAGGGGAAGGGGATTCTGAAATAAATGGACAGAGAGGGGGGAGGTGGATCAATGATGGATAAGGAAGCAGATAGGTGGAGAGGAGGTGTACAGGTCAAAGAGGCACGAATGGAGTCAGTAAAGCGGAGTGTAGGTGGGGAGTTAGGCTGCGGGTAGGTCAGTCCAGGGAAGGTGGGCAGGTCAAGTAAGCAGGGATGGATCTGGTAGATAGGCGGTGGGTGTGGAGTTTGAGTTGGGAGGAGTGGATAGGGAGGAGAAAGGCAGCAGTTCCTACTATCTCAATAGTTTTTTTTCCCTTAACTTTGATGGTTCCCATAACTTGTTTAGTTAGCCATGAATGATGGGTCCTTCCTTTGGACCTTTTATTTATAGTGGTTATACACTTATTTATTCTAGGCATCCTGAAAGATCCTTTAAAATATCTTCCACTGCATCACAATCGATCTATCTCCTAGGCTAGCATTGCCAGTTCCCTTCAGCAACCTTAGCTTATATGAACAAGCAGGAGGCTGGAAGAACACAGAAAGCCAGGCAGCATCTGGACAAAAACAGAAGTCAACCTGAACAAGGGTTATACCTGAAACGCTGACCTCTCCTTTCCTCCAGATGCTGCCTGGCCTGCTGTGGTCTTCCAGCCTCCTGTTTGGCCACCTTGGATTCCAGCATCAGTTTCTTTGTTTCTAACCTCAGCTTATATACCCACTTAGTTGCTTTTATTTAGGTTTAAAATACTTCTGTTAGACCCAACCTATCCCCTTTCAAACTGGATATAAAACGCAATCATATTTTTGTTTTTGCAACCTAGAGGTATCTTTTACTCTGAGGTCCTGTCACATTACACAAAATCAACCCCCAAACAATCTGCCCTCTGCTCAGTTTCAGACAGACTGCTCTAAGAAACCATCTCAAAAGCATCCTATAAACTCCTCACCCAGACTACAACTGGAAATCTGATTATTCAATTTATCTGCAGATTAAAGTAACCCATGATTATTGCCATCCCTTTATCACAAGCCACCAATATTTCTTCTTGGACACTTTGTGTTGCACTGTGCTCATTGTTAGGGCACCTCAAGATATTTCCACTTGTGACTTCTTTCCCCGACTATTCCTCACTTTCATCCAAACCAATTCTGTGCCCTGATCTCCTGAACGAAGGCCATTTATAACTATTGCACAAATGCCATCCTTGATTAAGAGTGCTCTATCTCCAACATTACTTAGTTTTTTATTCTTCTTGAATGTCATATCCACGTCAATATTCAATACCCAATCCTTGGCATCCTGCAGCCACATTGCTGCTGGCCTAGAAACCAAAACCCATCTTTCCCATGCCAGCCATTGAGCAACATGTTCATCTCTTTTACTTTATGTACCCTATGTTAACTTGTATATGTCTCAGGCAATAATTCAGTGGTTATAACCTTTGAGATTCTGCTTTCCTGTTTATTTTTATGCTGCTCACACCCTCAAGGTATTTTGCTAATTCTGCCTATGTCAGATATATAGAGGAAGCTGATGTGCTGAAAATTTTGTCAAACATTAAGATTGACAAGTCGCCAGGCCTGGACCAGATTTGTCCGCGGCTGCTTTGGGAAGTGAGAAATGCAATTGTTTCGCCACTTGCAAGGATCTTTGCATCCTCGCTCTCCACCGGAGTCGTACCTGAGGACTGGAGAGAGGCAAATGTAATTCCTCTCTTCAAGAAAGGAAATAGGGAAATCCCTGGCAATTACAGACCAGTAAGTCTCACGTCTGTCGTCTGCAAGGTGTTAGAAAGGATTCTGAGGGATAGGATTTATGACCATCTGGAAGAGCATGGTTTGATCAAATGCAGTCAACACGGCTTTGTGAGGGGCAGGTCATGCCTCACAAACCTTATCGAGTTCTTTGAGGATGTGACTAGAAAAGTTGATGAGGGTCGAGCTGTGGATGTGGTGTATATGGACTTCAGTAAGGCATTTGATAAGGTTCCCCATGGTAGGCTCATTCAGAAGGTCAGAAGTAATGGGATACAGGGGAACTTAGCTGTCTGGATACAGAATTGGCTGGCCAACAGAAGACAGCGAGTGGTACTAGAAGGAAAATATTCTGCCTGGAAGTCAGTGGTGAGTCGTGTTCCACAGGGCTCTGTCCTTGGGCCTCTACTGTTTGTAATTTTTATTAATGATTTGGATGAGGGGATTGAAGGATGGGTCAGCAAGTTTGCAGACGACACAAAGGTTGGAGGTGTCGTTGACAGTATAGAGGGCTGTAGTAGGCTGCAGCGGGACATTGACAGGATGCAGAGATGGGCTGAGAGGTGGCAGATGGAGTTCAACCTGGATAAATGCGAGGTCATGCATTTTGGAAGGTCGAATTTGAAAGCTGAGTATAGGATTAAGGATAGGATTCTTGGCAGTGTGGAGGAACAGAGGGATCTTGGTGTGCAGATACATAGATCCCTTAAAATGGCCACCCAAGTGGACAGGGTTGTTAAGAAAGCATATGGTGTTTTGGCTTTCATTAACAGGGGGATTGAGTTTAAGAGTCGTGAGATCTTGTTGCAGCTCTATAAAACTTTGGTTAGATCGCACTTGGAATACTGCGTCCAGTTCTGGTCGCCCTATTATAGGAAAGATGTGGATGCTTTGGAGAGGGTTCAGAGGAGGTTTACCAGAATGCTGTCTGGACTGGAGGGCTTATCTTATGAAGAGAGGTTGACTGAGCTCGGACTTTTTTCATTGGAGAAAAGGAGGAGGAGAGGGGACCTAATTGAGGTATACAAGATAATGAGCGGTATAGACAGAGTTGATAGCCAGAGACTTTTTCCCAGGGCAGAAATGGCTAGCACGAGGGGTCATAGTTTTAAGCTGGTTGGTGGAAAGTATAGAGGGGATGTCAGAGGCAGGTTCTTTACGCAGAGAGTTGTGAGAGCATGGAATGCGTTGCCAGCAGCAGTTGTGGAAGAAAGGTCATTGGGGTCATTTAAGAGACTTCTGGACATGCATATGGTCACAGAAATTTGAGGGTGCATACATGAGGATCAATGGTCGGCACAACATCGTGGGCTGAAGGGCCTGTTCTGTGCTGTACTGTTCTATGTTCTATGTTCTATGTCATCGGTACCCATATGGAGCACCAACCTGGATCCTTCCCTTCCTGTTGTGAGTTCCTTTCCAAGCCTTGCTAAATGTCCTGATCCCTGTAACCTGGCAGTGCACCCTGCTGCCTGGTCTCCTGCTTTTTGCTTCAGAGAATGACGTCAATCTCTCTCACTAGAATATCGCCTATAATTGCTACATTCCTTGTTCCTCTTCTCAGTTAAACAGCTTCTTGTACTCTGGTGCCACAGTCAGTTTGTTTTAATTGTGAGAGTTCGAGCCCATAGGGAGAGGCTGAATAGGCTGGGGCTATTTTCCCCTGGAGCTTCGGAATCTGAGGGGTGACCTGATAGTGGTTTATAAAATCATGAGGGGTATGGAGATGGTCTATCACCAAGGTTTGTACCTGGGGTGGAGGAATCCAAAACTAGATGGCATTGGTTGAAAGTGAAAGGGAAAAGAGCTCAAAGGGGCCTAAGGGGTAACATTTTCACCTAGAGGGTGATGTGTGTATGGAAATAGCTGCTAGGGTAATGGTGGAGGCTGGTACAATTACAACATTTAAAAAGCACCTGGATGGGTACATGAATAGGAAGGGTGAAGAAGAATATGTGCCAAATGCTGGCAAATGGGACTGGATTAATTTAGGATATCCGGTCATCTTGTACGAGTTGGACCAAAGTGTCTGTTTTCATGCTGCATGACTGGATGCCTCTATGTATAACTAAGGCCTCATTACAGCTCTAAGTTCCACAAAGCACTGGACTGGACTGTGAATTGGAAGTCGAGAAGTGTCCATCATTTTTACTTATGCTTTATCACAATCTGCCCCTGAGTCCCACATGATTCATATTTAAATATGTTAAGATGAGCAACAGAAACATCTAGGCACCTAAATCCCAGAGGTTATGCTGGCCATATGGCAATGATAATTAGAGATAATGGGAACTGCAGATGCTGGAGATTCCAAGATAATAAAATGTGAGGCTGGATGAACACAGCAGGCCAAGCAGCATCTCAGGAGCACAAAAGCTGACGTTTCGGGCCTAGACCCTTCATCAGAGAGGGGGATGGGGGGAGGGAACTGGAATAAATAGGGAGAGAGGGGGAGGCGGACCGAAGATGGAGAGTAAAGAAGATAGGTGGAGAGGGTGTAGGTGGGGAGGTAGGGAGGGGATAGGTCAGTCCAGGGAAGACGGACAGGTCAAGGAGGTGGGATGAGGTTAGTAGGTAGCTGGGGGTGCGGCTTGGGGTGGGAGGAAGGGATGGGTGAGAGGAAGAACCGGTTAGGGAGGCAGAGACAGGTTGGACTGGTTTTGGGATGCAGTGGGTAGAGGGGAAGAGCTGGGCTGGTTGTGTGGTGCAGTGGGGGGAGGGGATGAACTGGGCTGGTTGAGGGATGCAGTGGGGGAAGGGGAGATTTTGAAACTGGTGAAGTCCACATTGATACCATATGGCTGCAGGGTTCCCAGGCGGAATATGAGTTGCTGTTCCTGCAACCTTCGGGTGGCATCATTGTGGCAGTGCAGGAGGCCCATGATGGACATGTCATCAAGAGAATGGGAGGGGGAGTGGAAATGGTTTGCGACTGGGAGGTGCAGTTGTTTGTTGCGAACTGAGCGGAGGTGTTCTGCAAAGCGGTCCCCAAGCCTCCGCTTGGTTTCCCCAATGTAGAGAAAGCCGCACCGGGTACAGTGGATGCAGTATACCACATTGGCAGATGTGCAGGTGAACCTCTGCTTAATGTGGAATGTCATCTTGGGGCCTGGGATGGGGGTGAGGGAGGAGGTGTGGGGACAAGTGTAGCATTTCCTGCGGTTGCAGGGGAAGGTGCCGGGTGTGGTGGGGTTGGAGGGCAGTGTGGAGCGAACAAGGGAGTCACGGAGAGAGTGGTCTCTCCGGAAAGCAGACAGGGGTGGGGATGGAAAAATGTCTTGGGTGGTGGGGTCGGATTGTAAATGGCGGAAGTGTCGGAGGATAATGCGTTGTATCCGGAGGTTGGTAGGGTGGTGTGTGAGAACGAGGGGGATCCTCTTGGGGCGGTTGTGGCGGGGGCGGGGTGTGAGGGATGTGTCGCGGGAAATGCGGGAGACACGGTCAAGGGCGTTCTCAATCACCGTGGGGGGGAAGTTGCGGTCCTTAAAGAACTTGGACATCTGGGATGTGCGGGAGTGGAATGTCTTATCGTGGGAGCAGATGCGGCGGAGGCGGAGGAATTGGGAATAGGGGATGGAATTTTTGCAGGAGGGTGGGTGGGAGGAGGTGTATTCTAGGTAGCTGTGGGAGTCGGTGGGCTTGTAATGGACATCAGTTACAAGCTGATTGCCTGAGATGGAGACTGGGAGGTCCAGGAAGGTGAGGGATGTGCTGGAGATGGCCCAGGTGAACTGAAGGTTGGGGTGGAAGGTGTTGGTGAAGTGGATGAACTGTTCGAGCTCCTCTGGGGAGCAAGAGGCGGCGCCGATACAGTCATCAATGTACCGGAGGAAGAGGTGGGGTTTGGGGCCTGTGTAGGTGCGGAAGATGGACTGTTCCACGTAACCTACAAAGAGGCAGGCATAGCTGGGGCCCATGCGGGTGCCCATGGCCACCCCCTTAGTCTGTAGGAAGTGGGATTCCAGTTCCCTCCCCCCATTCCCCTCTCTGATGAAGGGTCTAGGCCCGAAACGTCAGCTTTTGTGCTCCTGAGATGCTGCTTGGCCTGCTGTGTTCATCCAGCCTCACATTTTATTATCTGGCAATGATAATTATATTGTTTTTGAGACACTCAGAAATCGGAGTGAGAAACCTTTGAGGGTGTAGTGTTAGCGGCTTTTCTAATGATTTCAGGGAAAGGAATTTATGGAGCAGAATTTCAAGATCCCGCTCTCGGGTACACCTTGCATTACATCTCACTGTTAACCATGAGCTACAGAGAAAATAAGTGCATCAGGCATAATAGTTGCTTACACCTGGAATTCACAGACATCTGAAATTTGTTGTATGTACAATCTTACCTGATAGAATTGACAGGACTATAATTTGAACACGGCGTATTTTTAATCACCATATGTTATCTCAAAAGTTTGTTTTTTCACTTGCTTCCCAAAAAGGTAGGCGGATCGACTGCTTCCAGAGCACATCATTTCCCTGAACTCAGTGGGAAACAGTGGTTGCCTTCCAAATATGACCCTGCATCATTCCTCCTTTGGAGAAAACTCAAAACCAATTGATGTTGTGTCTTGGTCACTGGTCTGTTGCTAGGCAATGAAGGACCCTATAATCCCACATTGATAATCTCTAAACGAAGCAACCAATAGTTGCGCTGCCAGCAGCTGAAACCACATGAAAAGATGCTATTGTTGGGTGTAAGTGTAATGGGGAAAGAATAATGCGAGAAACGAGTGATGTGATAGGGTTGTGGTCCATTGGTACACGTTCGACAAATGGAGCTGAGTTTCTCTTCTTTTACCCTTCAGACACCGTTGTAAACTATTCCTTTGAAGCTCCTAAATGCACAGGATTTTGATTAAAGCTGACAAGACAAATTATGCTGAGGTGTTCGCTATAAGTCTCTGAAATCGCTGCTGCAGACGAAGGTGGACCAAAGAATAAAGTGATTTTCTTCAAACAGGTACCTGAAAGAGTCAATGCGTGGTTCTGGAATTGTGTTAATGATATTTAGGAAACACTGAAACATCAGAGGTGGCATAACTGGAAAGTCCTTTTAAGAGCAGTTCAGACTAAGATGCTCCTTATTGTCCACGTTCTCCAGATAATCAGGATTTGGGAAACTTGTGAGCAAATTGATGGGAAAATAAGAATGTACACCTTGCCCTGTATTGTGGTGCTACATATTTGTTCCTGTTTCTGAAAAGCATTGCAGACAATGTCAACCATCAAAGTTTTGATTGTTAACAGGTATTGAGGCTTCATTATGGGATAATGTGCAAAACATTCATCAAAATAGTTCTGGGAGGACTAACAGATTAAAGTATCAGGGCAGGTTGCATAGATTAAACTTGCAGACCCTTGTGTACTAAGATTAAGAGGTGATCTAATTGAGGTGTTTAAGGGAATTAAAAGATTAGGTAGGATTATTACTCAGAAACTATTCCCTCTGGTCGGGTAGCCTCAAACAAAAGCCCGAAGATTAGAGATAACAAGGTGCAGAGCTGGATGAACTGGCCCGAGGCGTCGGCTCTCCTGCTCTGGTGCTGCTTGGCCTGCTGTGTTCATCTGTACCCTGTTATCTTAGATTCTCCAGCATCTGTAGTTCCTACTATCCCTGAAGATTAGAGGTAGGTTGTTCACAGGTGATATCGAGGCACAATTCTCTGCACAAAAGTCAGCTGGAAACTGGAACGGTCTCCCAAAAACATCAATGGGCTTACTCTTAAGTTTTTTTTGGCCAAAATACAAGTTGTGTCGGAATTTTTAGAGGAATTTTCACCCTGAGGCCCAGCAACTTTTCTCTTTCTAAACCCTCTCAGCTCATTAGTTACCTATCCCGCCACTTTGGAAACCCTCGTGTCTAATTCTAGCTCCATTTTACAATGCTCTGCTCCCAGAACAACTAGCCACTCAGCAGAAATCCCAGAATTCTCCAGCATCCTTTGTGCCCGTGCCATCTTTGAAAGCCTCTTGTGTGCCCACACAAGCACTGTTAGTGTGAAGCTGCCCTGCCCAGTTCCTGGTGTTTGTTCCTTGACATGGCAGAATTGGGGAACCGGCACCCAACTTTGTTGGCACTGCCCTGGTAGTTCTGCTGGATGGGTTGGTGAAGAAGACCAGGCCTACAATGTCCTCTTCACACAGGGCCGGTGGGGGAGTTCACAACGCCAGGCCAAGCAAGACCTGGTCTGACGTTGCCACTAGGTTTCAGCAGCCATCGGGAGGAATGCCCAGCAATGTAGGAAGAAGGTCAATGACCTCCACTCTGCCAGCAAAAGTGCCACCACCTTCTCTCTGATACATTCACTCTATCTCTCCTACTACACACCTCCCACCAAGGCTTATGTCCCAAACGTCTCACTAAAACCAGCAACATATGGCACCATTTACCCTCCGCCCATGCCTGCTAATTCACTCAGGATAGCTCTCCAGCAGCACCACCCACTGTTATCTGTTGTGGTACCTGGTGCTGTCTCACTCTAAGAAGAGGGCGGCCCACCATAGGGCAAGAGGAGTCAAGATGAGTTAAGCCACTGTCTGATCTCTGAGGCCCACTCATGGCAGCAACTGGAGAAATTGGAAGGGAGTAAATAACATGAAATTGGCAAGTAAGTGAGAGTCAGAGAGTCCTACAGCACAAAGACAGGCCATTTGGCCCAAACTGGTGCATACTGACCAAAATGTCCCATCCATGCTAAGCCCATTTCCCTGCAGTTGGCTCATATCCTTCTAAAGCATTCCTATCCAAATTTGTCCAAATGCCTGTTAAATGGTGTAAATATACTCACCTCACTTCCATTGGCAGCTTATTCCATATACGTACCAACCTCGGTGTAAAAGAATTGCCCCTCCAGTTCCCATGTATTCTTTCTCCTCTTGCCATAAACTGATGCCCTCTAGTCCTCAATTCCACAACCGTGGGAAAAAGATTGAGTGCATTCACCCTTTCCATGCCTCTCATGATCTTGTACACTTCCAGAAGATACCCCGTCAGTCTCCTACACTGCAAAGAAAAAAGTCCTAGCTTGACCAACCTTTCACTAAAACTTGGTCCCTTGAGTCCTGGCAACATCTTTGTAAATTTCTTCTTCTCTCTTTCCGGTTTAATAACATCCTTCCCATAGCAAGGTGACAAAAACAGAACACAATACTCCAAGTGCCACCTCACAAATGCCATGTGCAACTGCGTCTAACTTCCCAACTTCTATACTCAATACCTTGTCCGATGAAGGCCAATGTGTCAAAAGCCTGTTTCACTGTCCTGTCTACCAGTGACTCCACTTTCAGAGAACCATGCACTTAAATGCCAATGTCCCTCTCTTCTACTCCACTCCTTAAGGCCCTATCATTCACCATGAAACTCCTACCTGGATTTGACTTTCCAAAACACAACACTTCACACTTGTCTATATTAAATTCCATTTACCTTTGCCTGCAATGGTAGTAGATTCACCAACTTTAAGTACATTTAAGTCGTCATTGGACAAGCATATGGGTGTACATGGAATAGTGTGGGTTAGATGGGCTTCAGATTGGTATGGCAGGTCGGCACAACATCGAGGGCCAAACGGCCTGTACTGTGCTGTAATGTTCTATGTTCTATGTTACCATTTCTCAGCCCACTTCCCCAGCTAATCAAGATCCTGCTGCAAATTCTGATAACCTTCCTCACTGTCCACGATACCGCCCATTTTAGCATCATCCACAAACTTACTAATTATGCCTTGTAAATTCTCATCCAAATCATTGCTACAGATAACAAATAGCAATGGGCCTAACAGCAAACCCTGAGGCACACCACTAGTCACAGGCGCTCAGTCAAACAAGCATCCTCCCACTATTACTCTCTGCTTTCTACCATTAAGCCAACTGTGCATCCAATTTACCAGCTCTCCCTGGATTCCATGTGATCTAACCTTCCAGAGCAGCCTACCATGTCGAACCTTATCAAAGGCCTTACTGAAATCCATGCCAACTACTGACCTGCCCTCATCAACCATCATGGTCACTTCATCAAAGAAGAGGTTAGACAATTTTGGTGGTGGGTTTTCCAAAATTTCGCTCCTTCTCCCTTAAAAGGAGAGCATTCGAACTCTGACTATTCTGGTTGACTGAACGTGTCCAAGCACCTGGGCAGGTGTCAGGGGCTGCCCTTGACATGCTGTGCTGGGATCCCTTGACACAGCTGACAACCATGATAAGCTTCCTGCCTATGCATTTGCACTAAATGACATGGCTAACCAGCAGTAATGTGAGCCTAACACAGTGTGGAGCTGGAGGAACATAACAGGCCAGGCAGCATCAGAGGAGCAGGAAAGTTAGCGTTTTAGGTCAGGTCCATTCTTCAGAAAATTCTTAGTTCTTACTGTCTCTGAGTAATGTGAGCCTCATATCTTTGGCTGAGGGGCCAAAGTGAAAGAAGGCAAAGCAATGCATGAGAGGGATGCTGAAGACATTCAGATAGCTCAGAGACTGTGAGTGCTATGACAGTGAGCGAGAGCCCTGAGACGCAACCTGCCCTAATCCATAAGCTGGGTGTATGTCACTGAGCACACTGTGCCCTTGCTGCAGCGTTACAGTGAGAGTTACCAGGTTAGCCCATGATGCAGCACTGAAGTGCAGAAATGCCCTGTAACTGTATCAGATCATGGCAAAAGGGTTCATGGAGATTGGCACATATTGGACATCATTGTTCACGTCTGTGCGTGTAGGGCGTATATAGGCGGTACCCAATAGACGTGCCCAGAGATATTGGCGCAGGTGTCCAACATGGACATCCTTTGGAGTCGGCAGTGAACTGAAGTTATCAGGTACCTGTTCTGATTACCACGTCAAGTTTTCTCAATATCTGGTTTATTTGGCATGTTTGAAGCTGAATATTACCGCGATGAATACTGAAAGATTTTCAGATGCTGGAAATCAGAAATGAAAATAGAAATTGTTGGTAAAGCTCAGCAGGTCTGGCAATATCTGTGGCGAGAAATCAGAGTTAATGTTTCGAGTCGAGCTCTGAGGAAGGGTCTCTGGACCCAAAACATTAACTCTGATTTCTCTCCACAGATGCTTCCAGACCTGCTGAGCTTTTCCAGCAATTTCTACTTTAATTAATGAGATGAGTTGGGCCATTTACAGAGCAATAATTCCATTAGTTAGCAAGTCACTGCTGCCTAGTAAAAATCTGACCACACTGCTTGTGAGTAACATAAAAAATAGCGTGAGGTGATCCCAGTGTTGAGGTCCATCTTGTTGGATTTATTATCCACTTCACAATAAATCTCATCAAAACCGAAGTTGCTCAGTTTCCTAAAAGAATCTGCCCAGTGAGACTCAGAGATCAATTGAAAACTTTAAAACCAAGCTTGATTGAATTTTAGCAGGGAAAGGTATGAAGGGCGATGGACCAAGATGGGTAAATTGAGCACAGAGGGTTATTGAAAACTGAAAGAACTGCGGATGCTGTAAACCAGAAACAAAAACAGAATTTGCTGGAAAAGCTCAGCAGGTCTGGCAGCATCTGTGAAGAGAAATCAGGGATAATGTTTCGGGTCCGGTGACCCTCCCTCAGAATGAGAGATTGTGATGTGAGTAAATGTTGGAGCAGGTTTGAGGAGCTAAATGACCTAGACCCACACCAATATTTCACTTGTCGGATTTGAATTCCAATGTAAGTCAGACAGGTTATTTCATAGCTGGGTGATCCATGCTATTAGATTACTGCCATGCAGACCATGAAGATGAATATCTAACCCTTGGCCTTAGATCGTGGATTAATGCTTATCTTGAACATTTAAATCCTGCCTGACATTTTTAAGCAAAGTTTTTAACCTATTGAGTGAAAACGGAGAGGAGCTGTGTCAAAGTAATGAAAGGGGATATTGCGTTGTGAGTTCAAATGGTGATATGCCATGCACATGAGAGGATCATTTTCACTTTGGTGCCCCCAGCACATAAAATTAATTTGTTGAAAATGGTCAGGTGTAGAGGTGCATTTTTCCACAGGGCACTCCCAGCATGTGTCCCTCGATTATCTCAATAGCCCCAGAGCTCCAAAGGACAAAGCAGTTGAGATATGTCCCTGTTATTGGGTTCTCAAGTTCATTTTGCAAGATGCCAATGTTTGAACAGAAGCTCAGTAGAAAATGAATTGACATCTTTCCCACGGGGAGGGTGAATAAGGTTGCACACCACGCATCAACCTCACCATTTCATTCTCAGGTTTAGATGAAAGAGGCCTGCTGAATTAGAAAATCAAGGTCTATAAAGGAGATGAAGGTTTTACTTTCATATAAAGTAAACTCACCATAGTCTTACCAGATCATAGGGCTGCTCTCTTATTAGAGAGATGACTGGTGGTTAGTTTAACCTGAAGGTGATAAGGCCTCAGGCAAGGGGAGAGGTTGAGAAGGAGAGTCGTTCATGGTAACCTCAGCCAATAGAGGAATTAAACTCTCACCTTTTTTTATTCATTCATGGGATGAGGATGTCGTTGTCTTGGACAGCATTTATTGCCCATCCCTAATTGCCCAGAGGGCAGTTAAGAGTCAACCACGTTGCAGTGGGTCTGGAGTCACATGTAGGCCAGACCGGGTAAGGATGGCAGTTTCCTTTCCTAAAGGGCATGAGTGAACCAGATAGACAATGGCAATTGACAATGGATTCATGGTCATCGTTAGATTCTTAATTTTAGATATTTATTGAATTCAAATTTCACCGTCTGCCGTGGTGGATTCAAACCCAGGTCCCCAGAATGTTATCTGGGTCTCTGGATTAACAGTCCAGCGTTAATACCACTAGGCCTTCGCCTGTTGGTGACAATCTGCATCACAGACTAACTATCCAGCGAAGTGGCCCCCAATATATGTAAATAAACTATATGTGATACATAGTCATTCTGATGTGCTAATTTACTCTTAGAGATGCGAAATAAAAGTGAAAGAGAGTTTCGAAGTACATTGGCAACATTTTGAACAATAATGGATTTGACAGCATATTGCAGTAATTAGAGACAGTTCACTTCCTAATCCAGTCCGGAAGTGAATAATGATCCATCTGTGTTGTAATGTACATCAATTTCCTTGCAATTCTGCTTCATGAATCAGACTGTAAGAACATAGGGACCGTGTGAGCTAGTCACTTTGAATGTGAGTTACTAACTGTCCAAACTTATCTGTCCAATGGACTGCAGGAGTTCAAGAAGGCAGCGCAACATCTCCTTTTCAAGGGAAACTAGGAACAGCAATAAATGCTGGCTTCGCCATTGATACCCATATTTCATAAATGATTTTTTTTTAAACCGTTATTATCCTCCATATGCATAGTAGTTGTAATCTTACGTGTCTATGGTTCTGCCATATCTGCGCAATCACGGAATAATTTTTAATCTGTTCTTTTTCCATTTTCACTTTGTTACTTCTTAAGTTCTCCATTGGTCTACCTTTGGTCCCCTTTTAATTATCCTCTACATGTTACACCTCAGCAAGAGCATCCACATGCAAAACCATTTCCATATGAGTATGGTAAACTCTCAGCATTATCTCACAATCACCTGATCATGGGGGAGGTTATGCATCTTCTGTTATCCTATCATAAGATTGATATTTATGATGGAGCAATGCTTCATTGATAGAGTTGCAGTTGGGAATGATGAAGAGTAATATATAAATCATTTGAATTTTCTTTAAATGATCTTTGATTAGGTATATTAGTGTCAATCTTGAAAGGTCTATTTCATGTCCAGTCACTGGACCTGAAACATTAACTCTACTTTCTCTACACAGATCTGCCAGACTTGAGGTAACAAGGTGTAGAGCTGAATGGACACAGCAGGCCAAGCAGCATCAGAGGAGCAGGAAGGCTAACGCTTCGGGCCTAGACCCTTCTTCTGCTGCCAAACCTGTTGGGTTTCTCCAGCAATTTAAAAACCAAAAGGACTGCGGATGCTGTAAATCAAGACCACAAACAGAAGTTGCTGGAAAAGCTCAGTTCTGTGGAAGGGTCACCGAAACATTAACTGATTTTTTCTTCACAAATCCAGCCAGACCTGTTGAGCTTTTCCAGCAATTTGTCTTGTTTCAATTTCACTCTATGTTTTCAAAAGACAAGTAGAAATATACCGCTTTGATCACAAACACATGCCAATAAACGTTTTAATAAATTGTTTCCAGGTTAACTATTACCTTGAATACTGTGAGATTGAAGTAAAGTCTTGCCCGTTCAAAGCTTCCTTCAGCAATGCTTTTCATATGCCGGCAACTGCTATCCTCTGAAGCTCTCATGATAATCCTCTTGCCTTCTGACAGCTGCAGTACTTCAGCCATTTTGATGTACCACAAATACACGAACTGGGAGTGAGAGTCGACCATTCAGACCCTCAATTCTGCCCTGCCTTGTGATAAGATCATGGCTTATTTAATTGTAGCTTCAACTCCATGCCCCTGTCCACCCCACAAAATTCTTGACACTTCTGTTGATTTAAAATGTCTCTGACTTGTTGAGCCTTGAATGTACTCCATGACCCAGCCTCCATTGCTCTCTGAGAGGAGGCTTACTACAGATACACGACTCTCTGAAAGGAAATCATTCTCCTCATCTTAAACCTAAATGGGAGCCCTCTAATTTTGGAACTGTGTTCCCAGTTTCCATGACCACCGTTCCCACTCCCCATCTCCCTAAACATGCGCACGCACACACAGACATGCACACACACAGATGCACACACCTGTTTAATATTTGCTTTTACTAGCCGAGTCAGTTTGACAGCTGCCTCTTTAAATTAGCCTTATCATTACCTCTGTCGCATCTGATCTTCAATCTTCTCAGTCACAGCTTCTTGACAGGGGATGAGCAGTGAGATGCTGTGAACTGCTAGCGTGATATCTTTGGCATCCACTTGAGTTATATGTGAAATTCAAGAGGGGAGTGAATCTCTGTGATGTCTATTGTAAGAACTATCATTAATCCCACAGATGTGAAAGTCTGGGCTTTTAAAAAAGCATTAAATCTTCATCACTTAACATGCTTTAGACACATTATTTTAAGGATACAGTGCTTTTTAATGCTTTGTTGGCTTTTACAACAGCATAAAAACCTTCCATGAAGTTCAGTGATATAGCAGTATTAATTACAAGTGAAAGGATCTTTGCATGCAAAACAGGGAGAGCTTTTCAACACAGCTGTGTGGTGCGGTGTGAGGGAAATGAAAAACAATACCAGCTTTTCTTTAGCATGATGTATGAGCAAAAGGACAAACAAGAGACAGAGAATGACAATGTGAAAAGGTGCGTACAGCAGGAGGAATGAGTTCCTTTTCTCCATGAGTGGATGCTGGTGTTTATGCTGAAGTTTCCCTAGTAATTAAATGATTCCCCAGTGTTAAGTTTTTTCTATACATGTTGCTAGAGCATCAGAAATGCAGAGCCTTGAGTAATTTACAGTGGTGAGTCTGTGTGACTTGCAAAATTAAAAATAAATTTCCCAGAAGGTTTTGGTTTGAAGTTTGTCAATTCAATATCAATATTTCCTTCAGGCACCTGTTAAAAAATAGATTGCTCATTTACTGGGAGGGAAAGTCAACTCAAATTAAATACGTCTAACAGAACATTGCAATCAAGATTCTGTTTAATCAGAAACTTGTTTACAACTGGCTTAGTTTGAGACACGAAACAAAGTGTTTTGAAGAAAACTTATTCAATGAAGCTATGCCCAGTTAAGATGCCCACACTTCAATTTTCCACCAGTTAATGCTTCTGAATAAAATGTTAATTCTGCACTAATTTTGGTCTGCAATAAAAATTCATACTTGGTTGTTTTTCTTCTTGTTTTCACTGGTACAACCACAATTGCTGTGAATTATTCTCCTTCTGTGATCCCATTTTGCAATGGCTAGAGTCAGCTTGAAATGCCACTAGCAATATGAGGAAATTGATAATGTTTGTGAACAATCAAGAAAGGCTGGCAGAAATATTATCACAATATATTACCACAATTTTGTGTATCTAAAGGCAAAACTTGCGATAAAACTTGTAGAAATGTAACTTCAGCAAGGAACAGGTGACTGAGGCCCAGAATAGAGCAGTGCAGGCTGGAGGGCCTGGAGCGGAGCAGGCAAGAGGATCCGGAGTGGAGCAGACTGGCGGGCCTGGATTGGAGCGGGCTGGCGGCCTGAAGCAGAGCAACCTGGAAGACTGGAGTGGAGCAGGTGGGAGGCCTGGAGCGGAGCAGGCTGGAGGGCCCAGAGCGTAGCAGGCTGGCAGGCCTGGAGCGGAGCAGGCTGGAGGCCTGGAGTGGAGCAGGCTGGAAGGCCTGGAGCGGAGCAGGTCGGAGGGCCTGGAGCGGAGTAGGCTGGCAGGCCCGGAGTGGAGCAGGCAGGAGGGCCCAGAGTGGAGCAGGCTGGAGGGCTGGATTGGAGCGGGCTGGAGGCCTGGAGCGGAGCAGCCTGGAGGACTGGAGTGGAGCAGGCAGGAGGGGCCGGATGATAGCAGGCTGGCGGGCATGGAGCGGAGCAGGTGGGAGGCCTGGAGCGCAGCAGGTTGGCGGGCCGGGAGTGGAGCAGGCGGGAGGCCTGGAGCAGAACAACCTGGAGGGCCCAGAGCGGAGCTGCCTGGAGGACTGGAGTGGAGCAGGCGGGAGGGCCGGGAGCATAGCAGGCTGGCGGGCATGAAGTGGAGCAGGCGGGAGGCCTGGAGTGGAGCAGGCTGGCGGGGCCGGAGGACTGGAGCAGAACAGCCTGGAGGGCCCAGAGCGGAGCAGGCTGGAGGGCCCGGAGTGTAGCAGCTGGCGGGCATGGATTGGAGCAGGTGGGAGGGCCTAGAGCGGGCTGGAGACCTAGAGCGGAGTGGGCTGGAGGCATGAAGTGGAGCAGCTTAGAGTGGAGCGGCTGGAGTCCTGGAGGGGACTGGGCTGGACTCCCGGAGCAGAGCAGGCTGGCCTCTCAGGGTGGAGCAGGCGAGAGGGCCGGAGTGGAGTTGGAGTGGTTGTTGGACTGGGGACTGGTGCAGACAGTGGCTCATGTGGAAGCACCTTCCATTGATTTACTGCAATGTTGTGTTCATCTGTAATCTGTTACCTGACTGTAATGCTTACTTTTTTGAGCTTATTGCTATGAATCACCATGAGATAACGTGAGATATTTCTCTATTTTGTATCTCAGATTTCCACCCAGTTACTTTGTTCCTAGCATGGCACTGTGAGGGACAACATTGTAAACCGTTTCACTCTTCCTTTACTTCAGAACTTGAGTACATGTGACAATAAACCTAATTCTAAACAACATAAAGTGGCTCCTTGTGGGGCTTAACAAACCAAGTCATTGTCCTGCGCTGAGCTTATCAGAGTTTTGCTGCGGTGAACAGCAGAGGTGCTAAGATTAGCAGCAGCCAAGTAAGGAGAGGAAACATTGCCTAGGATTCTGCCCACTGACCACTAACTCACACCATCTAGACAGTGAGCAACTCCAGGGTATTCGTGAGCATCAGAGTAAACCTGACCTTGTCTTCACTTAACAGCCACATCTGCATTCTTCAAGAAGGGGTTATCAGAGAATGTCATTCAATTATGTGTTAGGCTCGTTGTATGGACATTTTGTGAAACACATTCTCAGTGTCCGTATGGCTAGGGAAGCAGTTCTAGTTCTATGCTGAGTTTAACAACACATTCAATGGCTTTAGCTGATGCAGTGTGAATGGTTGTGATGACACTGGGATTGGATCTCTCAGGGCAAGAGTTCAGAGCGTGGGGAATGGTTTGACTTTGGTGACCACCGTCACAATTTGGTCCGTCCGTCATGTTCCTTTCTGAGGAGAATGCGATTCCGTTTTCTCCTACCTGTCCTCATGGGAACAGACACAGAGAGGTACAGAACAGAGGGATTTAGGGGCTCCTCATGTTTAAATCACAAAATGGTAATAAGGAAGGCAAATAGAATATAGGTCTTTACTTCAAATGGAATGGAGTATAACAATAAGGAAGCTTTGCGAAAACTACATGTTTTCTGTAATTATACTAATTAGACCACATCTGGAAGACTGTGAACAGTTTTTCACCCTTTATCTAAGGAAAGATATACTACCATTACAGGCAGTCCAGATCCTGAAGTCCTCCTGGGATGGAGAGTGATAATGGGAACTGCAGATGCTGGAGAATCTAAGATAATAAAATGTGAGGCTGAATGAACACAGCAGGCCAAGCAGCATCTCAGGAGCACATAAGCTGACGTTTCGGGCCTAGACCCTTCATCAGAGAGGGGGATGGGGTGAGGGTTCTGGAATAAATAGGGAGAGGGGGGAGGCAGACCGAAGATGGAGAGAAAAGAAGATAGGTGGAGAGAGTATAGGTGGGGAGGTAGGGAGGGGATAGGTCAGTCCAGGGAAGACAGACAGGTCAAGGAGGTGGGATGAGGTTAGTAGGTAGGAGATGGGGGTGCGGCTTGGGGTGGGAGGAAGGGATGGGTGAGAGGAAGAACAGGTTAGGGAGGCAGAGACAGGTTGGACTGGTTTTGGGATGCAGTGGGTGGAGGGGAAGAGCTGGGCTGGTTGTGTGGTGCACTGGGGGGAGGGGACGAACTGGGCTGGTTTTGGGATGCAGTGGGGGAAGGGGAGATTTTGAAGCTGGTGAAGCCCACATTGATGCCATTGGGCTGCAGGGTTCCCAAGCGGAATATGAGTTGCTGTTCCTGCAACTTTCAGGTCGCATCATTGTGGCACTGCAGGAGGCGCATGATGGACATGTCATCTAAAGAATGGGAGGGGGAGTGGAAATGGTTTGCGACTGGGAGGTGCAGTTGCTTATTGCGAACTGAGTGGAGGTGTTCTGCAAAGCGGACCCCAAGCCTCCGCTTGGTTTCCCCTATGTAGAGGAAGCCACACCGGGTACAAAGGATGCACTATACCACATTGGCAGATGTGCAGGTGAACATCTGCTTAATATGGAAAGTCATCTTGGGGCCTGGGATAGAGGTGAGGGAGGAGGTGTGGGGGCAAGTGTAGCATTTCCTGCGGTTGCAGGGGAAGGTGCTGGGTGTGGTGGGGTTGGAGGGCAGTGTGGAGCGAACAAGGGAGTCACGGAGAGAGTGGTCTCTCCGGAAAGCAGACAGGGGTGGGGATGGAAAAATGTCTTGGGCGGTGGGGTCGAATTGTAGATGGCGGAAGTGTCGGAGGATGCTGCGTTGTATCCGGAGGTTGGTGGGGTGGTGTGCGAGAACGAGCGGGATCCTCTTTGGGCGGTTGTGGCGGGGGCGGGGTGTGAGGGATGTGTTGCGGGAAACGCAGGAGACGCGGTCAAGGGCGTTCTCGACCACTGTGGGGGGAAACTTGCAGTCCTTGAAGAACTTGGACATCTGGGATGTGCGGGAGTGGAATGCCTCATCGTGGGAGCAAAAATTCCATCCCCTATTCCCATTCCCCCGCCTCCGCCGCAGGAGTGGAATGCCTCATCGTGGGAGCAGTTGCGGCGGAGGCGGAGGAATTGGGAATAGGGGATGGAATTTTTGCTCCCACGATGAGGCATTCCACTCCCCCACATCCCAGATATCCAAGTTCTTCAAGGACCGCAACCTTCCCCCCACAGTGGTCGAAAACGCCCTTACTGCGTCTCCCGCATTTCCCGCAACACATCCCTCACACCCCGCCCCCACCACAACCGCCCAAAGAGGAACCCACTCGTTCTCGCACACCACCCCACCAACCTCCGGATACAACGCATCATCCTCCGACACTTCCGCCATCTACAATCCGACCCCACCACCCAAGACATTTTTCCATCCCCACCCTTGTCTGCTTTCCGGAGAGACCACTCTCTCCGTGACTCCCTTGTTCGCTCCACACTGCCCTCCAAACCCACCACACCCGGCACCTTCCCCAGCAACCGCAGGAAATGCTACACTTGCCCCCACACCTCCTCCCTCACCTCTATCCCAGGCCCCAAGATGACTTTCCATATTAAGCAGATGTTCACCTGCACAGCTGCCAATGTGGTATAGTGCATCCATTGTACCCGGTGTGGCTTCCTCTACATAGGGGAAACCAAGCGGAGACTTGGGGTCCGCTTTGCAGAACACCTCCACTCGGTTCGCAATAAGCAACTGCACTTCCCAGTCGCAAACCATTTCCACTCCACCTCCCATTCTTTAGATGACATGTCCATCATGCACCTCCTGCAGTGTCACAATGATGCCACCCGAAAGTTGCAGGAACAGCAACTCATATTCCGCTTGTGAACCCTGCAGCCCAATGGCATCAATGTGGACTTCGCCAGCTTCAAAATCTCCCCTTCCCCCACCGCATCCCAAAACCAGCCCAGTTCATCCCCTCCCCCCAGTGCACCACACAACCAGCCCAGCTCTTCCCCTCCACCCACTGCATCCCAAAACCAGTCCAACCTGTCTCTGCCTCCCTAACCTGTTCATCCTCTCACCCATCCCTTCGTCCCACCTCAAGCCGCACCTCCATCTCCTACCTACTAACCTCATCCCACCTCTTGACCTGTCGATCTTCCCTGGACTGACCTATCCCCTCCCCACCTCCCTACCTACACTCTCCTCTCCACCTATCTTCTTTTCTCTCCATCTTCGGTCCGCCTCCCCCTCTCTCCCTATTTATTCCAGAACCCTCACCCCATCCCCCTCTCTGATGAAGGGTCTAGGCCCGAAACGTCAGCTTTTGTGCTCCTGAGATGCTGCTGGGCCTGCTGTGTTCATCCAGCCTCACATTTTATTACCTGGGTTGGAGAGATTGTCTTATGGAGAGAGGTTGAGTAGGTCGGGCCTATACTCATTGGAATTTAGAAGAATGAGAGGTAACCTTATTGAAACCTATTGAGATGTTTAGGACAGTTGACAGGACAGGCGCAAAGAGTATAGGACCAGAGAGCATAATCTTGTAAAACAGTCATCCATTTTGGATGGAAATGAAAAGGAATTTCTTCCCTTGGAAGGTAGAGAATCTATGGAATTCTTTACCACAGTGGGCTGTAGATCCTGGGTCATTAAGTATTTTCAAGGCTGGGATGGACAGGTTTTTAATCAGTGAGGGAATCAAAGGTTGTGGAAATTAGGCAGTAAAGTAAGAGTTGAGAATTATCAGATCAACCATGATCTTATTGAATTGATGAGGGCAGAGCAGTGGAGGTTGTCTATATGGACTTTAGCAAGGTCTTCGCCAAGGTCCCTCATGGCAAACTGATACAAAATGTGAGGTTACATTGGATCTGCAGCGAGCTGGTAAGATGCATATTGAACTGGCTTAGTCATAGAAGAGACGATAGCGGTGGAAGGATATTTTTCTGATTGGAGGTCTGTGACCAGTAGTCACAGGAGCCCAGTTATTTGATATATATATAAATAATTTGGAGGAGAATGTGAGTGGTCTGATTAGTACGTGTGCGGGTGACACAAAGATTGGGGGAGCTGTGGATGGTGAGGATACAGCAGGATATAGGTAGGCTGGAGACTTGGGCAGAGAAATGGCAAATGGGATTCAATCTGGACAAATGCAAGTACTGCATTTTGGAAAGTCTAATGCAGGGGGGAAGTATACAATAAGTAGCACTGCCTTTAGTCGCATCACCATACAGAGGGATCTAGGCGTGCAGGTCCACACATCCCTGAAAGTGGCAACAAAATAGATAAACGTTCAAGAAGGCATATGGCATGTTACCTGCATCAGGCAGGACATAGATCATAAAAATTGTTTTTGCAGCTGTATAGAACTTTAGTTAGGCCACATTTGGAATATTGTGTACAATTCTGTTTGCTACATTGCCAGAGGGATACAGAGGCTATGGAGAGGTTACAGAAATGCTTTACTAGAATGTTGCTTTGTTTGGGGGTTATTAGCAATTAGGAGAGATTGGACAAATTTTTTTTTTCACGTGAACTTTGATGGATAAGGGGTGCCCTGATAAAAGTTAACAAAATTATGGCAAGCATGGATACAATGGATAGATGGAGTCATTTTCCCAGGGTAGAAATGCCAATTTGTAGGACGCATAGATTTAAAATAAAAGCGGACAGGTTTAAAGGAGATGTGAGAGGCACTTTTTTTTAATCAAAGAGTGGGAAATACCTGGAATGCACTTCTAGAGGAGATGATGGAAGCAGATACAATAGCAACATTCAAGAGGCATCTTGACAGATATATGAATAGGCAAGGACTGGAGGGATACAGAGCACACAGAGGCACAAGATTTTGAGATTAGAAAGGCATCATTTATTAGTGCAGTCTTCGGGTCTGAAAGGCCTGTTCCTGTGCTTTCATGTGTTTTGTGCTTTGTGTGTGCTTTATACTTTGTCCTTTCTGTGCTTTAATTGGTGGAGCAGAGTCAATACGCTAAATGGCCTACTTCTATTCCCATGCCTTATCATCTTCTGTGGAGTTTATGACCTGGGACTTTGCTGCTTGGATCAGTGATCCGGTTTGAGATTGGTGATGTATGTAGTCAACCCGGAGGTGCACCATTGAAAAGTGTGGCTTCCCAATATGGAGGGTGTCAGTGTGCTCCTGTAGGGACTATGGGTGATGTTAATAATAAATTGACTTGCTTTCCTTGATCTGTAATAATACCATGCTGAATCATGACTTTATTGCTAATTACACACAACACAATTTGCAATTAATGACTGAGAGAGACATTCCGTAATCTGACAGTGTTACAGATATTTGGGTATAATGATTGTCTCATGTATGAACCAACCACTGATCTCTGGCTGCTTGCTTTTCAGTGAAGTTAAACTCCTTGTGGTACAAATCTGTTCATGGATAAAACCTTAGAACTATACATCACTGAGGGTGAAGGTTCAATTCAATAATAAAGATACCTCTTGGCTCTGTTTGTGCTACTTTTGGGGATCGTGGTGTTGGCAGAAATAGTTTCCAACCCAGAAACTCAGTGATAGTGAGATGACCGGAAAGGGTGAATTTCAGCCCCTCCAGTGAATGTCCTCTTTTGACTAAAAATCACTCTCAGAAACTCAACTTTTACTTGAGCATATACAGGTACGCACAGTAGCAATCAGAAATAACAGATGTGACCTACTATGTGATAATGGGAACTGCAGATGCTGGAGAATCCAAGATAACAAAGTGTGGAGCTGGATGAACACAGCAGGCCAAGCAGCATCTCAGGAGCACAAAAGCTGATGTTTCGGGCCTAGACCCTTCATCAGAGAGGGGGATGGGGAGAAAGAACTGGAATAAATAGGGAGAGAGGGGGAGGCGGACCAAAGATGGAGAGAAAACAAGATATGTAGAGAGGAGAGTATAGGTGAGGAGGTAGGGAGGGGATAGGTCAGTCCAGGGAAGATGGACAGGTCAAGGAGGCAGGATGAGGTGGTAGGTAGAAAATGGCGGTGCGACTTGAGGTGGGAGGAAGGGATGGGTGAGAAGAAGAACAGGTTAGGGTAGCAGAGACATGCTGGGCTGGCTTTGGGATGCAGTGGGGGGAGGGGACGAGCTGGGCTGGTTTTGTGAAACAAAGGGGGTGGCCATGGGTACCCGCATGGGCCCAAGCTATGCCTGCCTCTTTGTAGGTTACGTGGAACAGTCCCTCTTCCGCACCTACACAGGCCCCAAACCCCACCTCTTCCTCCGTTACATTGATGACTGTATCGGCGCCGCCTCTTGCTCCCCAGAGGAGCACAAACTATTCATCCACTTCACCAACACCTTCCACCCCAACCTTCAGTTCACCTGGGCCATCTCCAGCACATCCCTCACCTTCCTGGACCTCTCAGTCTCCATCTCAGGTAACCAGCTAGAAACTGATGTCCATTTCAAGCCCACTGACTCCCACAGCTACCTAGAATACACCTCCTCCCACCCACCCTCCTGCAAAAATTCCATCCCCTATTCCCAATTCCTCCGCCTCTGCCACATCTGCTCCCAGGATGAGGCATTCCACTCTCGCACATCCCAGATGTCCACGTTCTTCAAAGACCGCAACTTTCCCCCCGCAGTGGTCGAGAACGTCCTTGACCGAGTCTCCTGCATTTCCCACAACACATCCCTCACACCCCGCCCCCACCACAACCGCCCCCAGAGGATTCCCCTCGTACTCACATACCACCCCACCAACCTCCGGATACAACGCATCATCCTCCGACACTTCCGCCATCTACAATCCAACCCCACCACCCAAGACATTTTTCCATCCCCACCCTTGACTGCCTTCTGGAGAGACCACTCTCTCCGCGACTCCCTTGTCTGCTCCACACTCCCCTCCAACCCCACCACACCCAGCACCTTCCCCTGCAACTGCAGGAAGGGCTACACTTGCCCCCACACGTCCTCCCTCACCCCCATCCCAGGCCCCTAGATGACCTTCCATATAGAACATAGAACATAGAACATAGAACATAGAACAGTACAGCACAGAACAGGCCCTTCAGCCCACAATGTTGTGCCGACCATTGATCCTCATGGATGCACCCTCAAATTTCTGTGACCATATGCATGTCCAGCAGTCTCTTAAATGACCCCAATGACCTTGCTTCCACAACTGCTGCTGGCAACGCATTCCATGCTCTCACAACTCTCTGCGTAAAGAACCTGCCTCTGACATCCCCTCTATACTTTCCACCAACCAGCTTAAAACTATGACCCCTCGTGCTAGCCATTTATGCCCTGGGAAATAGTCTCTGGCTAATGACTCTATCTATGCCTCTCATTATCTTGTATACCTCAATTAGGTCCCCTCTCCTCCTCCTTTTCTCCAATGAAAAGAGACCGAGCTCAGTCAACCTCTCTTCATAAGATAAGCCCTCCAGTCCAGGCAGCATCCTGGTAAACCTCCTCTGAACCCTCTCCAAAGCATCCACATCTTTCCTATAATAGGGCGCCCAGAACTGGACGCAGTATTCCAAGCGGATATCAAGCAGATGTTCACCTGCACATCTGCCAATGTGGTATATTGTATCCATTGCACACGGTGTGGCTTCCTCTACATTGGAGAAACCAAGCGGAGGCTTGGGGACCACTTTGCAGAACACTTCCGCTCGGTTTGCAACAAACAACTGCACCTCCCAGTTGCGAACCATTTTAACTCCCCCTCCCAATGCTCAGACGACATGTCCATCATGGGCCTCCTGCACTGTCACAAAGATGCCACCCAAAGGTTACAGGAACAGCAACTAATATTCCGCTTGGGAACCCTGCAGCCCAATGGTATCAATGTGGGCTTCACAAGCTTCAAAATCTCCCCTTCCCCCACCGCATCCCAAAACCAGCCCAGTTCTTCCCCTCCCCCCACTGCATCCCAAAACCAGCCCAGCATGTCTCTGCCACCCTAACCTGCTCTTCTTCTCACCCATCCCTTCCTCCCACCTCAAGCCGCACTGCCATTTCCTACCTACCACCTCATCCCGCCTCCTTGACCTGTCTGCCTTCCCTGGACTGACCTATCCCCTCCCTACCTCCTCACCTATACTCTCCTCTCTACCTATCTTGTTTTCTCTCCATCTTTGGTCTGCCTCCCCCTCTCTCCCTATTTATTCCAGTTCCCGCTCCCCATCCCCCTCTTTGATGAAGGGTCTAGGCCCGAAACATCAGCTTTTGTGCTCCTGAGATGCTGCTTGGCCTGCTGTGTTCATCCAGCTCCAGACTTTGTTATCTGTGACCTACTATGTCTCTGCTTTGTAACTTTCTGCCATTTGCAGTTCTATAGAGGACAGGGAGGATTTAATTAGGACGCGGGTGTTGGCGTGCTGATATTGTGCCCTTAAACACCTGAGCAGACAAACTTTCAGCTCCACCTCCAAGCATGTTCAATAAACCTCATTTGTCTTCTTCTGACCCATACATAATCTGCTACAGCAGGAGGGGAAATAGTGCCACCTGCTTTGTCCATTTTGCAATCGGACCTGCCAAGTGTCAATGGTAGACGGTTTAAATTCGATGTCCTTGATTTCCTGTAGCGCAAATGCAATGACACTGTCAGAATTGACAGGACATAAATTATGTTTCAAAATCACAGAACCAATAAATGTAATAAGAATTTTCAAAGGCAGATGCTATGTTAAAATAAAGAATTTGCACTTACTTTCCTCCAAAGGATGCATGTATGGCAGATTTGATGCACATTCATAATTGCCCTTGAATTGAGAAGCTTGTTTGACCATTTCATGGGGCAATTAAGAATCAACTACATTGCCTAGAATTGCATGTAGGACAGGCTGGGTAAGGATGGGGCAGGGTGGAAATGATCTTGTCTTGACTCATAGCACCAGGGACTCAGGTTCGATTCCACCCTTGGGTGTCTGTGTGGAGTTTGCATGTTCTCCCTGTGTCTGCATGGGTTTCGTCCAGGTGCTCCAGTTTCCTCCCACACTCCAAAGATGTGCAGGCTAACTAATTTGATTGTCTCCCTGTCCCTCACCTTCAACATTCACTTCGTTCTCAATGGCAGCAGTGTGTACCATCTACAAGATGCAATGGTACAACTCACCAAGGCTCCTTCAAAAGCATTTTCCAAACCTGCTATCTCTGCAACCCAACAGGACAAGGGCATGGATCACTCCCTGCAAGTTACCCTTTAAGACATACACCATCCTGACTTGGAACTATCTTGCCACTCCTTCACTATTGCTGGTCAGAATCCTGGAACTCCATTAGACTAGCATTGTCGGTGTCTCTGTGACACATGGATTGCAACGGTTCAAGAAAGCAGCTCTCTGTCACCTTGTCAAGGGAATAGGCAATAATTTTGATTATGTTTGAGGCCAGTACCACTGCAAGATTAGGTGGTTCATATACATGTGCACAATTAGAGAACTGTTTTTAAACTCACACCTACAGCAAATTGTCATGTATCCTACATGAATAGAAATAAAGTCATCAGAGCCAGAGAAATACAATGTATTTATAGGAGGAATGGTTCTGAGAAGAAAATCTAACATAAAGGCCTTTTGACCCATTTTACTGCCAAAGTTACACCAAAACTTTCTATGAGTTGGTGGTACAGCAGCTTTTAAAATATATTATCATTTTGAGAAGATTTGGAAGTTACTGTATAACTTACATTCAGTAAACAGA